>NW_020897731.1:263335-682327 GCF_003984885.1 Neopelma chrysocephalum | reverse complement strand
GACGGAAGGAAAGACGGAAGGAAAGACGGAAGGAAAGACGGAAGGAAGGAAGTACCTAATTTTATCAAAATACCAAAACAATCACAGAAATACTCCTGCTTATCTTGCAGTTAGCAGCATCAGCATTTGTTTTTCCAAAGGGCACTAAGGGTCCTACAGGCTCCTTTCTTCAGGAAACAGTGTCAGAAAACATGACACAGCTTTAAACCAGGCTCTGGAAGCTAATCCTGAAGCACTTGAACATTAAATTCTCACAGTATTAACATGCCCTTTTATTACCCTACTTGAATTTTTTCACATTGACCTCTAAGTCAAGATTCTCCTGGCAACTGGTCATTTTTATCTGTGCTCACCAATTGAGCAAGCAGCTTAGGAAAGTGAGAGGCTCCTTTTTTCCAGTCTGTTCCTCTATGTAAACCTCTCAATTGACTCCCAGGCCAAGATGCCTACTTTTTTGCAAATGGTATGTGTGATTAAGCTTCAGCTACAGAGAGAGCAAAATTTTGCCCCAGAAAATAACTTATCTGCAGCCTTCAGAAGCAGAAAAAGTATTTTCTAATCTCTATCAGTACAGTTGTGATGCTAAAAGTAAGAGAAGTTCAAAATGTAAATGCTCTTTTTCCTATTTATGAATATGCCTGTGTTAACCATCTTGAAAATGCACCTAGATTTAATGTTTGGAATCTCAGCATTATCTCAGACGGTTTCTCTCTACCTGGATTGAGTACCAAAGCCTTTGGAGTTGAACAAAACCTGTACTGAGCAACTAATTCCAGAACATAATTAATTATTTTATATTTATGAAAAATTTTGTAAGGAAGCAAGAATCAGAAAACTAAAACCAATTCATGCCCTTTTAGACCTCAGTTTTACCACAGATATATCTAAAAGTAAGCTCTGCTTCTGTTTGGGGCTTCATGGGTTTTAATATGGAGAGGAGAGGCAATTGAACCACAAGATCATTGGTTCCTTTTAATTAGGTATTTACTACAATGGTATTTAAACCTTAAATTCACTAATCCTCTGCACTCAGAACTCCACAAGAAGAATGTGAGCAAAGATATGGTTTAACCTGTAGGAAAGTAACATTAATAATAAGAGTCTGCATAATATTATGCGACATTTCCATGGCAGGGTAATGGAGAGTGCTTTTGTTCAGGAAATAAAACAACTTCCTTAATAACATATCAGTTTTTTCCCTGAACATTACTTGCTTGCCTATTCCTCAAGAATTCCAGAAGACTGAGGTAAGAGAGTCAGATACCTGAAGAAAGATGGTCTTTCTCTTTGCCAACACTCTTCTGTCAAAAATAACCAGAGTTATACTTTTATTTAGGTTCTATTTACAAAAAAATTTTCTTATAGTGGCAATATTAACTCAAATGTTTAGAGTAAACACATATTTAAATGTCGTTATGCTTGCAGATATGTTTAAGCGCTCTGTTAAGGGCAACAGCTCCTTTAACAAGATAAGCTTGAACTTGTAAAGAGTTTCCAGCTGTGACAGGCTATTTTGTACCAAAATGACTATGCACACCTGCAGGAGAAAGGCAAACACACCCTTTCATGGCCACTGAAAGGTCTGAGCTATCAAGACAGACATTTCTTACAAATGATCAACAAATTGGGAACCTTTCCAAAGCACTTGTCTAATTCGCATCACCTGCCAACTAAAAGCAAAAAAGAGAATTCGTACTTAAAAAAAGCAGGGACACAGGAGAACTATTGATGACCTCATGTTCCTTACCAGAAAGTTTAAGTTAAGTTTAAGGGAGGGAAAAAGAAACCAGCTAGGTAATCCAGGTTCCACCACCTGACCACCTACAGTTTCACATTTCATGGAATTACAGAATCAATTAGGTTGGAAAAGACACCTGAGATCATCAAGTCCAACCCTTGACTGGACATATCAACTAGATCATGGCACTAAGTGCCACATCCAGTCTTAAACACCTCCAGGGATGCTTACCTCACCACCTCCCTGGGCAGTCTGTTCCAGTGCTTGACAACCCTTTCTGTGAGGAAATTCCTCCTAATGTCCAACCCAAATCTCCCCTAGTGCAGTTTAAGACTCTGTCCTCTTGTCCTTTCGCTGGTTGCCTGGGAGAAGAGGCCACCCCCCACCTGACTACAACCTCCTTTCAGGTAGTTGTAGAGAGTGATGAGATCATCCCTGAGCCTCCTTTTCTCTAGGCTAAACAAACCCAGCACTCTCAGCCATTTCTTATAAGACTTACCCTCTAGACCCTTCCCCAGCTCCATTGTCCTTCTCTGGACTTGCTCCAGCACTTCAATGTCCTTCTTGTAATGAGGGGCCCAGAACTGAACACAGCACTCGAGGTATGGCCTCACCAGTGCCAAGTACAGGTGCACAATCACTGCCCCGGTCCTGCTGGCCACACTATTCCTGATACAAGCCAGGATGCCATTGGCCTTCTTGGCCACCTGGGCACACTGCTGGCTCATGTTTAGCCATGTCAGCTGTTGACAATGTATCATCCATCCACATTTCATACTTCCTGTTCCTTCTGCACCTGGTCTAGTGAAAGGTGCCCCTGCCCCTAGCAGTGGGGTTGGAACTGGATGATCTTTAAGGTCCCTCCCAACCCATACCATTCTGTGATTCTATGATCTGGCATCCTGGCCCATGGATTGAACTATTTAGGCTTTCTGCAATTTGGAGGTAAGTTACAGCAATACTCAGTAAACCCAAACCAGTTTAAATTCTTGGAGCATAGCAATTGTATCAGATTTAGAACAAGCTACAGAAGAAATGCCACAATTTAACTAAAAAACATAAATGAAGGATTACATATACGTATATATATATATTTATATATACACACCCCCTACTATTTCTGGGCTTTCTTATACAAGTAAAATAGCTAATCTTGGGAACTAAGCATTTAAGCTTAAGAGCAGGGATCTAGGGTCTCTCCCTTGCAGTTGTGCTCCCAGTCTCAAAGCTACAGACACATACTCAGTTTTTCTCTTGTGATCTCAGTGATATTTCAATGCCTGGTTACACAGTGAGACAACTTCAAAGCCTTGTAGTGGGCTGTTTTCTTTGGGGGCACCAACCGTTCCTCAGGAAGATAAAGATTTGAAGCCCTGCATATTGAAGGGGGCCAGGAACTTGGGTTTCCCACTCCGTAGAAGTATGGCAACCAGAATTAACATGCAGAGCAACAGTACACAAGTCCCAAGGAACAGGCAGAACAACTGTAAAAAAGTCCCAGGGAAGAATATATTTGCATCTGGATCACCTCTGAAACCTTCTAATTTTTCAGTTGGTTAATTGAAGAAATCCATTATTTTCACATTTCAGTATGCAAGTCAAACAACTTCACATTCAAACTGGCAGTCTGCATACCCACTGAACACCAGGGTTTTAGCCTGCAGAAGTCTACTCGGAACAGATCCTCTGATATGAGGCTGCCTGTATGACAAAGCAGCACAGCTGGTTCTGCAGCCTCCACTTTGAATGAGACTACATTTTCACTTCTACAAGAGGTATCAAGCAACTTTTAGAGGACAGGTTTCCATTTGTACTTACAGAAGCCGCACCTGGTACCCCCTTCAAAGATGAATCCGTTTGGGACAGCTCCATACCGGCGCAGATCTGAGAGCTTCCACTGCCCCATGACACTGGGAGGAAGGTCTTTTGCAAGGACAAGAATGTCATTGCAGAAATGCAGGGTAGCAGGCCCACTCTCTAGTTTGGTGCCAGGTGCTACAAAGACTTGAAATCTATGAACTATCAAATAAGGAAGAAAAATATTACTGTACAATATACAAGTAAGGTACCACGACTTAAGTTACATAGGTCATTTCCATTCAGCTGTGGTTCTTGGACCAACCCCTGCCCACACCAGGAGACTCTAACATAAAGATTCTACATGGAGCCCAGACAGCCCCATGAAAGTAACTGTAAGCTCCCTACCCTCTATTATGCCAGTTTAGAATTGGAAAAAACCCACTGTATCTTGGTTTGATGCTACAAATTATTAGTTGTAATGCTACATTAATTAATCCTAAATCTTCCAGGCCACTCCATATCTCAGATTAGTCAGTTATCCAGCACACATTTCACTTACCTCTTCCATCCCTGCATCACTACACAGGTTTCTTTCTGTCTCCTCATCTAAACTGTGTTATTCCTTTCCTACGTGCATGTACACAAATAACACGATGCCCAAAACCCAAGGCTCAAAGAATTAGGCAAATTCTAACCAGATCTCTATCACTGACTCATTTGCAACCTTTAATAAATTGCTTCATATCTTCCCTAGCAGTAAAACGAGGAAAATTACATTTTTCCACCTTTGTGATTCTTTTAGGAGTTGGTGATGGTAGATGCCCAGACATTTAAAATTACTAGGAAATTAAATGATTCATAGGTAATAAAACACTTTTAGGTGTCAGTTAATTTTTCATATTTCACAGCCTAAATTTCAGAGGAGTGGAGAAAAAAAAAGTTTACAAATTTCAGGTTCAAATCCCAACTCCAGTATTCCCTATATTGCAAGGGTCCTTACCTAAAGTAGCAGTTATTCTACGCTGGTCTCCCATTCTGTCTTGCAGAGCTATTGCATTCTGAATAATAAGTTATTGGGATCACTGCAAGGGCTCAAATCTCAGTGTTTCAAAGGGAGCAATTTAAGTGAGCAAGCATATAATTCTCAAACAATAATTTCGACCTCCACTAGTCCTCTAGTTTCTTTCATATTGTGATTAGACAACAAAAGAAGAAAAAATAACACAGAAAAATAATTATAATTTAAAAACAACACCACCCAAAAAAACCCACTTGTCTTAGCAGAGAGAAGCATCAAGACTGTTACATTTCCCAGCAGAGTTTTTTAGCAGAGTGTTTATCAAGAAGCACATAGATTTAGCTTTTGGTTATGTATTAAAGATCATACAAAAAGCTCCTTGCCTACGAAATCTACAGGGTAACTTCCAGGTAGTCTCAGTTCTTACAATCACTCTTCCCTGTTTCTTGCCCAGACCTCTCCAAGCATCACTCATTTCATCTCGGTCTGAGTCTTGCTTCTCATCTAACTTCTTGCTATATTCTTAGTTACGATCTGAGCTGTAAGTCAACTCCTCATCTATGACATGCATTTGGTAAGTTCCCTGAGGCTCCAGCAGAATTAGCCACAAAGTCATTCGAGTGAAATGTGCAAGGAGACAGAGATAGATCTAACTAACCACAGCTCTACTTACAGCTCTGCCAGTAGTGCTGCTAGGGAGCAAATCAATAGTCACACGATGTCCCCTTTTGGGCACATGGTTGTTATGCAACCTGCTTAAACATAAACCATGAAAAAGGCAGCAAAACCATTGTGATGAGGAACGCTCAGTAAGGAATCTTTAATATCATTTGGACCCCTCTGCTCAGTTAACTCTGCCCAGGACTTTGCTGACAATTAAACTGCGGGAGCAGAAGCATCAGGGTTCTTCCTGCTTCATAAATTAGGAATGGAGCCCACTCTTCATACAATCAGTTGCAAGTTACAGCAGCTGCTGAAAACAAAGAGCTCCATCTCAAATTCTAGACCACTGTCGAAACACAGCATATCCAAATATGAACAAAGCCAAAGTAGAAGAAAAAGCATATCTGAACATGAAGCTTTCTCCATATGCCGCTTTCTTGGCAAATTGGATTTTTTTCCAAAATTCTCCCCAGCCATCAACTTCTCCTATTCTATGAAAGAAAAAAAAATTCTTGAAGACATAGAGCTGAATATACCCATGAACAGAAGGTACTACTTAAATTCCTCATTTTCTTCAGCTAATCTTTTCCTCTTCACAGCTATTCACTGACCTGCAGTATGCTAAATTCTCAGAAAGAGTTGAGGGAGGGCTCAAGAACATTCCAGGAATCACATCCACCTCATCTGGCTAAAAACTGAGAGAAAACACTGGGAATTCCAGTGTGAATGCTTCTATTCTGTGGTCCTCATTCAAGAACAGTGTCAACTCCTTTCACTTTTTTTTTTTTTTTTGCTTCCCAGACTCTGAGGTCATCTGTCTCTTGCCTATTTTTATCATCCAGCCACCTTACTTTCAAGGCACACAAAGGCACTCTTACTACACTTTAGGAAAAAAAACTAGTCACCATCCTCTCTTCATCTAAGTCTCCTCTCTTTTTTATTTCTGTCTACTCAAACTAGACTCACTTTAATTTGACTTCTTTCTCCTAACTGAAGCTTCACTGAAAGATAAAATCCTGGAAAAAATTCTATGCTCTGGTTTAGTCTCCTTCCTCTAAGCTTTTTTTGCAATTAACTTTCTACAAATTATTGTCATTTCAACCAATTATACTTGTTGTCTTACTTGTGCATTTCTCCACTTCCACACAAATTCTCTTCCCCCACTTCATCTTTACTCCATGGCTGCACATGTCATCATCCAATAGCCTCTATTCCTACCTCATTCACAGCTTTCCTTGAAAAAAACTCTTCACTGGTTTTGTATTTCCTCCAATTACAACCATAAACCTCACACCCAGGTTGAGATTACTTTGTTCATCCCAGCACTGCATCAGTGCAAGATCATAAAAACCAGACCTACCCTGTCAAATTCAAATTCTCCTTGAGGTTCTAGGACAAGTTTATGCTATATATGGATCTCAAATCTAAAAAAAAAAAAATAGAACTGGAAGACAATATAGCTGTATCATCTAAGTGTACTAGTGACTCCAGCTACTTTTGCTGGTATTGTTCAGAAACCCCCGTAACCTTTTCTGTTATGCAAGACTTCATATTCGATAGCTCTGAGAGGTACATCCACACATCTCACTTCTGATACTTCTACATTTTTTTACTGAAAAATTCCCAGGCCATCTTTCAACATATGTACTGCAAAGGAAGAGCCACAAACCCAACAGATGGCACAGCATATGTAACAAATGATAAAGATGGCTAATGTGTGTCTCCCACACACCTACCCTCCTTCCCTAGTTATGACTAAACAAACATAAGACAGATACTATGGATTACCAATATCATCACTCTTTGTTCACTACTGTACATTTTAGAGCTGCTAACCAAGAAAATAAAATAAAAGGATGCAGAAAGGTGAAGTTAGCTGGAGAGAATAGGTCTGATGACAATCATTATTGCAAGAAGTCTCTTTCTGAAATGGAACACTAGCAGCAATAAGCACTATCAATGCAACACCTAGTGGGTGGGCCTGAACTAGCCAAGTACAACTCAGAACTCTGCATCTCTTAATTCATGTTCCCAGAATCCCTGAGTAAACTGTAGGACCAAGTCTGATCACTTTGTTTCAAAGCTACACACTGTCAGTGCCAAAATCAAAACCTAAGTTAAGAGGTCTCATAGTTATCCATCAGTATTGGGCAGTACTGTAGTCAAAACCTATCATAAGGGACACCTGCTTTCATATCTAAGGGGAAGACCAGTCTCTTCACTCTCAGATGAGTGAGAGCCTTTTCCTGTACTTTTTTATTTGCATTTTAGTTTTGCTTTTCCTTTGTTTTTTACCCCATAGGGGCGGGGGGAGGTGTGGGGGGAAGGTGCAAGAAGACAGAGGTTACCTTCCCCCAAACTGTAGCGTATTCGTACATCCCATGCGTACATTGTTTCCTTGTTCTCAAATCCCAGCATCACAACTTGAGAGAGACAGATGATTGCGAGTGTGTGATTCAGGCCCTCGTAGGAGAGCCCAGGCTCCAAGCCACAGATGTCTTCTAAGGTCATGCTGCTCCTCTCCTTGTGCCCTTTTGCTCGTTCAGATTTATCCTTGTACACCAGCATGAGCAAACAGTCTGAAAGAAGCAAAACTGTCAGAGATGATGAGGCAGAGCATAGACCATAACACATTTCTCAGCATTCTGCTGCAATACAAAGGTGCTTTAGAAAACTGCATGAAGTCAATGTAAGAACTCAGATTCCTTTTCCCACTCCACCCCCAGGTAGTTTGTAGCCTTTGTTTTCAGGAAGCAAACACTGAAGACATGTTCCAAGAGTAATCTGCAATCAGGAAATAAGGAAGCCAGTAATAAGTCTTCCCTATTTTACTCATCAAAGTCCAGTGGTTTTTTTCAGATACTCTCCCAAGTCTGGCAGGGACTGACTCATTAATTCTGAACATTAGGAGTTATGCTATGATACTGTTCACATTACAAACTCTAAGGATCGAGAGGCTATTGTCATCTGTATTTCCATTAGAACATACTGAACCACAAATGAAATTCTTACAGTAGCTCACAGATTACCCAACTACTAAATGGCGAGCACTGCGAGATTGTTCATGCCGGCTCAGGTTTCCCAGTTAAATGCTACACAGTAGCCCTTGCTAAAAATCATTATGTGACACACCTTCTTTTATTTATTTATTTTTTAATGTTTGCTTGTCTCACCAGTTGTTTTTAACCCCTTCCTAGAGGCGTTTATTACACAGAAACTATGCAACAGAAGAAGGCAATTCCAGTGCCACAGTCCCACAGGAAAAGCACATTTCACAAGCAAATGCAAAAAAAAAACAAGAAAAAGGGGAAGAGACCTCTCCCACTTTTTGCATTTATGACAAAAGCAGCCCTCTTTCCTCCAGGTTCCTTTCCTATCACCCAGCACTCAGCAGTAAATTAAATTAATTGTCAATACCAAAGCTGCAACATCCACAGCTTAAACTGAGCTACAAACCACAGAGAGAAAGACCCCCTGCACCATTTTATGAATGTTGGGGTGTGGTGCTCTGAGCCCTGGCGAGGTGCCCTGGGGCTCTCAGCTGGGCAAGGACTGGCAAATCTCCAAACAGATGAAAAATGACTGAAAGACTGAACTGTCTGCTAACTAATGCAGAGCTTTGCATGCATCCCCAATTGTCTTTGTGCACCTGTTAGCAAAAACAGCTGCAACCACGATGTTTAAGCATTCTACAATACAGTTGTGTGTCTGAAGAAACAACATCTATGGTTTACGTAGCGAGAAAATCAAATCAGTGGGGGCTTTTTTTTTGTAAACCTGGCTAATTTAGCTAGAATAAAAATATTACTTTTGAGGAATAAGCTACAATGAGTTCATCGATAGATGAGGTTCCCTCATCTATCCTCTTCAAACTTGGCTTAGTTGTGTTAGAAATCCAGGCCCACATTCACGTGTCCGGATATCAGCTCTAGGATCAACACATGCCCTTTCACACAGAGAAGTTTCACAGGTTCAGATGAGATATAGGTATTTAAGACACTAAAAAATTACTGTAACAGCTCAGGTAACATGAATTAGGTTTGAAGAGCTTCAACTACTATGAAACCTTCAGCCTAGAAAAGACACCGTAATCCATTCTGCAGCAATGCAGATTCACATTTTCTAAGTGACAACGTTTAGCCCTGAAAAGATATACTTTTGGGCCCAAATGTTTTCTCTGTTGGGAATAGATGGGAAAACCCAAAACCCACTTTTCTCTCTGCAGCAGTAAAACATCAGCTCTGTGTAAGATTTTCAACTTCCCCTTCAGAAGCATGGAAACGATCTTTCTTTTTTTTCTTTTTTTTTCCCTTAATTCAAAATGTCATTTTATTTTTAAATTGAAGTGATATTTTCTGTCAAAACACTGATCAAAAATAACTACCAAGCTTACAATGCCAGCTTTTTTTTTTTACATACACCCAGCAATCACCCTGAAGAAATAATAATAATTCAAAAAAAAAAAAAGAAAAAAATTTCATTTTAAACGGGCACCAAACCCAATGACTCTGCCTTGGAAAGTCACTTTTCCCGTTGGTTTTAGCCTGGCATTAAGCTGCGCAGGAGCTCGCCCCGAGGCCAGACAAAACTTTTGGAGAGCCCTGCCAAGGGTGCGCACCCCGAGGGGAGCCCTGAGAGCCCCAAGGGCCCCGAGCCCTGTCCCCCACCGCCGGGAGGAGGAGGAGGAGGGACACTCCTGCCCTGCCTCCCCCCAGCCCGGGCCCCCTCTTACCTGCCACCGGGGAGGGCTTGCGCAGCACCAGCCACCTGCTCTTCCACTGCAACGAGAGGCAAAGGGACAGGGTTAGCCAGGGCCGGGCGGGGGAGAGCGGGCTCTCTCCCCTCGGGGGAAAGGGGCGTCGGTCGGGGACCCCCGGCCCCGCGGGGCCGAAGGGGCGCTCGGAGCGGGGACCTTTTTTCCGTCCCTCAACTTGACGTGACCCTCCACCACCACGGAATCCGTCATCTTCAGTCATGATTCCGGACAGCTGCGCCGGCTCGCTGCGCCCGCCCCACGCTCCGGCCGCCCGAAGGGTCACTTCCAAAATAGCTTTAGGAGGGCCCCGCGCGGGCGGCGCGGCACTGCCCGGCCCCTCCGCGCTGGGGGGAAAGGGGGCCCCGGGAACCGTTTCACTGAACTTCTTTGTTCACGTATTTTACTGTACGGGTGGTTTTGGTTTGCTTGTGGGTTTGGGTTTTTTTTTTTTAATCATTATTCTTTTTTTTTCTCCAGGGTTTCAGAGCGGGAGGCGCGGGCCGGCGCATCCGGAGCGTCGCAGCCCCGCTTGGGCCGCCTTGGTGGATCCGCTCCGGGCGGGACCCCCGCCCTGATCCGACTCCGGGCTTTGCAGCCGCCCGGCGGGGCAGCCCCACTCCGGGCTTTGCCGCTGACCCGCCCTGGGCTGCCCCGCTCCCGGGCGGCCGCAAAGCCCGGCCCGGATTTCCCTCGCGGAGCGGGGCCGGCCGAAGCACTCACTGCACCTTCCTTATAACGCCCAATTCTCACTTTTCAAAAGCGTAATTACAGCTCTCCTTGGCTCCCAGAAGACATGCAGCCAAGTAGCCCAGATAAAAATAATCTTCTCTTTTTTTTTTTTCTTCTTTGCAATGCAACTGTCATGAGATAACAACACGCTTCTGCCAAGCCCAGAGCAGCTACAATTAATGGAATAAGATGTGTTAATGATGTCCTCAGATTTACTTCCACGAGCAATGGACTAATTAGAGTCCATTATTCCAAAAATACTCCTGCTGCATCTTATTTGATGGTAATTAGTTCTTCAGCTTTTTTGAACAGCACCACAGCACATTTTTCTTTCAATAGCATAATACAAGGGATTTTTAGATGTTTGAATTTATTTCTTTCCTTTCAGTCGATCAGTTTGCATGGAATAACACACAATTTAATAAAACCATCTTTAAGCATGTTTCGTAATGAATTAGGAAAGTGTTTGTTCCACTGGCTTTGCATTCCAATTCAATTTCAATATAAAGTTAGGAAAAATATCAGATAAAATTTCACTAGTACATCTAAGTTGGACTTTCATTTTAACCAAAGTCATAATCTCTTCAAGGGGGTGAAAATTATGGAAGCTGAGTTTCCATGGGGTAATGCTCAACAGAAAGACAGAAGGCAGAAGGTGCTGGAGTGCCCAGTAGGAATGTGACTGATGTCAGGGGTGTGAGAGGTCGGGCAAGGACATCTCACTTATCCTGGTCATTTCCTTGTCACCCCTACTGTAGGTTTGTGCATTTAATAGAGTGCTAGTCACCATACAGCTGATGCTAAATTAAATGTTTTTAATTTAGTTCCACAAAGTCAATGCAGTAACAGTGGACAAACAGGCTGCTTTGAAAGCCACAAATTGATTTTAATGCATTCAAAGTATTACAGTATCAATTGGAGATTTGCTATTTAGACCTTTGAGGGCAGAAAACAGACCATTCAATATACTTTTTTAAAAGGTGTTATTGTTTGTTTTGGTGTTGCTGTGTAGTGATACAAGCAGCACAGATTTTGAAAACAGGACAGCTAAAAAGCTCTACACAAATTGTCAGAAACACAAGTCTAACACCTTTCCAATCAAACAGCCACCTTTAATGCAACAGAAGACCAAGAGAACACATATAACACAAACCCAGAAGATCAAAGGTATGCATAGTGTGGATGGATATTAATTTCAAAGTGAAACTGAAGTCACAGAACAGATGCAGATGTTCTGAATGGCTTCAGCTTTAAGTGGAAACCTGTTCCTGATGAATCCCTCCCAAAGAAGAGTAAATAATTCCTTCATGCTGATTTAGTACTTGTCTTTCAGCAGCAGGTACAGTTGGTCTTGTTACATGGTCACATTCATTTCAGGGAGTTAAGCAAGCCAGACTCATACTGCAAATGGCCAGGAAGGCAAAGCCAGACAAGAGTCTTCAGCTTGTTTGGGAATCAAGACCCCAGAGGTGGATCTCAGTTTTTCAAGCTAGTGTTTAGTGCTTCAGAAAAACAAACTAAAGACTTTGATCTTAGGATTCACAGTATTCATAGCTGAAAAACATATCCAAGCACTTACATCTGTCTACTGGAAATTTGTGTGGCACTTGCATAAAACTGGGAGCACCACCAGCTGAAAATGATCCTTGTGCCCAACTTTTCAGATGTCTTCCAGCACAAAGTGTTATTTCATGTTTCTATCAGCTCTCAGCCTTTAGAACAACCTACAGAGGGATTTAAAGATTTTCTTGTAACTTCATACATAACAGACTAAGTCCCAGAAACAGAGGGTAAATGTTTTTATTAAACAGTTTACATCATTCTTCTAGATTAGCATTGTTATATATTTGTATTTATACAAATTCAGGGTTTGGTTATTTTTCCTTACAAAGTTTCTTTTAACTGCAGATATCATTCACCACTACTAAGAAACCCATGAGGACAGTGCCAGTGCTATAAAACAAAACATATAACTGAGTATCTAGGCACCACTTTAAAATTCTGTATCTTAAAGCACAACTTTGCTTGAAACTCTTAAGAGAGTTCATAAGTGTTCATTACCAGGGGAGAAATACGTTTCACATCAACACTTCAAATGTACAGAGCTGACATGGCTAAAGGTTCCATGTATTAAAAAAAAAAAAATAGGCAGTTGGAATTTTCCGTTCTTTGTCAGATTTTGTTGTTGTTGAATAATTTTCTTTTTTTGCTAACACAGCTGAGTCCATGGCCTCTAAACAGGTATATATTTTAATAATTTCGTTGATTGTTCCCATAACAGTTCCACAGACCATGACAGCAAGGCCTGTGGTTTATGATATTACCAAATCCCCAAGGAAAATTTCAAGCTGCTCCCCCAGCCATCCACTTGAAATATCTGTTAAGAAAAACCTCCTTTCTGAATTATCTAAACAGCTGAACAACTTGTTAGTACAAAATCTAAGACATCTTCAAAACACTGTCAAATCAGGCACGGCCTAAATCAGGTGCTCCAAATTCCAACATTTTTCAGCAAAAAACATTGAGCTCCCAGGAGGGGAGCTGAAAAATTGCACGCCAGATTCGGCAGAGCTCTGAGGCACATTCTCGATTTTATGTCAGTGAAACATAGTAATATGTTAATACAAAAATATGCTTACATGTTTGGTTGAAACAAAAACTAAACCCTCTGGGTTTTTTCCCCAGAAGTGGTTTGTTGCAGTTAGCTGAGGAGCAGCTTTACCTACATTATTCTATAGGTGTCTGTTGACCTGAACTTCAAGAGATGACTTCTGAGGGAGAGGGAATCTCATTTTTGGTGCTCCTCCTGTTTATTTCTCTATCTCATCTGAGAATACAAGTACAATGTTGTTATGGGTTGGTTTGGGGGGTGACAGCTCCACCAGAAACTGCATAAACACATCAGATCACTTTTTATGTAATCCACCAGGCAGACGGAGAGTTGTAGATTTTTGTGCACCGTCTCAACATTTTTGGTTTTTTTTTTATTAAGACAAATAAAGACAGTCATGTATGTTGAGCAACCCACAGCCCCAGAATTCTAGATCAAGGTTGCTGACATCAGATGGAGCAGGCCTACTTTAGTGGTCTGGCTTGGAATTGCTATGAATTACCATGACAGTTTTCATACCAGCTTATAATAAAATACTTATGCCAGTTTAATGAAACCAGAAGACTCCTGAACCCTGCTTCAAATGTTAGCATATTTAACTGTTCAACTAGTTTTTCGGGGGGCTATTTTCTCATTAATCCAGTTTACGTAGTTTGTCACTCGTGTATATACTCCAGGTTTGTTGACTCTGCCACAGCCATCTCCCCAGCTGATAACTCCATAGAGGTAAGAGATTTCATTTTCCTCACAGGCCAGAGGTCCGCCAGAATCTCCCTGTATTAAAAGTAAACAAAGATTATCTAATTTGATAGAAAGCAGTCAGAAAAAGATCAGTTTGGGAAAGTCCTAAATTAGGAATGTTTGCATGTGAAGTTTAAACTAAAAAAAAAAAAAAGGAAGCATCAGTGTACTGAAGTTTTGTTATAGAAAGCTTGTTTAGCCATACTCACATCTAATATAATGGATTTTTTTAATTACACTGAACAAAAGTATCAGATTTTGTTTAAAAATAGAAAATTCTTTTAGATTCAGATACCTTGTGAAAAGCACAGTTGATTGAGATCACTTTCAATGGGATTAAGCAAGCCTTTGAGGATTGGCACTATGCTGTAATATCAGCACTGTATGGATGGGTTACATGGGTCCATTTGGAGAGTTTCGCGATGCAGTTTATTGTAACTGTCAGAGAACATGAGAGTTTTCAAAGAAAGGTGTTGCATATAGACACACTTTTCCATGTGACTGTGGGATGCTGTAATTTTATGTGGCATATGGGGTTTTGGCATCTGTTGAATTTGATGCTACTGAGCATTTACCTTGTCATTAAAACCATAAACTGAAAATCAGCCCAAACTACACTACAGCAAGGATGAATTTGGAACATTTTTACTTATTTTAAAGCTTGCAAACATTCAGGACATGGGTTTTTATTGTTATTATTATTATTACTCTCAGACAGACTTTCTACAGGAATTAAAATGTGAGAAATGAAAAATGTGTACCATTAAATGGTACTGGTGAAAGAGCCACTGCTTTTATTTGAGATGAAGGAGAAATATATTTTTTTCCTATTTCAAAAGAAAATTCCTTGAGAGCAAAATACATAGGAAAATTGTGTTGCCTTTATACTAGGAGATTTCTGTGATAAATGATGGACGTCAAATGAACTCTTGCACCTGAGATCAATTTACTTCTCAGAATCTTGCTTATTTTCCACAATTAGTCTCATTGATTGCAATTTTGGTATCAGTGCACTGATCAAAAAAAATGTTGCAAGAAAATCTTTAAAAAATAATCAAGCAAAACACAATATCTGCTTGGCATTTCTTGATCTTGAAATATTTTTATACAAAACACATGGTTTACAGGTTAATACCCTAAGTGTACATTGAGAAAGCCTGGAAGTCAGCTACATCTGTTGTGACATTAAGAGGTCTACACTATTTCTCCTCAGACCACACTACAAGTCTGACAACAGGGAAAAAAATAATTATTGATTCACTAATAATTATTTCATGTCATGAGCACTGTTCTTCAGCAACATCTGTGACTCTAAATCGCTCTTTCTCAGCCTTTGCAATTCTCTCCAGGTGACCCATCTTTGTGCAGCTCCTTTCTCCTTCCCTCTTTTTTCTTCTTTCTCCTTCTCATTCCTGATCTCTGTTTTTCCAGGACAGGGAGAGAGAATCAGCTGTGATCCTGCCTCTTGTGTTTGCACTTCCTGGGTAAGGCAAGGAAAGCTGAGCAAGCAGGGTAGTTTCCAGGCTATAGTATGAACACTTGCAGATAGTAACTACCATCAGTATTCAGCCTGGAAATCTTGAGCCACTGCTGGCTGCTGCCATTTCAGTCTTGACACCTTTCTTTGGATAGGTTTATGACATGTGTATGGGGCTATAGGGCTTCCAGCACACATTATGCATGATATTTTTTGCTGCACTTAATCTCACTGCCAACCATTAGCTGTGTGCTAATTTTCACAAATTTATGCCAATACAGCATAACCCTCCTCCTTCAAAATGAACTGAGTATAAAATCTGAAGTTTTATGTAAGGAATAATATCTGATCCTTCATTTCAAAAAGTTTCACCTATCACCACAACAATTCTGCATCCTCTGCATTCAGAGTCAAGCTATGACATAATTCAGAGCAGTAAGAGCATGCAGCTGTGTGATTGTTCCTTGAAGGACTGAGGTTACATAACACAGTTTCCAATTGACTGGTGTTCTACACCATTCAATCCCATCCACTGTAGAAACCTCAACTCTTTCCTTCTCCAAACTTCAAGACTGCTCCTCACCTCCTACCCAGGTGTCCTTATTTCCCCTCAGGCAAGAGGCATCAGCTCAGGGAGTTGGCCCCACACAGGTTTGTGCCAGTTGTCCCGCCAGCACATCCCTGCCAGCACATCGCTGCCAGCTGGCCAGCAAACCATTGCCACCACCTGCAGGCTCACCCAGGAGCTAAAGCAACGCATCCAGTGCATTGCCACTGCCTTTTGTGAAGGTAGGAGTAATATAACACCCTGTAGCTCTTCTTAGTTGACATGGAACAGGTTAAAAAAATAAAGGTGGAAGCGAAGAGTGCAGCCACATAAGGTTCTTTTCTTTAGGAACATTTCTTTTCTTTAGGAATACCATAATATCAAAAGTATCAGTTGTAACACTGCAACATTTCTGGCCATAATATACATTTCTATCTTCTACCTAGAGATGACTCATAGCATTACCTGACAAGCATCAGATTTACTATCAAAGTAGCCAGCACAGAACATATTTTCAGTGAGTTCTGTTCCATAAATTTCAGGACTTCTGCACTTCTCCTCAGGAATAAGTGGAACCAGTGATTCTTGCAGGACATCTGAATAACCAGTTATATCTTTAAAGAAATCACAGGGAGGAAAAGAAAGTCATTTTTATAGAATGTCAATAACATGAAAACACAAGGCACAATACAACATATAAACACACAACGCCTCTCAGTAATCGTGTTGTGGATATCTTTAAAAGATAATAATCTTTATAGTGATCTTTCTGATCCTCCAGTCAGACTCTGTGCCATGTTGAGACATTAATCCGCTTCAGATTCTCTCATTTCCCAGAGAATCAGTCCCCTGGCACAGCTGTCCTCTCCCCTTTCCAGATGTGGTAATAAATCATCCATTTATCAAAGGCTCCATTACTTCTTTTTGCCTTTAGAGTACACATTTAGACCAGGACAACATTTGCTCATACTACATTTCTTACCAAAATGAGGCAGCCAACCCCTCAGTCCTTCTCATCTATCTACATATGTCTCTGCATCAAAGCAGCATGATCAAGCCTCATAATCCTGAAATTCCCCATCTAAAAGGATAGGATGGATTTTTCCACCTTTCTCAAGCTGGATGTAAGCACTTCTTAGCCCAAAGTCTATCTGTCCCTCTCCAGTAGATGTTTCCAAAGTTTCTTGATGGTGAAGTTAAAAATCCCCTCCATCACAGACTAGTAAATTGATTGTGTTTGGTTTGCAGTCCTTGATACCTACCTGGAGAAACCAGGGGTAGGATTCACTTGACTAAGGTGCCACGTCATTGGCACCTACAAGCAGCTACCTGCTCCCCTCCCAGGCCACATAGATCTAGTCAGCTCATAGCTCATCTCATCCTAAAATCAGTGCAAACATTTGGTCAAGGGAACTATACTCCAAATTCTAAGGACTATAAAGGAAGTTCAGGATGATTATTTCAGATGTAAGTGCTGTAAACACCTAAAGGCAGCTAAAAAGAATTCACCAGTAGTCCCTTGCAAAATATTTTACCAAAGTCTCAGTTGTATAACATATACTTGAGCATTATGTTTTTATCATCTTTTTTTTTTTTTCTACAGACACCAGCTCTCATTTTACTCACTCTCATGCTTGTGTCCCCATCCAGAAATCTGACATTTCCAATGGTCAGGGAAAACAGTGTTACTCTCCGGCAAGCAGATGGGCTGAACAAACTGGGATTTGACAGCACAACGTTGGCCATTCTTCTTCAGCTTAATCAAAGCTGCAGAACAGAAAAAACAGGAGGAAGAAAGTGACTGTTCCCTTTCTCTAATGGGATTGGCAGCAATGGGTCTCAGATACAAATTTAATTATCCCCTAAGCCTCTCTTAATTAAGATATTTCAATCAAAGACAGACAGACTCATCTCAACAGCACCTGATTTCACAGCAAATTGAAGGCTGAAACATTCAGCTACTCCCCTTGTGGGAATATTTATTTTATGCTGTGCTCACTGAGCACATTTTGCTTCACTGCCTTTGTAGAGAAAGGGGAAGGTAGAAAATACATATGTATCCTCCCACCTTATAGTTAAATAACAGTGACATATCCCCAACTTTCAGCTGAAATAAGTGGGATGTGCAAGTACCCACTGCTTCTGAAAGACTGGCCACTGGCCTAATTCCAATTCCATTTAAAAAATTAATTACACCAAGAGGTCTATTTTATGCTCTGTTATCACTGAGTTCAGCAAAATTCAAGATCTTGAAAATAAAGGAATAAAAACCCAACATATTTCAAAGCCAAGCTTCCGAAAAATCCTTATTAACCCCTTAAGGGGCTGAAAACAGTGTAAATATGAAGCTGTGCAGCATCATGAGATTGATACTGAAAGATTTTTAAATCCTGTAGCAGGTTCCCCTGTAGCAAATCTCTTTCATTTGGAGCAGCATAGGGAGCTTTGTATTTGGTGGAACAAGGGCAGCATGTTGGTTTGGCCACACCACTCAAAGAGAACAGAGCTGAGGTAACGCGGACACACCTATTAAACCTTCCCATCACACCTTTTGGAAGCTCAAGGTTTTGTGAGCACATCTGTGGAAAGCAAGTGATCCCACTGGATAGTCTTATTTCTCTACCAATTACAATTGTTGGCCTTGGTGGACGAGTATCTCACAGGTTGAGAAGCCCACACAAACCTTGCTCCAATACTCAGCAGCTTGTTTGTCCTCGCCTTCCTGCTCTTCCACGCTAACTCTGCCTGTTTCTGAATCCCCCAAACTTCCTAGCAAACACCCATGTGGTAGTTTGTTTCTCTTAGAAAAGGAAACAACTCTTCTGCCGCATCAGTAGAAATCACCAACTGAACAGACCACAACCTCACATCTTTCCCCTCAGTTTCTGCCTGTTTGTTTGTTTTTGCAATTGGGCTCGTCTTAGGCACTCCATGTTCAGCTCCCCCTCAATTTGGACATTGCTCGTGAGGCATGCCAAATTTCAGAGGCTATGAAGTGGTTTACATATGAAATGGTTTACACCAGGATATTTCAGAGCAAAGTAATGCCTCAAATCTAGTTCATCTGCTACACTGTGACAGAGCTCCCACCAACACAGAATCTGAATGCTTTTTGCATTCAGAAAATATTTGCCATCTGGGTGCAAAAAAGCCAGTACATGCCTGACCTAAAATATTCCTAATGTCAAGCTATTAAAGTCTCACAGACAAAGTGCTCATACAGCTTGATACCCTGGGGTGATGTGCCACCTTTCACAAGAGCAGATCAGAAAATAAGGAGTGAGTTGCTGTTCCATTGTCATTCTGACTAATATTATAAGGTCAATCAGAAGGGCATTTAACTTCTGACTGATAAGACAGCCAATTTTTAAACCTATCTCAGTGTAAAAAATGATTCTTAGTAAAACAGATTTTCAGAGCAGATGGGGTTATTATATTCATCTAGTCAGATCCTTTATACAATACAGACAATAGAATTTTACTAAGTAATTCCTGCATCAAGCCCACAGTTTCTGGTTCAGTTGAAAAAATGCCTAATCTCACAAAGACTTGAAGTGATGATGAATCTGCCACACACCTAGGTAAATTGCTCCAAAGGCTAATTATCATAATTATTTTAAATTTGCAATTTATTTTTCATCTGAATTTGTCTAGCTTTCAGATGCTGTTATAACTCTGGTAGAACTAAGAACCTCTGGAATCAAAAGCCTCTCCTAGTATCTATGATTTTTTCACTAGGAAGGCGGTTTTAACACACCAACTAAACTTGAAACTGAGTATACAGAAAATAAAACTGTAGGAACAAAAATACTCACCAATATCATGTTCAGTAGGGTTGAACACGGAATACTCAGGATGCAAGATATATTTCTCTATTTCAAATGTCTGTGTTACATCAGTCGTTTTGTTAAATATTTGCTGACCCAGAACTACTCTAATAGTGGATTTTAGGGGGCTGTAATACAAAAGAGAGAACAAGCAGTTCTGTGATTGACAGGACAAATGCAGGCAATTTTCCAATGGCTATGTATCCTATGAACTGGTATAACCTCAGCCTTCCACCACGTCCATTATTTACCCTTTCCTAATGCCTTGACCTGTTTCCCAGGCTTCCTGCCTACTGAGAGCAATGAAAAATATAACTAATATTACAGTGAGACTCAGGCTTTGTGGGTCCTGATTAGCCTCATGAAAGGCTTCTGCTTCTTGACAGAAGGGAAAGGCAAGCACAAGCACTGCTGCCCAGCTGCTGTCTGGCTAACAAGCATCTTTGGGGGCTGCAAACACTTCTTGTTCTAGAAACTTAACTGAGTCAACTTCAACCAGACTGTGCCAGTGAGTACAAAAATTACAGAGAAAGAAATGAGGGATCAAAATATGAGTCAGTGGTGGGTATCTCATTTCTCTGGGAAACCAGTCTCCTGAAAAATTAACAGTCATGGGCCAAGATTTGAAAGGTGCTGGCACATTCGCAACTCGAGAACATCTGGGCAGCCTCCACCTAAAAGATATCACCATTTCTGCTCTGAGATTAGATTGATCTATGTTAAATCTGTTGTCCAGAATCAAAGGCCACCTGGTGAAGGAAAGTTCCAACAGTACATGAATCTAATGGCAAACACCATAACCAGAGGAGAACACAGTTTTTGCAATTCACATCATCTTTTTCAACTATCATTTTTTTACTTTAAAAAGACCATAGTCCTCTCGTATCCAGTGTCCTAGGACAGAAAACTGATAAGGACCAGTAAGTACAGCACTTGGGAAGTAAGGGACATTTGGGAATAATCAGGAAATTGGGGAAAGCAATACATTCTCTATCTTTGAAAGCAACAGAATTCACATTTCACTCATTTTAAAACCAATTCAATCTTCATCTGCATAATTCTACAATGAATTTAGTTAGCAAGAGTCTTCAACATTGCAGCTCTCACATGTTTTGTTATCCAGAGCAGTAGAAGATATCTGCTGTCACACATCATGCATGGATGCAGAGTGGTTAACATCATTGCAGTTTCCCTGCAGTCATGGACTTGAGGAAAGAGATTCTGGCTCATTGCAATGCAGAGAGCCAGCATTCAGCCAGCCCTTCAACAAGAACTATGCTTAAGGTTAATAAAGGAAAATGCAATGTTTATTTTATACATGAGGTATGAAGAATACAAGAGGACAATAAAATGTTTTTTGATCAATATGCAAGGCCATGATTTTCTCAGTGTTGTTGCAGTGGTAAACCAATCTCCTTGCAAATCAAATTTTGGGCCTGTAAGACAGAGTGGAAGTTCACATAGATTTTAGAAGCACTGAATGGTTCTACTATGATTTACAAATGGCTCATTCAGGAAAAGAAATAAAACAGGAGGGGTTACAGAAAAGGGAAAACAAAGAAATAATTGAGCTGCGCAGGTATCTATTGTCGCCTAGTGGAAAACAGTTGGAATTGTGACTACCAGAGGTACTAAACAAACAAAAGAGAACAAATTACAATGCAGTAATTATGGAAAATCTTTATGTACCAAACCAGCAGCTGGAAGTGGGTGGAAATGTCCTGAATAGCTGCCAAAGTTAGTAGCTATTTCACAACATTTGAAAAACAAATGCATTGTGGCTTAAGTTCCAAATGCTTCAGTACAGCATTCACAGTGGTATTATTAGCTCTACAAGCTATCAGTGTATGTATTCTGGCACAAGGTTTCTGTTTCTCTTGGCTTCTTTACTATGCAAAGGAACAATAGGTATGAAATGATGTAATATTTTTCCCTTCAATGTGATCAAACTGAAATCAGGGAAAGTGTTCAACATTTGTAGACCATTAAGTATTTACAATAAAGTAAGAACATCCTATAGTCAATATTTTCTCCAGTGTCCCACAGGAGAAAAAAAAAAACATCTCTTTAGAAAATCAGCCTCAAAAGTTTAGTTCTTCCCTGTGGCTTTTTGTAAAGCTCAGCCCATTTTATTTGTGTCAACCAACAGTAATTTATTGTCTCCAATAAATCATTGCTTGGCTGTTTCAGCCTTTTTGAACAAAACACAGCAGTGAGCATAGTTGCCTCTGTTATATCTCAAAATAGCCATAAATATTTGAACAGGTAACTAAGAAGAAGCAAAATACTTCTACCCCCCTGCAGATTCTTGCACGTGCAAACTCCCATTCTATGTCCTACTTCACCCTACCTTTTCCTTTAGTCAGTTCATTTAGCTTCTTTGAGACTCCTTAAGGAACAAGATTATGAGATTACAGAACTCCAAGCTATTTTTTAGCTCATGAACAGCATTCAAATTGCCAGAAATTCCTTTTGAATTGGTCTTTTATAATCTCATCTTCTTTCTTACTTGTTTCAGTTCAGGTTTGTTGTGAGGACCCACTGTCACGTTAAGGGGTCAGTTTACCTGTTAGCAAAGCAGTGTGCTGCTGACACAACCCAACAAGTCTGAACCAGGCTTCCACCGCAGAAACTCCCTCCAATATATATAGCTGCTGTCCAGGGATGAGATCCAGGCAGAGATGAAGATCCCCCAACAATCCTAGGTCTCACAAAACTTCTTTTTTTATGTCTTCTCCCACATGGTCTTCTGGTAACTGCGTAAGTACCTACGTTGTCTGGAACTGGTGGCCTCCTTTCCCTGCTTGCTGAGATAAAAAGGGATATGGCATCAGACTATAAATCCGTGTGATTTCTGAGGACTATAACTTTTATAGATGTTTTTAAAAGAAAGGTTAATTAAAGTATGGAATCACAAAATAGTTCAAGTTGAAAGGGACCTTCAAGGTCATCTTGTTCCAAACTCCCTGCCATGGACAACAACACCTTCCACTAGACCAGATTGCTAAAAGCCCCATCCAACCTGGCCATGGACACTTCCAGGGATGGGGCATCCACAGTTTCTTTGGGAAACCTGTTCTAGTGTCTCGCTAACCTCCCAGTAAAGAATTTCTTCCTAATATTCAATCTAAATCTACCCTCTGTCAGTTTAAAGCCATTACTCCTTGTCCTGTCACTACAGGTCCTTGTAAAAAGTCCCTCTCCAGCTCTCTTGTAGCCCCCTTTAGGTAGTGAAAGGTTCTGTAAGGTCTTCCTGGAGCCTTCTTTTCTCCAGGCTGAACATTATCCTTAAACATTCACATAAAACTAAATTTTATTCAGTTCCTCAGGAGACTTGCAAGACAGAAGGTTATGCCTGTTCACAACACTGGCTACATGTGTACTAGTGTAATTTAAATTCATTTATGAACATTCCCAGACACTGTTTCATTTACCAGTACAAATACAACCTTCCCATTATGCATGACACATCACATCTTCATTTTTTGATTCTGGACTGAGCTTTGACATTGAGATAGCAAGGACCAAGGCATTTGTGTTAATATCATCTACCAAATGCTTCAGAACCATAAAAGAGAAATAAAAGGAACACATTATAAACCAACTTTTCAAATTAAAACTCTCTTCTAAAGGTTGGCTTCAACATTATTAACAGGTAAATATTATTTGAGGGGAAGAGCAGAATTTTTGGAATTAAATACTATGTCTCATACATCTTCAGAATACAGACTTTTCATTGCTCACAGGGGCCCATTCTCTTCTCTGGGCCCATAATTCCCAGAGCAATGACAATTTGTACCAAAGCATCAATCATTTCTGACACTTTGCATGTTCTAGCAGAAAATGTGAGGATATTGGGATTATTGTGACTGAAAACAGTAGTATGACATCACTGCTGATTCAGGACAAAAATCACAGATTTTATCACAACTCCAAAAGATGCAAAAGAAGCCTGTTGTCATTTGATTTACTGCAAACAGTAAAATATTAAACACTCCTGGGTACAGTAGAACATTCAAAGTTATACCACGAAAGCTTGTTGTTGTATCAATAAATTTTCTTCATTCATTCATAACAAGGATTTTACGTACCACAAGTTGGAATGTCACAATACTCCCAAGACAAACTGTTGTTCTTCATGATGTAACACCATGGCTTCTCATCATCATCTGGATTTCTAATTAATTCAAGGGGAGAGAGAATGACAAGCATTAACCACAGTGTTGTTCCAAGCTTCCCAGAGGTTTTCTGCTTTTTCCTC
The DNA here is from genome assembly GCF_003984885.1 of Neopelma chrysocephalum. Taxonomy (NCBI): domain Eukaryota; kingdom Metazoa; phylum Chordata; class Aves; order Passeriformes; family Pipridae; genus Neopelma; species Neopelma chrysocephalum. Next base: position 658,159 of record NW_020897731.1, on the reverse strand, counting down.
TTGCCCCATACAGAGCACTGACAGGACTCTCAGGTTTTGAGCCATCTGACAAAGTGCTGAAGCACCTGCTAACACCTACAAGGGGAATTCTTCATCTTAAAGCTAACCAAGCCTAAGGTTCTCTAGGACCTGAAATACAGACACATGACTAAACACCTGTAAAACTTGCCTACAAGTATTTGGATGCATGAGCATGTTCACAGGGTTTAACTACAGCCCACACTGAAGTGCTTTAACAGATATGAGCTCAGCTATTTTCAGAATTAAATCCCATGGGAGAGATTCCTTTTTTTAGGTTATTTTTTAAGTGAGGAAATTCCAACACAGGTAGATTCATAGAAAATCCATAACAAGAATAGCTAGCAAAAATGAATTTGCAAAGCTCAGGTTCCCATTCCCTGGAGACTCTGAGGAAATGAAAGACTACCTCAAGAAAAAATTGTATTCCTAAAACGGGGGGGGGGGGGAAGGAGTAAAGGAAACCATTTAGCCCTTTGTTACCGTGGTGTCAAACAGGTTTTGGTTTGATTCCATTAGGATTTTTCTGTGGTACAGTGTGATTGTCTTTATCAGTGCCTTATAGGTTACCAGAAATTTGCCCAGTTTACTTCTTCAAGAGTATAAGGGGACTTTGAAGACCCAAAAAGATCTTTACTAAACCAAGAAAAATGGACAAGGTAATTTAGGGCTCTAGATAAACAGTAATTCTAATTTCAGTTGGATTTATCACAACCACTATCTGTTATTGTAAGATTCTTCAATAATTTTTTTCTTTTTCAATCTGACTGCTCTTCAGAAAAAGATTAGAGCACTTTCAAATTCTCAGAACTGAAGAAGCAACACGGGTTGAGTCATCTTCTGCCAACAATGTTTCTAAATTTGACTATTTGAAGAAGATATCTGCAGGATTATATAGTGGAGCAGAGATATCCCCAGAAATTGTAACAAGCTGACAAAAAAGTGAAAAGCTTTTTTCTCAGCTCTACAGAAGATGAACACATCAGCTCCTACACCATTTTGTTCTTTGCATTTCAAATCCAAAAGTGAATATTGGGCATAAATGATGTAAATCAAAGGGTTCAGGTTTTATCAGAGCATAAAATATGTGCCAGATAAATTTCCATGCTGTGCTGGGACACCATAAATCAAATACCAAAGTGCTTGCATGAAGCAATTTGGGAGGGTTCAAAGGAGGGGGTAGAAATTGCTTATTGTTAGTTTGTGTTAGATAGAGAAGAGCTATTTCAGCATGCATGCATGCTTTTTATCATCAAACAAATTAGGAAGTGCAGCACATTCTGGTTTTCCTGACACACTGGTCTAACTTCTGTGAAAAAAACAAACAAACAGAAAACTAACAAACAAAACTTTATACATCAACCAGTGATTTATGGAGAATCATCCAAAGTTTGCCGGTTTTAGCATTTGCTCATCTCCAGGATGAGAGATGTTCTCTCTAAATTGACCTCATCTAGACCTCAGAAATGGGGGGAACATAAGGTGACTGAGGAGAAGGCACAAATCTATACAGCACAAGATATTTTCAGTATAGCTCAACAGAAAACTTCAGCAGAAATGTAGTTTATCAGTATGTGGTTCAGTCAAAATTGTAACACTGTGAAATCTTATTTGGCAATATCTTTGCTTTGTAAGAAATCCAAGAAATAAATTTGACATCCCATCTCAATATTATTTCAATATAGTGCTTTGATGCTTCATTTTTAAATAATTTTTCTCTTTTGAAAATATTTTTCCTTTATGATATATCTTTCACAAGCAAAGAATAAGAAATTAAATTTAACAATTTCAATTTAGATACTGCATTGCTTTGTCCTTTTGGACAGTCATTAATGAACAATTTCAAAAATTTTGCACTGTGGTCTCATTTGAAAAAATAAACATCCCCCAGAGAAAAAAAAGGACTTGGTATTTCTAACATTATTTTGTGCCTGAGCTTCTCTTGGCAGACCCAGCTATTGATTTAGCCTATTACCTGGTCTTGTCTTCTGTACAGTCCCTCTTGTCAGGCTGCTAAATTCAATCTAGATTTTCTGAGACAGGCAAAACACCTGCTTCCAGATTCCTGGCCTTTCTTCTTTCCACAATACATCCACGTCTTGCTGCACAAATACAGAGCAAACAAGAACTTTCCTCACCTGCAGTAAGGGAACGGCCCCAGGCCAAGCTGTACTGCTTTCCCAATGCTGTCAACGTGAAGCTCTTGGTAAAGCAGGTCTGAATCCCAAGGCAAGCAGCTGTGCCCAGAAATGGTTGTCTTGGCCATACCTCTGTACTCTGTGCCATTGCCAACATAGCACCGATGGCTCGGAACTGGCAGAGAGAGAGACTGGTCAGGAATCAATGCTAACTGCATGTTCAATACTTACTTCACAGCTGTGAGGTCCTAAATGAGAGCCAGCAGGCCCAGTTCTGTAAAGTGCCTTTGATGTTCCACAGGAACTGAATGCATCAAATGAGGATTTTTTAAAAAGTAACCCAAGTTACACATGCACAAATAATTACTCAAGAGGCAGAACAGCAGAAAATTACCTAAAATTTGTACTGTGTATGGAAGATTTCAGTCAGCAATCTGCAGCAAAGTCAGCAATATGAATGGGATTCCTCTGGTCTGATTTTAGACACAACTGAGCTCATCGCTGGGAACTCCCTTTTTAGTCAATTAAGAGAAAAGGGATTGCTAGTGCCATACTGATCCAACCTGTTTGAGGTGACTTTTTTAAGATGTGGTGGATCCCATACACTCCTGTTCACATTGACTGAATTTCCAATGACAATATACAATGCTTAGGGCAACCAGCTCAAATACAGATGTATGTGTTGAAAAGTACTGAAAACAATCCTACCCTGCTAGCAAGTGATTAAAAGGCCTGATTTTTGAAAATACTTATTATGGCCTCATGTGTACCCATATATATATACACTATAGTTGTATATATTACATACATGTAGCTACATAATGCAAACACATCTATTTTGCAAAAATTTAACTAGTAGGTTGAATTTTCTTATTCAAAAGCCATTTCTTTGTCACCTGCATGTAGCTTATTTCTTCAGATAGGTCTAACACATACATATTCTATGACCTATATGCTCAGCTGCCAAGATCTATCAACAGCACATACCAGCATTAGGCTGAAAAACATATGGGGATGCATTTGTATACAAATAACTCCACTGACGAGAAAGCCTACACCTCAAAACACAGCTCAGAGTATCCCAAAGGAAACAGAAAACCATCTAATGCACAAAGAGGATTAATTGTGACCAAGCCTCAGAAGGTTTCTTATCCCAGCCATGTCACTGACTTATCCTTGACATCTGCAAGACTGGCGGAATCTTCTTCTAAACTTACAGGCATACTTACAGATATAACATCATGATATTGCCTGACTGTTGAAAAACACACTGTGAGGATGATCCATCATACTACACAGTGTAGACAGCTATTGCCAAGGATCTGTTTATTCTGACAGAACAAGGTGACACGTGAACCAGGGCCCATAACCAGCACTGAATCCAGTGAATTGCAGCACTGAACTGCTGATGTCAATTAGTCATCAGTGTAGTGACAGACCTCAAAACTACAAGCAAGCACATGGCATAAATTTGGGAGCTGGAAGTCAAGAAGTTTGGTGCAAGAACTTCAGTGCAAGTAAGTATTCAAACACCTAGCAAAATTCACTCTCTAGCTTGGCCTGGCAGACACTTTTGAGATGATGAGACCACAGTTTGTCCCACCGACACCCTGAACCAAATTCCCTTTATTTCAATTACTATGAATAAAACATTAAATCAAACTTATATTTTAACAACCATAATCTAGGAGCTCACAGAAAATAATTTGTTTATCATTTGTATTGCTAGCAATAGTAACCATGTCTTGGCAATCCTGCCACGTATTTTCTGGGCAACTTGCAAGTTACGCTGCTTTGTTTGCCTGAAACGGTGTCATGAAAATACCACCATCGTGCTGTATGCTAAATTCTTTCATATTTCAAGTGCAAAATGCTGTTTTTATTTGTACCCTACTTATTACATTCAGAAACCATTTAGAGTTGACTACATTTATGAGGATGAAACAAGAGATTCTGTTTCAGTGTAAACCAGGGCCACGTTCTGCCATACCAATGGTTTGGACATCTTGCAGATAGTGTTTAAAAGTTGTGCTCATCCTTGTCAGTCTTAAAATCCAATGTATCTCTGTTTCATCAGGTCTGCCAGTCATTGCTAAAGCTGCCAGAATATTTTAACTGGAAGAGTTTGGCTCCTTTTTAAACCATTCCTCACGTTCTCCTTCTGTAACTAAGAAGTTTAGATTTCATCTTGCACTTGTTGACAGCAACAGTAATATCTCTCAAACAGTTTTTTGTTTCTTTTTGGTTTTATAAGGAGTATTTTGGGCACAGACATAACATGACTTAATCTCATGTCTTGTGGAGAAGCTTCTGAGTTAACACAGTTGTTTCATTAGTAGCTTTCCATTGGTCTGTGCTTCACTCCAGCAACCTTTACCTGACTGGTTGGCAGCAACACTCTGGTACCCACAGTGGCTCTCATTAATGGGTTCTTCATTATGTAACTAAGGCCATGAGAAGTATATGCAAAACCCAATACATTTTATCACCTATAATTCAGGACAAACAGTTTTCCAAAAAAAAAATCTCTGCAACCATTGAAGTCATATAGACCTTTTTCCTCTAATTCTCTTTTTTTGAGCTGTTACAGCACTGAAAAAATCTCTTTTTCCCTCTTTGTCAGAAATGGTGTGTAGGTGATCTGCTTTCAGTAGTTCTTAATGGGTTGCTCTGATTGGGAATTGTTCATTCCCAAATCTGTATAGGTTGTACAATGTCTGATAACTCCAAAACATATTTATGTTCTTATGTGTAAGAAAGTAATGGAGGACATAATATGCACTTTTTTCTTCATTCACTTCCCTGTGCTACTGCCAATCACTATGTTAAGAGTAGAAATGGCCTAAACATTCATATTATGAAAGTTTTGATGCAAATGCAGATTCAAGTTACTCCATAATCCTATGCCACTTTCACTATTGTTCGTTTCTTTTGGGGAAAAAAAAATTTAAAACTAGAAATAATTTCCTGTCATGTTTTATTTTTAAAATCCAAGATATTGCAACAGTTCACATAAAACATTCCAATTGTATTAGGGTGGCATATTTTATCAGCATGTCACACCAAGTCTTTGCCTTTTAATTTTTCAATAAAAAGCAGGTTTGGGCCTTAAAATTAACATCAACCTGAAATAGCAGTTATACAACCAGTTCTAATTGCTAACTGCCTGAAAACATTTCACAAACTTTTTATCTCCAGATCTTTTTTCAAGTTCTATAGTTACATACCTGAATATTTTAGGAGTTTGCTTTGGAAGTCTTTCTGCAGCAAGCAATGTATCTTTCAGATTTTCTTTTCCTCAAAACATCTCATCAGCAATTTTCCTAATGTTTTTGAGCTTTGAATGTATTTTCCTTCCAGATACACATAAGCTATTTCATTCTGGTAATAAAAATACATTTTTCCCCTGATAGTCCTAATTCTGGGACAGCAAAGTTTTAAGTAATCCTTTCATTCAGAAATGCTTTGTTTTCTCCCTGACGAACCTGTAATGTTTTTATTAAATACAATGTTAGAATATATATTTTTTTTATTGCTCTATGTAAGCTGAAGACAGGAAGGGAGAGGGGGGAAGAGGAAAAGGATATGCATTTCCTCTCTGCTTACAAATGCCTTTACAAGTGGTCTTCTCCAGTGTCTAAAATATCAATTACCCTAATGGAAGAGTTCTTAGAAAATCATAAACTAAAACAAAACATTGGTGGAATTAAGAGGATATCCTCCATCCAGAGCTTTCCTGGAGCACATTTCCACTCCTGTTGCAGTGTCTCAGGAAGCCCCAGAGCTGGAAGCTTCAAAGGCTGGAGTGCTTTGAGCCTAAGCCCTGCATCACCTGTGCTGGTCTGAGAAAGCACTCCAGCACTCACTAGGTAGCAACTGGTTTGCAAGACAGGGCGCTCATATATCTCCAAAGTCTTCCTAATACGTCTACAAATGTATATTTTCACCTAAACCTGTTTCATTTATTAAAAATCATAGAATCACAGAACATGCTGAGTTGGAAGGGACCCATCAGGATCATCAAGTTCAGCTCCTGGCTTGCACAGGACATGCAAGAATCATACCATGTGCCTGAGAGCATTGTCCAAACACTTCTTGAACTCAGACAGGCTTGGTTCTGTGACTGCTTCCAGTGCTCAACCAACCACCAGATGAAAAACCTTTTCCTGATATCCAACCTAAACCTGCCCTGACTCAGCTTCATGCCATTTCCTCAAGATGAAATGCAATGAACAATAACATTTTATGGCTCTGTATAAGTTTATTGCTTACACAGCCTCAGCACTGCAGGATGGGTTGCTCTTCAAGGCATCCTTTACACAGATAATTTCAAGTTTCCTTTCTGTGTGAGCTCAGCAGATGAGCTCAGATGCTTGCAGAAGGGTCTGTCTTTTCTTGATTCACCTAGAAGTTCCCTGACCTCCTTTCCTGGGCATCTGTGAGATCCCCTCAGAGATGTAAGGTGTGAAAGCCTTTGATTTCAGGGAGCTGCACTTCCCCCATTGCACACACAGCTAACCACTCGTCTAGGCCAGCAATAAGTGTGTGACAGAAAGGAGTCTCCAGTAGACATTGCTCTTACAGGCATCTCATTTCATCAAATATCACACTGAAACACAACACACAGAGACGCACACCCTGCCAGGTATTCTGAAAGTAATAAGGCAAATATTCCCGTGCAAAATGAAACTAACACCATGCAGAGAGCTTTGAAAGACATCTACATTAACTTAGCCCTGCTTCCAAAGGAAGATTTGGTTTATCTTCCAGTGCCACTGAAAATCTCTGTAGATATCTGGGAAGGTGCTCAGGTGGGCACAGACTTCACAGAAGAAAGCAGTTTCCTTTTTTTTTCACTCTTTAATGATAAGAATGTGAAGTCCAATGATTAGAGGCAGAGGGCTGCATGGCAGCAGCCTCAGGACTGGACTGTTCCTGGCTTGAAACAAATTGCTTCCCATTTTCACTCCTGTCTGTGAAAGTGAGAATAACAGCACCCTCTGTAGCTTTCTGAGTTTGAAAATTAAAGATGACATCCCACAAGTGAAGTATAAGGGAAGCTATATATCTGTATAGCTATATTTCTGTATCATTCAGTCATACACTTATAATATTTGCCTAGATTTCAATGTTTCTGTTTGGGCTCATGATTTCATACAATGGCAGATTGCACTGATTTATAACAAGTAATTGATTCCAATAATTGTGCCACTTTCAAGTTTGTTGAATAGCAGTAAAACCTCTAACACTGAAATGAATCCCTGCTGAAACTTTAGCCCGATTATAACACATACAAACAAACTGTCTGAGCCAAAAACTAGGCAGAAAGGTGGAAAAATTGGCATCCTTTTGTAATGAATTAAATCTAATAGAAACTTACCATGTGAAAGACGAATGGATTTAAGACTGGGGAAACAAAGTGATTTACATAGCACAAAAAAATCTCTTTCAGTTACATTCTAACATAAGGATGGGATACTTCATTTACTGAAACTAGACTTATTTTTTAATATATTTCTTCTTCAAAGTATCTTTGTACCTTCAAACTTGCAAATGCTTAGATCAACAGAAGTAAAATTCAAGAGATTTGTTTCCTATAAAAGCTAATGTACAAAGCTACCTTCTGAGTAAATTGAATTCTTTAATATAAAAGTTTAAATCCAGCAATCTATAAACTCTGCCAGTATTTTCTGACAGCTTGGAAAAGTAATATTCTAGATAAGAGAAAGGACTGTCTCTTCCATTTCATTTTTCTATTGATTATCTTCAATTCTAGTACAATAGTTATGATTTACAGAGTCATGAATGCAATCAAATAGGCAGGTATATAGAGCTGAAAGGAGCAATGTATTTAGGAAATAGGTTGTCAAGAGGTAGGGGAAAGAAATTCCAGCAGCAAAAAGCAAAAATTCCAGTGCTATATTACTTCAACAGTGAAACAACCTATTGCACAAACTACCTTACAGGATTTTCAAGAGTATCTGAGTGCCTAATTCATAGTGAAAGTTTTCATTCTATACCTATACCCCTAGGTCCTTATGTGTTTAGAGTATGAGCCAAAATAAGTCACTGGACAGGAATAGAAACAGACTGTACAGTAATTAATGATGGTCAGCAGATGAGCAGTTGCACTGTAGAGGGACAGGAATGAGTGGGGTGGTCTCTGGAGCCCCCGAGGCACCCAGTGTGGGCTGGGAGGAGAAAGCAGGCAATGGGAAAGACAAACAATACAGTAATCCAAGGATGAGCTGAAAACCTGTGAGCCGCTGTACCATGTCTTCCACATCTTTCCTTCAACCACCTTCCTAACTGAGAATTATACAGGAGAACAGATTGTATGGATTAAGAGATGTCAGTCCCCTCACATTGCAAGAGATGTGCCCTCTATAAAACATAAACTGGTACCACTGTCATGTCTCACATAAATAAAAAATAGGATTAAAAACACCCTTATGGCTTTGAATTAACCAGCACTCAGTAACTAATACTGCTGCCAAGTCAGGCATTCGATCACAAGAGTATGGACTCAGCAGCTGCTTCATATTAGCAGCTGCTGATATTAATCATATTAGTTTATACTAGGATTACAACAAAGACTTGTAATCTAAAAAGGTACCTCTGTAAGAGCACAGAGGACACCACAGAAAACCTATTGCCCATCAATATCTGGAAAACGCATTTCTTTGTAAAAATAAAGAAGTCCTCTGTTGATCTCAAACCTACTCCTATTTGGGAATATAGACTCTTTCTTGAAAAATTTTTGCCTCTGCCTTGGGATTTGCCTTATCACTCAATCCTTCCAGAGTTAATCCTTGCTGTATGCTTACTACCAGTATAGCTAATTATCTCCTCTTTACCCCACATTTGCCAAGGTGTCAAATGTAAATGACTAATCCATAACCTCCATGCAAACAGTGCTTCCTTCTTAATTTATGTTTTACTCTGTATTAGCCAAAATGTTTATTATTATCCTAAACCTATAAAGAAAGCTGGGAGATCAGAATAGTCTCGCTGTTATTGCTCACATCTGTCACCTGCATAAATGACACCTTATAGTTGTTTTTTTGCAAAGCCACCGTTATCTCCAGTCTCCTGTTCACCATTCCCTAGATTGGCACTATCTCAGTGCAATGAATCAGAGGTGGGTACTTGGTTGAAAATGCCATGCTCACTTATTTCTTCATCTTCCAATCCCCCCTTCCATTTATCACTGCAGGTGACAGTCTACTATGTAACTTCTTTCTCCATGTAACTCCAGCATTATTTGAATTATTTTGGAATAATTCAAAATTGAATAAAAATCCAACCCACCATTACTACTTCTGTAGTGGAGCCCTGGGCTTTCTCTTCATTATCCTTGCATTATTAATCCATGCCTTCCCCTCATGCATCTTCCCAGGGGACCCATAAAACTTTACCTCTGCAAATAAAATGGTCACCTCTCCAAGCTATATTCAGCCATAACTATGCTTTTTTATCTGCTGTTCCATAACAACTTTATTCTTTTTCAGCCTAGTTTTATTACTAATCCCAGTTCTTCAGACATGCAAGCAACAAGCATCATTTCAGCCCCACTTAGAAATCCTCTTCAGGTCTTAGTCACAGACGTACTAGTCCAAGTTCAGTGGAGAACTGGCTGACTGGATGAAGACTCACTTACCATTGTGAGCCAACAGACCTCATACTTCACCCTATTTCTTTTTTTTTGTCTCTTGTGATCCTAGAAAATAAAAAGTTAAACACTAGTCCAAAAACATTCTAGCAGATGGTAAGTATAAACCAAAAATTAAGATGCATTATCTTCTGTCTTTTTCAGAAGAAAAAAGTTTTAAAACTTTCCTTCCAGCCTCCAGAGCTGAATTTACTTTACTAAAATACCTTTTTTAGTAGAAAACTGCAAACACCCTATTTCAGTAAAAGAACCACTGAAAAGGTGGGTTTGCTGTCATTTTTACTAATTCTATTACCTTATACTCCCCCAGTTTAACCCCCAAAGATGTGGCCAAGAAGGTTTTTTTCCTGTATGTAATTATATACTCAGCTATTCTGTCATCTTCTTTTTCTAAGAATCTTCAACCTACATCTGACATATACCACATCTCCTTACATAACCATAAGCCTTCCACAATTAGCATTCCAACTCATACTTTCTTTAAAGCTATGGTGCCACTCTAATTCCAGTACCCATAGCCTAAGTTGGGGGGGGGAGGGGAGAAACAAAACCAAATACTAGAATACATAAAGAGGTTTCAAAAATACCTTCATTAACTTCACAGTTCATCATGACCAAAATACTATCAAACCAGTGTTGCTACCTAAACGTTAATCCAAAGAAAACTCAAAATGTATAATCTTCCATGCAGTCCTCCCAATACTCTCAAAACTACTGTAACCCACAACCACAGTGACACAAATCCAAGCAGGCTTTCCATGTGAGACAGGCTTTCTATGTGCTGCTTTCTACTTCTTCATTAGTTTAATCATGAAAAGCACCAAAATCTGCCTCTTAGCACATGGCTACCTTATTTTCACAAATAGTTCCACAAGAACATGCTCAGAACTATTGCTGAGTCCTGATACAACAAATGAGCCATAATTAAACCCCAGATAGCCATCAAGAACAATGTACCACCCAATGATTAAGGTAATCCTACACCATAAAAAACCAGTTGAAAGCTGGCACACCATTGAAATATGTAGTATTAAACCCCACATATCTGTACCAGCTATCCCTCTGATAAACAGTAACACAACACAGCCACTCGAAGACACTAAAAGTTTCAGGAAAAGACTTGACAGCTAAGTAAACAGAATAAAGATATCCCACTAACATATACTCCAATAAAACAAGAATAAATTTAAAATACAAATAAGTACCCCAAATTTACTGAAAACCCACACCCCAAAAAAGCAGTAACAAAGAAATTGTAAGGAGAAGAAAGTGATTTTACATGGAAATTGGGCAAAATATATATTAATTTCCACTCACATATCAACTGAGGCAAATAGTGTGAATGTAAAACAAAAAGAACCAGTCCCTTGAAAAAAAGTTCTACATCTTCTTCCTTTACCCTTCAACTCCCTTTAATTTCTCCATAAATCTTATTATAATGAGTTATCTGTCCTCTGGCCAAATAACTCATCCTCTTTCTTTAGCTGTGTGTCCCTCTGTGTTCGCCCAACATCTCCACTATGGCTCCCATCTGTTCAAAGAAACATAAAATGTCAAAGTAATTTTAAAATTACATGTTTATAACTGTTTGTCATCAGTTATCACCTCCAATGAAGTTAAATAATCTGAAGTTAAATATCTCCCATAAAAAATCCCTCTTCACTCCCTGTAACAACTTGGGCCAAACATAAAACATCCCGCTCACAACGTCCTCAGGTTTCACTGCTTGTTCACATTTAACACTGCCAAAGTGGCTGGGCTTGGGCCCTTTTTATTACTTTCTCTGTACAATGAGACAACCATTGCTACTCATGGTTGGATAGTTAATTCTGCCTCTTCACCTAGAGACTGGATTCAGAGCTCTCTCAATAAGAGCTCTGTTTTCAGAGAGAATGAAGCTACTCTTTCAATACAAAATCCTTATTTCTGAAAATAGGTGCATATTTAAGAGCAATTATTATGAATTAAACTTAATTAACCATGGATCCCTGAAAAATTTTAAACAGCATCTGTCTGGGGAGAGATTTGTTGAAGATGTATCTAATTTCTTTTGAAATTAAACTTTGCTGATGCATATAAACTGTCTCACAACATTTTTTTAAATGGTAGTTCTTTGTTTAGTACCGAAAGTTTCTTCTTTAAGGGCAAGAAAATAATGTATTACCACAAAAAATAGAAATCTATATTAGAAACTGTCTTTTGTATATCAATCTCCTTTGTCATGGATATCTCCTATGTTACTTATATCATCTCCCATATTTTTAAGTCAGATCATCCTTTTCAGGTAGCTGCATGGTCATTTAGAATAATGGCTTGGCAATATATATACACATATATACACTTACATATATATATATATACACACACATATATAGATACACACACATATATATAATGATTGTTTGCAAGAAAATTTTAAGATCAGTGAAAAGATAATTTTTAGTGCTGACAGGGACCCTGTAGTCCAAAAAGAAGTAATGGACAGATAAATAAGTATCTTTAAAATCACAAAAGTTATGATTATTCCATTACTCACTGTTCAAAAGGGAAGAATGAAATTACCAGGCAGTAGGTTTTTAGTTAACAATAGAAAATACTGCTTCTCATCACATCTATTTAAATTCTGGAACTTCTTGACATGGCATGCTGTGAAAGGGAAAAGCATAAAGGAGTTCTAAAGAGTTTAGACAAATTCATGGAAAACAGGTAAAAGTCTATCAGTTATGATGGTCCAAGCATGTGCTAAGAAAATCCTCAACTGGGAGAAGTATTTCTCAGTTGTTTCCTGCTACTTTCTTTACTCCTCTGTCTACTTTGACAGTGTTTGAGTTACAGTAGTACTTAGGCTTTTGATCTGCCTCAGGATGGTACATTGTTCATTAATATTTGTGAGTATAATGTTAAGATAAATCGGCTGTTTTTCCAGTTGATTTCCATATCAAGATTGGTTATTCTTTGTATAAGTTGAGGGCAGAGGACATCAGAGAGACCTCAAACACATCACAGTTCAATAACAGACTGGGAGACTTACTGTTTATTAAATTGATTGATTTCTTCTTTTTTAAATAAAAATAAAATAAAATCAGACATTTTAGCATCACACCTTGGGCTTAAGGTTGCCTCTATAACTGAATAATTCAGATTAAAGTACATTTAGGAGACACTGTAACTTTCTCTGAACCAAGCACTATAAATACAAGCTATTCAGACTAAAGGGTAACTTCACAATTGCATCCTGTTAAACAAGGAAAACTATAGAAGAGAGTAAGAAGGAGACAAAGAAAAAAAGCCAACTGTGCTCACAGCATCAAATTGAAGGGTTAAACAAAAACTTAATGCAACACATATTTAAAAATCAGTTTTGTGTGCTCTGAGATTAGTGCTCCTAGTGCTTTCACTGGAATGCCATTGCCCTAGTGTGATGATACCACCAGGTCTAGAGACCCGAGCACTAATTCATTTGCGTGAATTTAGAATGACTAAATCCTGGCAAAGAGGGTTTTTTTCATTTTTTTAAACTTGTTTCCAAGGCCCTGACACATAAACACACTCCTTCAGTTCCCATATTATGTGGGAGTGTTAGGCAGCTGAACACAGATGGATTGTAAGCATCCAAAGCCATTTGTTTAGCAAATCAAATGTTTGCTTTATTATTTTCAAGTAATCAAAGAGCACCTGCTTATTTCTTGTTTTAAACTAGTCAGACAGAAACCGGTATTACAGCTGTAACACTGTCATCCTGATGTTTATAATCCAGGCCCCAGCTAAAATAGTGCTCCTTACAAAGAACTTAAAAGCATCACAAACCCATTTTGCATAATTCATCAGGTACCTTGTGAGTGAAGGTTCAGGACCAGTTTATACACCATCCAATTTGACAATTCACTCCTGTTATTTGTTATTCCAGCTGTATTGCTGGTCTCCCAAATGGATTTTTTTTTCCAGCTTGAATAGTTAGCTGCACAGTTTGTTAACTATCAGAATAAAAAAAAGAACACCAGATACAAATTGCAGTGTTCATTACCATGGTTTTTTACCTCACTACCAAATAGGTGCCCACCATAGCTACTGGGAGTCATATCTTCAATTTTGATGAGCCATGGGATTTATGCACTCAGCCACTGATATAACTTCAGGATTTAGTGTGCAAACAAGCTTTACAACCCCTTCATGGATAAATGTTAAGTCTTCTGGAGGAATGTTCTATCAAAAACTGTGGAGCTTCTAATAAGCAAAACAGGACTAACACATAGACACAAAAAAGCAGATTTCTCTGCCCTGACCCACCAGAGCAAGCAAGGGTTTTTATGTAAGCTGTACTGGGCTAAATGTGCTATTAAAATTCAAGGTAACTCAAAGGGTGTGCATTTTCTCTTTGTCTACTTCCCACAGTAATCTAGTGCTACCAAACACAGTCAGCTGCTAGATTTTGTCAGAGCATAAATTCCAGTTTTATGAGGGGATGCATGAATTTATGGGGAGGCAGTTGCTCTAGATTACAGCTCTGCGACTGATCCTGCAAAATGGAAGCATGAACTTACCATATGGGCATGAGTAATTGGATTAAAATTTCTGTGATTGATTTTCTATAAAGTTAAGGGCATGAACAAATATTTTTAGAAACGGAGTCTCAGTGGTGAAGTGTGTGTTATGTTTTACACTGTAGAAATACATTAGACCCTTGTTCTGTGTGACTCTTCAGTTGCAACAAGAAATGTCCTCAAATGCAGAATACAACACAGAGGCAAAACCCACCAGCTTCACACCAAGATGAAAACTCCATATTCCATTTGCCAGTAGGTTGTTATACTTACCAATATTGCAATACTTTCCTCCATAATTGTCTTTGCAATCACATACTATTTTCCCACTGATGGTAACCATTTTACATTCTCCACCATTCATGCAAGGATCATGAACACAGCCTACAAACAGAAACCAAAGATCAAACCAAAGGTACAAATTATTCAAGAGAATCAGTCCATTTTATTTTACTTTAGTACATCTTTTCTGTGCATACACATTTTTGGGAAGTATTTTCTTTTTTACTCATCTCAGACCTACACTTGATATAAATTAAAGGAAATTCAGCTGGTTTCTGCCCACTAAGGTCTGTCTCATTGTTCTTACTGCTATTGGATAATGTCAGCTATTGAAAAATATTATTAATGAACAATAGATAAAATGCGGGTGGTGATTATTATTACTAGTGGTGATGGTATTAACACTTCTTTCTCTGCAGAGGGTTCTGCCAGTTCCAGGCTTGCCACTAAGCTGTATTAAAACTTCTAATAACACATCTAGTAGGTAGCTTAGTTAACTATTTAAGATTGGGAAGTATTAAGTCCTATCAAATTTTGCAACTCTCCCATGGACTCCTGATGACCTAGAAAGCCACTGACTCTCCATACTTTAGTTTCCAGTTATGTAAGGTGGGAATAAAAGCACATACCTATTTCAAAGGGCTTTTATGAAGCTTGTCTGTACTGTAAGTTACTTGGGAGTCTGGGCAGGGTAAAAGTCAGCCAGACTGAGTAACAGAAAAGCCATACCAGAGCACCTATAGAGGTGAGGCATATGGTTTGCCTTGCAACATCTCTCCTTCCAAATGGAAGGTGATGTGCTGGCTTCATCGGGTAAGCGAGAACCCCAAGTGCATGCCCTGTACCTGGCCAGCTGTGTTGAGCACCTGGCAGCCCCAAAACAAGGAGGAGGCTTCATAACCTAAGCACTACCCTGGCCAGGAATGGGTAAGTTTGGCCAAAAATCATGGGGGCTGTGGGGTCAATGCAGGTCATATGGGATCCTGGAGGCGGGTGAAGTTTACATGGTAGCAATTTGAGAGTGGGATAGATTTGAGAAGAAACACAGAGGCAAAACAGCAATATGAAGGGATTGTAGGTGTGCAGAGGAAGATAGAGCAGGGCGTGCCTCTCAAGCATGTTACAGTTTTGGAGGAGAAATTTTACCACTTCTACTATATAATCTGTGGTATATTCTTACATGCTGCAGATCAGGATTACATCCCTCTCAAAGAAAACCCTGAGGTGTGTCCCTAAAATTCATCATAATGCATATAATTGCTTCCTCGGATAAGGATGGACATATTGAAGTGATTTCCTGGGTCAGTATTACTGCTCACGCATGGAAAGGAAAGCTAAAATATTCTCTTTTAGGGAGGGTATGTGAGCTGCAAGAGCAGCACTATGGTGTGTAACACCACACAGGCTTTAATATCCTCACTGTCCATGCAGGCCTATAGCTGTAACACATAATAGTGCCTTACTTTTGTGTCCAACACGCTCGCACTCGATCTGGCCGTTCACACACATGCACTGCTCCACAGCTCCGTGTTGGACTCTTGACCAGTTCACGCCCACATCAAAGAACTCATAGAGACTGTTGTCAAAACATTTCTCTGAAACAAAGTTTTACAAACAACACAAGCTTTCAGATGTTATTCCTTGCAAGAAACAGCACCACAATCTCCGTCATTCCCTGTTCATCCCTTCTTTCCAGTTGAGCAAATCTGTGTTTGTTGGCAGTGCTTCTCAAGCAAGCCAGCCTCCACAGTGTGTAGGCATCAAGCCACTAGAGCAGCAGCTCCAAGGACCTGGAGACAGAGGTGGCTTTCTCCTAAAGCATGATAGCATCACCATTACTTAAGCCCTTCCAAAAGTTTGTTCAGCAAACAGAAAAAGTCAAATCAGTGGTATACACTTGTGTCTGTGCCACTTTAATGTATTATTCACTGAAAAAGGCTTCTTTGTTTATTGTCAGGAGAGAAGTCTAGAACTGCAGGGAACATGGGCTAGTGGTGGACTTGGCAGTGTAGGGCTAATGGTTGAACTCAATGATCTTAAGGGTCTTTTTCAAACTAAACAATTCCACGTTTCTATGAAAAGCCTTCATTAAACTTCAGCAAGCACAACCCTCAGAGAAAAATCCAGACTCCTTGCTTGATGTGCAGCAAATTGAGAGTGACACCACCATAAAACCGGAAAAATAACCCAAGCAAAGCTTTTTGGCCTGACTCTACTCCTTTGAAAATGACTGCCCTGAAGGTGGAGCAGCTGCCCAGGTACAAAGCTGACATCACAGGAGAAGTTGTAATAGACCCATATGTGCATATACGTAAGGGATAAGGCATCACCTGGAATTGTGTTGCTTTGTCATGTCTTTGTGCCCTACCTACTAGACATAAGTAATTTCCAAACATGTAAGGCTTATTTACATCTTAAATCTTAAAACAGCAAAGGAAGGGGAAGAGGCTTTTTGTGCTTCCCATGCTCAGAGCATACTTGGATTTATAATTGTACAGTCAAGCTATTTTCAGATGTCCTGTCAGGAATGGATTGTCTGTCATAACCATTTGGAAATCCACCTACACAAACATTCATGCTGTAGTGGTCTCTCCCATCAAGCACTACCTTTTCATCAAGCAAACATTAATGAGCTTTACTTACTACTCATATTTCATGTTGTAACACCCATGGAAGAAGATACTTACTCAGCTGACAATCCTCGCCTGTGAATTCCTCGGGACAGGTACAGTGGTACATCCTATGGCTGTGAGTGAGAGAACAGGTACCTCCATTTTGGCAAGGGTTGCTTGCACAGTGATCTAGAGAGGCCACATAAGAGGTTGTTGTTAATAGGTGCCAGATAAGTCAAGCTTTGCTGTGTTAGGCATCTGCTTGGTTACATGAACCATTTTGGTTCAATGCACGGTGGGTTTAATACCACCTATTAAGCTAAAACAAAGTTTATCCAACCAATTTACATTGGGTTTGTTTTCAGCTCTATAGCAGCTACATTTATCCGACTTTTAAAAACCCTATGGTAAATCACTGAGCTGAATCTTCACCCCCGGAGTAAGTTGTCCAAAGATGGCAGGTCCAGGCATGCCTGAAGTTGCCAGAGCTGGCACTGCAGTGAGGAAGAAGATGGGACAGGTGTCCACAAGATGGAGCTGTGCCTTTACACTGGGGAGGGAGGAAGGCTGCAGCTCTGCCTCTGCCCGGCATTCTGCCCTGCAACCTTCTCATTGCAACGTCAATCACTGGGATTAGGCATCTCTCTTTCAAATTACAAGAAGGACAACCCTTGACAGAAGAATTTACTATGGATTTTTGGATTGTGTCTAAAACTGATGGGCAGCTAGAACAAAGGGGGAAATTATAAAGCAAAACACAAAGCACATCCAAGTAAATCAGGCCAAGAAAAATTAAATTGGACCAGTCTAGTATATCTCTGTTTACTAAGGAATTTTCTAAATCATGGGAAAATGTGGTGGGAGAGGAGCATATGAGCCAGGATAACCCTCTAACTCCTGCAATAGAAGCTTTACATGGCAATGTGCCATGCAAACATAGTAAGTCTTGCTGTCCAGGCAATGTTCCTGATTTCAGGCAGTGTTGAGGGATGTATCTCCCCTGAAGTTAACCAAGAGCATGTTTACACCTGCTCCAGAGCTGGCCCAACAGCCTGTTTGCATTCTAATCCTCTATTCTAATGCTCATCAAACTCTGTGACACCAACTGTAGAGTTACTCAATGCATGTGCTTCTTCAGCTAGAGAGTGCGGTCCTAAGCACGGGATGCAACACATAGAGGCACAGGCACACACATACCGGGCTAAGGTGAAGCATGAATGGTACATCCAGAAGTTTGCTAAAACACAGTGAATGTGAGGTTCCCCGGCACAGATCAAAATATTTACTTCAGAAGACAGTGATGTAATTCCTATCAGATAGAAGGTCTGGGTGTATTCACTGGGAGTTTCACTCCAGGATAACATCAAGGGAAAGCAAGTAAAGTCAGTGACATTCCTAATCTTCCTGCTGTTGATAGTTAGGAAACTTCTAGTGGTGTAATGTTTCCTCAAAGGAAAATCCTGTATTTCCTATTCCCATTACATCCAAACCATGACTTGATCTCCAAGACATCTTCTGCTGCTACAAGTGCTCAAGTAATTTTTTGTACCCTTGTTCAATCTGCAAAAAGCACTTCCAGTCTTCCATTTCTTTCCCGGTGGCTACCTTACTACATCCCACCAACCACTTCAGTCTGAACATCCAGGGGTGTTCAGCGTCCCTTCCCACCTTTCCTGGCGTCCAGCAACAACTTCTGCTCATAAGTATCACAGTTCCTGCAGGGAATCCTGACTATCCACTAACTGGGGAGTGCTAAGTCCCTGCCTTCTCAACACTATCTAAAGCACCCTCATGGGTAAAACACTGTGCTTGCCAGCAGTTATCTTGACTTCAGCTTCACATCTCTGAGTCTCTGCTGAATGAGCAGTAGCTTTGTCTCACCTTTCTATCCATATCTCCCAACAAAAACTTTCTGTTTCTGCCACCCATCTTCCCCCAGAGCCCCTCCTGGGGTGATGCCTCTTCCTCCTGCCTGCACAGCCCACATTGCTCTACTTCTTCTTTCCATATCAGTCCAGATGCACCTTAAAAATACTCACTGTCTGGTACTTTTTTCCCCATATTTGGACCTCCCTGGGGTTTTGGCCATTTGTCCAAGATTTCCAGACATCCAGAGCAGTAGTTCTACCAGACTGCCCAAGATTTGGAAGTCCCACAAATAGAGGCATTGCACATTTGTGCATATGTATACATAAATGCAAGCTGTGGATGCACAGCCCAGCTGGTCCATGTGTATGAAGGGGCTCACATTGGGCAGCTGCTACACACACCAGAGGTATCCCCTGGGTAGGAGAGAAGGATGTCTGGAAACCTGGGCAAATAACCCCTGAAGGCAGCAATAAAGCTCCCACAGATAGTAGGGGGAGTTGAACAAGGGTCATGGCTGTTGATAGAGCAAGCTGTGACTGTACAGTGCAGTACTAACAACTCTCTCCAGCAGAAACTACACACCTGAGCTTCACTTTATCATGAAGCTTAAAGGATGTCTGGTTAAACTTTCCCTGAATTTGGCAGATGCATTTTTCTGTATCAATGCCTCCAACACTTGCTTAGCATTGATTTGTAAGCACCTCCAAAGTTTTGAAGTAGGATCCCCACATATACATGGTATTCTTGGCCTGGAGAGAGTTTGTGCTTCAACCTTTGCTTTCAAGAAACTTTATCTCTATCCCAGTTGACACACTTCTCGCCAACCCCTCATGGCCAAAGGATACTCTCTCCCTGAAATTTCATTTTATCTTGTTTTTCAAGCATCTTTAAAATGTTTGAGATTTCCCCAAATATTTAATAATTTAGTGGATTTTTTCCCAACAAAATAATATTATTTTAAAGATCAGCATTTTTCAGTTTAACTGCTTATTTATTCCCAGCTGTCTTCCTCAGCAGATGATCTTTCTTCCTGTTTGCTTGAAATTCCCTTCATCCATTTTGCCACTTTTCCTTTCAATCTCACCATAAAACTTTTCGCTTTAAGCTATGGCTGATGATCTGTTAAACATTTTTTAAATCCAAATACAGTGCTTGCTGCTTTAAAAAAAAATAGACATGTTTACAAATAAAACAGCAGCTAAAACACTTTTATTTAATTTTTAAAAATTCTAAATACTTCTAGAAATAAAGGTTTTTTTTCATTTTGCAACAGCTAGCAGTGATCTCTTCCAGGTACCCCATCCTTTTTCTCTTTCCTTTCCTCTCTCACACATATAAATCCTATTTGGTTTTTTTTCTGGAGAAAAAACAGTAGCCAGGTAAAGCCCTCACTGTTGTTAAGGTGCATTGACAGAGATACCCCTCAGCGAGAGGCAGGCAGACAGGGTGGCTTTCTCGTTCCAACCCACCCTACCCAACACTGTTGTAGGTAACAGGCAAAAATGAGCCAAGAATTCTGAAAAAGCTTGCAGGCAGCGAAATGTCTTGCAAGACAATGGTGATGGGCAGACAGAGGGACAGAGGCAGCACAAGGCACCCCCAGCAATGCAACACCAGGCTTGGAGAGCTGTTTCAGCTCCTGGAGGAGTCTCCTTGAGTCAGCCAGCTGTCACTGTGACAGTAACTGCTTCACTGGAGGATTAAAGCAGTCACGAGTTGCAGCTACCAATATTTTAAGCTCTGGGAGGCCACTCACGAATAACTAAGTGCAGCCCCCATAACCTGGCTCTTGTAAGGCATGAACTGCCTATAAAGTCCATGTTCATGTCTGACACACTTCCATTGCAAAAGCACATACAGCACTGCTTTTTTTCAGGTTGGGTCATTTGCCTCTGATCTACTGTTAATCTGTTATAAAGTCAGGCTAGAAAATCATTTAAAGTCAGTAAGTTTAAAAAGGTGATGCTATGCACTGCTTAATTTTAGACTGTCAGCATGATTCAGCTAACACTGGCTTTTCAAGTGCTCCGGTAGATTGCAATCAGCTTGGCAGTGAGACTCCTGACTCTGCGGAGAACTCCCTGAAAGGGGATGGTGGAAAATGCCCTTCCTTTGAAAGCAGAAAGTGAATGTTTCAGGGCATCTGGTCACATCCTGCAGACTAAATAAGACAGGTCGCGTTTAAAAGTAGTGAGATGGCAAAAAGAGGAACATAATCAGCATTTAGACATAGATCCAAAAAAAAACCTTTGGAGGCATCAAGTTTAACGAGCACAGATCCAAAAAGAAAAACTTGCGGGGCATCAAGTTTAACCAGCGCAATACCTGATTTGTCAGTGCTGGTCTCTGTCTATATGAATTGAGAATTAGATGTATGCTTTCCTTATAAAATGAGATTCTCCAACATCCAGCTCATGGAACGTGGAGCTGGGAAGACAGAGACAAGAAAAGGTCAGTCACTGAGGTTCTGCTGAGGACAGGGATGCATGTTCCCAACTGAACCTCTTGGGATGTGGTGCTTTCACTCAGTGTGTCAATTAAAGTGACTTATATCTATATATATAGAAAGGAGAGTTTGCCACAGACCTTGACTTCCCATTTTAGACAGATTTCTGCAATGAGGTAATTGTAGCATTGGAGTGTGATGACCACTTGAAGCCATAGCACTGTTCAGCTAAGTAATCCTCCCATTGTCCCTTAGGACTCTTGCAATGAATGTGTCTAGCCTCTTGCCTTCTCTGACGGAGCCCAAAGCCCAAGGAAGTCTGGTTTTGAGGTCTGCTTTTTCCCAAATGTTTCTGTGCCTTCTAAATGATTAACAGGTCAAACAGACAGAAAAAGTAGCTGATTAAATGAAGGGAAAGCTAATAGGCACATCCAAGCTGTGCAGGAGGAAAAGATGATCACCCCGGCGCTCAGCTCCAGCTGGAGTTCAGATTTCCATGTTGGCGTTACCATAATTTCTCTCCATGACTTCAAATTAGTCAACAGAGAGTGAATTAAAGACTGTGTGATATACACAATTGAATACCATGGTTCTGTAGAGTCACAGAGAGATTATGGAAACAGCTGATGTGAAGGCTTGCTCTGTGTACACCAAATAAAAGGCGCACTGAAGGCACCATCCCTCCCTACTGCAAAGGAGGAGCCAGGTACCTGGAGCAACCCAGTAATGGCTCACCTTACCTGAGTTGTCTTTGTGTGACAAAGCACAGTGTCCCCACCTCCTGTCCCGGTCAAAGTTAGGTGTTGTTGAACACCTGAAAAGAAAATTAAAGGTGAAGTTTAGTGCAGCTTTAAATAACTGAAACTTCATGGCCTTCACACTTTGGCAACCTGGAAATTCTTTTTTTTTTCTAAGTAACATTACTTTCATTCAAACTCTTTTAACACCAGAGGGAGAAGTTTGCTTTCATTTGTTAAAGTTGCTCTGCTTCATTCCTTTCAAATTAAAAACAGATTAAAAATGAGATGTAGAAGCAGGATCTGAGATTTTCAACAAATCCTCCAGAAAAAACCCCAACATTATTTCTATTTCTAAGATTAGAAAATGAAAGACAGAAATAAAAATAAAATCAAAGCAAATAAATTATGTCTCCTTTACTCATTACAAAACAAGCAAAACAGGATCCAGACTATTTTTGATGCTTGATGGTTACTTTAATAATCTATGGAGGCAGGAGAATGTCCACAGAGGGACTTTTCCGTGGCTTTCAGTGACAAACGTATTTCACACTCAGTTCCTTTAAAACATTCTTATTTTGGAACTTGCTAGATGAAATGAGGAAATAACTGACATGGTGGTGATTTCCAAACACATAGATAAAACCTCCCCTCTTTTTTCAGAGCAGAGGACTGAGTCATGCATGCCACGTCGCCTGTGGGAATCCTACTAAAGCGAATTTTGACAACTGCTTTCTGTACACTTTCCTTGCCCTCACTGGTCTGTTATCTCCAAGGCTCAGAGCACTCCAAGAAGCATTGTGCCGCTATTCTTCATTTGCAGAAGTAAACTTACAGGCTTCCCCAAAGTCACACAGGGAACATGTGACTGAACTGAGGCTGAATCTTGGGGGTCCAAGTCCTGTCCCAATGTGCCATCCACCAAAACATCCTCCCTAACCAGTTCTGATGCAGAGAAATAGATATCAGCTACATGGCATTAGAAAAATTAGAGTTTACTTTATTCAATGTGCCTTATGATCTATTTTTATTATGCATGGTTTTGTCATACCTTGAACACTTGGGTGATCAAATATTTTTTCACCCTGGGATGTCACAAACTAGATTGAAATTTTATTGTAGTGCATGTGTACCATTTTAACTGCCCTACTTTCCTTCTTAATTAGATGCTATGTGGTATTTAAAACACTTAATTCCTGTGGAGCATTTGAACAGGCCATGTATATTAAGTTTGGTGACCTCAATTGTATAAGGTGCACTACCAAAAAGGTGCTCGGTAATCTAGTGCAGATTAACTTGGCACGTACTTAAAGAGGCTGTTTTCTCATAAGCATTAAGGCCAGTGTTACTCTTTTGGGAACTGATGGAAATTTCTCAATGATCCTTTGGTGGGAAGTAGACTGTGCTTTTTTAAAGGATGGTCTAGTCTGCATGAGGATTAAGATGAGGAATGAGTTAAAAGTGTTCTCAGCACTGCCTGTGTCACTGTTGGCAAAACCATCTCTGACTGAACACTTCATCTGTGCCAGCCATGATGGGGGAGGAGAATCCACACTTTTCTGACTTTTCTGAATGACATAATTTCTGATTTAGCAGAGTGATGTTACACTGGGCAGCATGGAATAGGCAAATGAAAAAGGCTCTGTATAAACCTAAGAAATGTAAGAAAACTCTGGTCATTATGGGGGGGAAAAACATTTTTGTGCAATTCAATGCTCTCTGGAGTCTGTCCAGCAACAGTCAAGTTCTAAGCAAAGGGGGATCTCAAATTTTTCCGTCTAAAATGTTTTTTGCTATCTGAGACCCTGACAGAACCTTCTTCTATCAGCTTTCCACAACCCACCGGTCCTCCCACTCAATGCTCTCCACAGCCAGTCCTCTCCTTCCCTATCATCTTGCAGTGACTACAAAGAGGTTGGTCCTACCTTGTGATGCCAAGCTACCTCCTCAGTGTCAGGCTTCTTGCCCAGTCACATAATCCTTCTATATGTTCCACCACATATCTCTCACTGTCTGGGACAACCTCAGCACATCCTCAAAACTACTTCACTTGTCTCCCTCCTGTTCTTTTCAAAATGCCTTCTTTGCTTTGAGGCTTACCAAAAATGCAATGATATTTCGGTCTCGGGGGATGTGACCTCCAGCAGCCAGACCAACCCAATCGGCTTATTATTTCTTTGTGCTATTTGCAAATGCACCCGTGCTCAAAATTTATGAGATAGCAAATGTCTTTACGTTAACCTGTCATATAAAATTGTTAATAAAAAAGTGAAAACTTAAAGACACAGACACTGAACTAATTACACCAGAGAAGTCCACTTTCTAGGGATAGATTTAAATAACATTTTAAACTCATGCATGGTAAACAACATAGGAATGGACAAACAAAATGGTGTGTCACAGATGAGGCCTAACTGGCTGACAAGATAAATGGAAAGTGGGCTATCTTAGCCATCAAGAGCATTGGGAGCCCTAACAATAGGATGTCTTAGAGAGCAAGCAAAGGCTCAGGACAAACTGATGGAAGGAAAGAGCTCTGCCATCACACTTGGTGCTGCTACTCTTTTCAAGACTTGGAGGTTGCCTGAGACCTTTTTAGATGTTGTCCTGACCACGAGAGATGTCCAGACTTCACCTGACAACACCAAACCTAACACCACCAGCACCAGAAAAATTTCAAGCCTGGTGCTTGATATCTCCCAACTCAACCCACATGTACTTCTCCTTTACAGGACTGCCGTAAACTCTCCAGCTTGTAATCCAGCTGTCCAAAAAGCTCTCCTCTGCACTGTTTTCAATCTGTGGCCAAAGTTTCAAAAGTTATCTTCTTGTGTTCCATGGAATATGGTAAGATCATGCCCTTCCTATACATATCTAAGCATACCTTTGCACAGGGGACCCACACATCCAGCACCCAAGCATAGGATAAGGCTTCTCCAGGATATGAATCAATACCTTCCAATTTACAGCCAAAATCTCAGGCTAGGTCTGCTCCTGCCATTCCCCTTTAGCAAAATCTTGAGGAACCCATCCCACCATAGGACACAGGGGCAGGGTGCTGGCAGCTTCCCTGCAACCGCAGCTCGGTTCACTTCAGACCACTGTCCCCATTTGCTTTCACAGATGTTCACTGCACACCCATTTTTGTCAGTCCTCACACTGCTCTGTCTTTCTGGAGGTACCAATGAAATTCAGGAGCAATTCCAGCTGGTTTTTTTTCTCCTCAGCACAAAGGGAAAATTTACATGATATCTTTAGTAAGTTATCATGTAAGACTTGGTAAGAGGACACTAAATAGAAACTTATCTGTGAAAATAGCTTATAATTAAAGGGAAATGCAACACAGGATGCTGTTAAAGGAAGTCTATTATTTAAATACTGCAATTATTTTGTCTTCTTTCCTGTATTTTCAATAAATATTTATAAAGATACAACTTGTTTGTTGCTCTCAAAAAAGTAGGGAGGGCTTTCTGCAGTCAGGAGCTGATTTATGTTGAAACACAGTATCTGTTTCATAGGTACTATGAGAAAACATAAAATAAAAGCCAATTGGAGAAGGCTTTGGCCTGCACTGTGAAGTCTTGCCTTGAAGTATGACTTGAGTACTAAGGACATGAACTTAAATGCATAAGCCAGCACTCTCCTGGTCTGGTCTCCTTGCATTTGCCCCCAAAGAGGCATGTTGGACCCAGCCTCCCATCATCTCCATCTTTACTAGCAGCTTGCAGGCAGGCAGGAACAGGAAGGACACAAACCTTGCCTTCATCTGCTGTCTGCCAGGTCCCCTGAGATCAGTTATTCAGCATAAGTCCAGCCTGGGTTAGTGCCAAGTCACACAAAAATGCACGGAACAGGTTTCCCAACTGCTATTCAGGGCTCTTTTACCGGCATCTCTGTGCCTGAAGTCACACGTTAAGTTGCTTTTAGCTTATAAGCAATGAGTAAACACTGGCCAGAAGGTCACCCATAGGGTGAAATGGCCTGTCAAAATCAAACAGCTCCAGCTGTCCTCCTCCTCGTCTCCCTGCTTGTAAATGGCTTTTAAAAAATCGGAAGCATGAGAGCAAGTTGTCCAAGGTCAGCTCTAAAGTGTGCTCTAACCTTGGATCCCATCTATTCACAGGTTTTTCCATTTCTGTGGCCTAACTGGCTAAAAACAAATACACAGAGTGTCATGTATTAACAGGATACATCTTAAGCACTGCATGAAATTAAGTGGCT
The DNA here is from genome assembly GCF_003984885.1 of Neopelma chrysocephalum. Classification (NCBI taxonomy): domain Eukaryota; kingdom Metazoa; phylum Chordata; class Aves; order Passeriformes; family Pipridae; genus Neopelma; species Neopelma chrysocephalum. Next base: position 631,623 of record NW_020897731.1, on the reverse strand, counting down.
CCAAAGGTCAAACTCTTTGTGGCTACAGTTCATCAAAGACAGGGTTCAAATTGGAAAATTATTCCAGTTCCCTTTCTTTAGTTAAGATAGTCTCAAATTCTTGTTTCCTGGAGGCTTTCCTTACCTGGGTTGTTAACTGTGGATATTGGGGAAATTCCAAAGTGGTCTCCTAGCCTGGAGTTCTATGTCTATTTGTATAAGCAGTTGTGTGTTGTGTTGTTTACATTACACCAGCACTTACACTTGAAACAGATGTGTCATCAGAAAGACACCACAGGTCATGAAAAAATTAGACAGACAGGTATAAAAAATGAGAGTTCTGCCCTGCATAGGCAAGTAAAATAAGCTCTAAAATATTATCTCCGCCCTGAAAACATGCAAGTGTTTGCCTTTCAAATAGCTCATCTGGGCATATATTTTCACATTACTGGTGCCCACATATTCTCTGCTTTGTTGCCTTTGATTTCTGTTAATATACACCTATTATATGGGTTTGTCTGCAAAGTTAATCTTGTTTATTCAATGCTTGCTTCAGCAGGGTTCCCACCTGAGTGCCCCTACCCCAAAATGAGTCATGAATACTTTTAACAGCTTCTGTATATGTAAAAGAGTAACCTTTGCCCAAAAGAAGGAGACCTGGCTTTAAACACACTAGGAGAATAAATCATTACCCAACGAACAGGAGTAATACTTCACTTCTTAGTACTGCACTATCCAAAAGGGGCCTGGTGCCAATCTGGATAGAAATTAGAGATACGGCAGAGAGGCAGGGCAGGGAAACCAACTTTCCTCAAAAATCACATGTTCTCTGCTGCAATACAAGTACTGCCTGCACAAATCAAATAACTCCTCAACCAGGTGTCCTCTCTTGCAGGTGTCTGGATCCCTCTCCCTCAGCAGAGGGTTTCTATCAGGTTGTTCCATCAGTTCTGCTTTTTTTGTGCAAGCTCTTGTCACTCATGTAAGCCACGGTTCCAATATGAAGGGCAGTGAGGGAACATTGCTGTTCCTGAGCTTTCTGTGATGCTGGAGATGCAGTGCCTGGGTTGCCTTCCCCCTGAGCATGAGCCTTGACCTGAGAGCCATGACTATCAGCAGAACTGCACCGATCTCCTTGGGCACAACACCAAGTTCAAGTTAATTATTCCAAAAGCAAGATTAAAGCACTAGAGGGATGACATTTTCATTTGAACGCTGTATTCATTTATGAGCAATGTCAACTTACCATTTCTTTCTGGAAAACATATTTGAAATACACGAGTGATAAAACCTTCCTCCAAACCGGAAAGGAAATTTGCATAAATTTCCATCCTCTGTAAACACTGAAATACAAGAATAAAAACCTCATCATGCAGCTGAACACCAATCCACAGGTATATCTATTATATGCTATTATATGGATTTATTAAGGTAGATATCTATAAGTTTTTCAGCTCTACTTTCGACTCCATGTCTTTGTAACTTTTTGTGCATAAGAAGAGGTTTAAAATCCTATGTAATGACTGAATCAACAAAGATTAATGGACTCTGCAGTAGAATAAAGATCTCAGATCATTTCAGTTCAAAATATATTGCAATTTCTGGTACAGCAAATGCCAATTATATTCATTAATTGTAATTATCGTTTCTAATTATGTAGTATTGTAATTGCATATTAAAATAACTTCTGAAGTTGTATCCTTTCAGGATCCATATCACATTGTAACATCTTTTTAAAATAATTAAGGAACCAGACAGTACAAACTGAAATAGAAACAGTCAGGAGAAAGAAAGTTTTAAAGGTTGGGGGTAGACAGATATTTTTGATCACACCACTCTCCCTTTGGGATAAGCATATTCCTTACAAATGGGGAGAAATTGATGGGACCAGTGTCTAAAAAGGGCAAGTTTTACATTCACCACGTCAGTGATGGCAGTCTAAGGAAGGGTGGTGGGAGTCTAAGGAAGTCTAGTGGGAGTCTATCAGAAAAAAATCCTTAGAGACAAGTCTTGAGAATGAGAGAGGCTGAAGATAAAAAAGACAATGAAAAACTGTCAGAGCTTATTTAGCCATTAAACTAAAAGCAATCAGTTTTGAAAGCCTGAAGCTTGAATGGGAAGCCAACCACTGCCATAGTAGAGAAATGGGGTGTACAACCAACCTGGCAGCACAGCACATTTCCATGTCTCAGAGACAATGTACAGCTGCTCCTTGTCCTGAGCTTACCCCTTCTGTGCTGGCTGGGGCTCCTGCAAACCTTTAGGATATCTGTTAACCCTCACGAGCCAAGACTCATCATCTTAAAGAGCTGCCAAGGTCAGTTATCAGAATTATGGGAAAAATAACCCCTCCTTGTGTTCCAAATCCTTCCTAATCAGTTGGAATTACGGTCACTCCATCTGCTCTAACTATCCCCTTCTCTGTCAATGTGAAATAGCCCCTACCAGCCCCTCTGCCATCCTCTTGCTAATCCTAGTTTGCATTGTCTGAACTAATTAAGCAAATGTTCGAATACCAACCTTCTCTATCCAATACCTCTCGTTATAAGCAGTTAGGAGAGTTGTGAAAATACATCCCCATTCAGAAGACATATTGGATCCCAAAGGCTGTTGAAGGCTGTTATAAGCTATAAAGGCACCACTAATGGCCTGATTCACATAATCTTTAACAGCAAAAGCACAGGATAAAATAAAATAATATAAAATAATATAAAATAAAATAAAAATAAAATAAAATAAAATGGAAGTCTTCAATGCCTGCACACAGCCAGGATGTTTGTTGCCTGCCATCAGAACAAATGCAACCCAGAAAGCTGCATGGGGCTCAAACCCTTCTCCCACAGAGAGATCAAGGGCTGTGGTAGAAATTGAACCCATACATATAAAGAGTTTATGTGCTTTAAAGCGACAGGTAAGACACAGCTCTGATTAAAGTGAAGGGAGTTACACATCTCCAGCCACACCAAGTTATGAGTAAATATAAAGCCACACCAGCTCAGACAAACTAAAATCCCATCAGCACCTTCCCATTAATCTGCACCTGAAGGAAAATTACCTGAGATTCCTGAGCTAATCCCAAATTCCCCTTTAAACAGAAATTAATATTGGCATAACCATTCCATAATCCTTGTTCATGTTGAAACAAAGACAGGCTTCCTACCGACTTGCACAGCACAGATACAGACAGGCAGATCATTCTTACTGTCATAAGACCTATTGGATTTGACTTTGTACCTTGTGGGCGCTTGAACTCATGTTTGGAGCCTCTTCCTGCCCCAGATTTGTGGCGCTACAAAGAGAAAAAGAGAATGTGCGTTGGAGACACAAATTCACTCTGGGAACCATCCTACTGGGACAAATGTATTTCCCTGAAACTGTGTTTCTCCCAGTGCTTCTGCAAACATCTCATTATTTGCATGTGATTTTTGGTGGGGCACAGTCTGGTGAAAGAGAGTGGATACACGTTGGTTCATAAAAGATCTCTGTTAAACCAGGAAAACTCAGCACAATGCAACAAAGGCCAAAGCTCTGCTCCTTTATATCTTTCTGTTGCCAAGGGGCACATCTATTTCTCTCGGCAGGAAGCATACATGCGCTCTGGGGCCAGTTCACAGTTACAAACAATATCCCAGCATTTGACTTTTCCTGCAGTTTTGCTGTATCCCCGAGGGCATTAGTTACAAAAGCAACCTCCAGCTGTGTTTGGGTTTGCCGATCAGCAAGCAAAGAGCACTAGGCTGAGCTGATTTTAAGCCACAGGAAATAATAAAAAATGGTAATACACATAAAGTGCTGCTGCCACTAACAGTTGCCAGTGCTGGCAACTAAACTATAGCAAAATAAAAATATTGAAAAAAACAGCACATCATGAACATAGAAGTGGACAGGGGACATAACAAGCAAGGGTTAAGAAAAAGCTGTTGCTGGGATATATAGGAAGGGCTTGAACCGTTCTGCAGAAAAAACAATTTTTGCAGTCTACACTGACTCTGCCAGCACTGAGCAGTCTGCAACTGCTTCAGCCAGGGACGATCTTTTCCTTGGCATCATGAATATTTCTCTCTGCTCCCACGTGTAATATCTGAGGAGATACTTCTGTAATTCTCTGGGATAGTTGGGATTATAGCATTGTTTAAGCATATCTGAGTTAGTTTTAACCTAGCTAGTGAAATAGGGCTGATCATAAGGTCCAAGCTATTAGCTATCCTGCTAGTGCATGGTGGATGCCAGGCCGTGGTGGGGTTTAAGCCAACTAGTAAAGTCAAACCATCATGGCCATGCTCAACAGTGCTTCAAGTGCCTGGCAGGCATACCACAGAAAAGGCACAAAGCACATGATTAAACAAAATGTGAAAAAATTATGTGGAAACAGGGAGAGGTCTGAGAAGAACAAGATAGCTGGCCTGTTGAGTTACCAGGCAGCAGTAAAGTCTGTCAGGGGAGCACTCTCCTACCATGCTACTACAGGTACCTGCTTGTGTCAATACATTTCTGAGATGTATTTTCAAAGGACTTCAGTTTTTGTAGTCTTTCCTCCCCTCCCATTCCTCATCCCTAGCAGGGCATGGATGTAAGCAATTGCTTTAAACACAGAAATGCAGAGTACCATCTATCCCACAGGCCCCCCATTTAGTCAGCACTGCTGTCAACCTTCATCTAGCAAATCCATTTTGTTTTCCATTTGAAGCTCTCATCCTCTTGGTCTGTTTGGTGGCTTCACTCATCCAACCCCAAGGCAACATGGTCTTGCCAGGCAGCACGTAGCTGATCCACCACTCCAAAACAGAAGAATCAGACTTACCATCTTTGCACAGTCACTGCTCAGAGTCAGAGCCAAGACAACAGTGAAAGGAGCACAGACTTTCATCTTTGCTTTCCTCTCATGAAGGTTTTGCCTGGTACAGGGAAACTTCCAGGGCTGGGCTGAAATGAAAGGGTGAATCAGCAATGAGTTTTCATAAGGGACTGTGATTTACTTGACTTTAGGGTATTTTAGTTTTCTAAGTAAGCAGAGCTGCTATCATTGTTAATCATTAATGTCTTCATGGATAGAAGGGAATGACATGTAGGGAGACACTCTCCCTAAACCACAGGGAGTTAGTTAAGAGTTTACAAAGTGTCTGACCCTCAGAGATGATCCCTGGTGTAATCAGCAAATATTGAATAGCACCTCCAGAGGAGTTGATCCAATGCTGCTTGCAACCAGAGATGATTTATTATCCAGATGTTCCCCTTATCACTCTCTTCAGGAGCTAATTAAAAGCATGGTGTATCAAAAACAAGGAGCTCAAAGCAAGCCCACTCAGGAGATGGGATTACATTGCAAAATATGGACCAGATCGATGCCAATATCAGACACAAGGATTACTCATTAACAGATGGTTACCTGCCCAGCTGTGACTTGCAACAGCAGCCTTCCAGCAACAGATTGGGAAAGTTAAAAAGAAAGAAAACAGACTTTATTCTGAAAACACATTTTGTGCACCAAAAAGCTCCCTTCTGCCACCGCCTGAGCAAAGCCATCTGTCTTGTAAGAGCCTGTCTGAGAAAGCTGCAACATAGAAGCATTTTTAACAGGGATGCAGAGGGTATTGCTAAAACGGAGATTTCACCAGTGGAGTGTATTTCAGCCCCACCTTGCCTCACAACCAAAATCCACAGGTTTGGCTGGTACAACTGTGCCTGTGCTCGAGGCTTTTGCCAGCCATGTCCTGTCAATCAGGGACCGCACCTCTTCACACCCAAAATCCCCAGAGCCGCAACAACAGAATGAATACCATAGTCCTTGCTTAAGTTGTGTTCTACCCTTTGAAGTTTCACCAGCACAGCTATGGAAGGGATATGATTATTTTTAATTTTTTTGACCCGACAAGAGCACAGCAGTAGGGCCCAGCAGTGCAGTGGAGCTACTCCCTGCACAATTTTGACATGATGGTTTATCACGTTGGAGGGAATTTCCACTGGCTGTGATATCACACTACTGTGGCTTTCATCACAGCAATAGCTCCTGTTTGGGACCCCTGGTGGCCTAGTGGTTAGCATGCGGCACTCTCACCGCTGCAACCCAGGTTCGATTCCTGGTCCCCCCGGGCAGATGGAGCTCGTTAGCCCTGTGAGGCCATCCATCTATGAGAAGGTCACTCTAAACAAACCTACGTCCTGAGGACCTCACTGCCATTGTCCAAGCTTGCTTGGCCCCGGCAGATGAACCTTAGGATTAAAGGGTGGGCTCAGTTCAGCGCAGGCTGTGTCTCACCTAAAAAATCCATTGCGCAGGCAGGAAAGGTAAAAGACCTTTCCCCAAATCTTCGTTCGCGAAGACTGGACATTAAAAAGAATAAAAAAAAAGCTCCTGTTAGTACAACTAGGCATATATAGATTTATGGACTAAACTTTCCTACTGTGAGCAAGCCTTGGAACAGTAGGAACCAGGCAAATTTGGAATTTTCTTCCCAAAATCCAGTAAAGACCAAACAAGCAGAAAAAAATCTTTGCCCCTATGCGTTGCTTGTTGCTGGAAGACTTGAAGTAAATAAAGGTTCAGAATAGACTTGTGGAATAGATTTGTCTTATTTTCACTCATTTCAAACATGGAAATAGGATGTACGGGCAGTCTGATCTGCCTGGGGTCACCTGGCAAAGCTGGAACAGATTTCAACTTTCCACCCTCATTCTTGACTTTGGCCATCAGGCTTCAAATTAGTAATGCCTGTATATTGGCTTGTAGACATTTGCTTACCACCTAGGCTAGTGAAGTTATGGAAAGAAAGAGAAAAAGAATGCCATTAGCTGCTATTCCATTCAGAGTTTGCAAAAGTTCTGCAGAAAGTGAGGAGCAGGGGAGCAAGGAGAGGAGGAAGATACTCCTTTAAGACTGTGGAAATACCCTCTTTCACCCACTTCCAGAATGAAAATCATCCACTTCCAGGACCACAAACACTGTGTTTCTATGGTGACCAAGTCACCAGGTTGTAGGAAAGCATTTTTGAATACCTAAAAGTAACAGAGAAGAAAAGGAAGAATGTATTCTGTGTCCGTGTGTATACTCCCAGTTGTAGTTTGTAGGAACTGATCTACATCAAGAGCTGCAGAGTGACTTTCTGGGGAGTCACAGCTCTAAGCTTTTAGCTCAAACTGATTCCTTAACATAAGAAAAATGAAGAAGCACCAACACCAGGAGTCACTTCAGCTGATAGGATGGTGCTGGCACAAAGCAAAAGAAAAAGACATCAAAGCCAGGAGTTGCAACAGCTGCCAGAGGAGCACCACCATAAAATGGGAATTACCCCTGAGTAAGGTCTGAATAATGACCAAACAGCGATTTCAGGGCTCAGACAGATCTGAATCATTAAAAACCCTAACGGCTACATGTATGCTGCCTGTCTTGGTTCAGCAGAGAGGTGTCTGAACAGGTCTTATGGCCACAGTGAAAAGGCAGAATTTGAGGTGTGGTTTTTTGGTAAATTATGTTAAATGATCAGTGACTCTTTCAGGTATTTATAACCAGAAGAAACTCTGCCTGCCTTCTTCAGGCTTTTTGTAGAATCAGTAAAAATGAAGTATGCCACACCTTTTTTTATTTTTAAGGAACGTATCATTGGCAAGAAACTACTCAGAAAACTGAAGATTAAGTTTTGATATTTGAATTCCTATACACTTCAGAGAATGTTGGGCATTTAGGAGTTTATAAGTGTGAAGAGTACGATCTTGGTTAGAGATGTGTGTCACATGTGAACCTTGTGGCCATGAGCAGTGCAAGAAGTGCGCACAGAGAGACAGCTGAGGAGCAAACCTGGGGAGAGAGAGCTGAGATGCATGAATCCCCTACACTGGTCTGGTTTTATGCCATTCCAGATAGAACCATCCAGCAGCACGGGCCTGGGTGAGCTGGGAATGACTCCAGAGGCAGAGAGGTACCCACTCTCACATTCAGATATCACCAGACTACATGTTCTTAAGACCGCTGGGGTGCCTGCCATGAGTGAAATGTCTTCTGCTGTAGGGAGGAGATGCTGTTTGGTTTGTATCCCTGCAGCCTGTGAGACCCAGGGCGCTGTCCCAAAACCATCATCCCATGGGTCAGGCTGATGAGCTGCAGAGCTGCTCTCCATAACCTTCTCAAGTCAATTCCTCTGTGACTCACTATTTCCAGCGTAGTGACAGAAACTTCCTATAAAGGGAGGTAAGAGTCAGGTGTGTATGGAGCTAATACTGTAACAACAAGGAGAAACACAATGAAGATATGGAAACAAGCCGCATGGCAGTCAAGATAAACTCCCTAACTTTAGATTTTAGACTTCATCTAGTGCCCATTTCAGACAAGGCTCTGTAAAACACTAAATAAATACAAATATATGTGTGTATACATATACACATATATATAAAAGAAAGAGAAAATCTGGAAATAGGAGCTAGAGGAAAGACTTGTGTTTGGGGGACAGAATATTTGGCAGCTCTTAGGCAACTCATCCCACAAATGAAACTGAAGCTAGAGTCTGGTTCTTGTTTTCAAAGAAAATTCCATTTTTCTTTCAAAGAAAGGCATATTCTGATTCTTAATTTTGCTGCACATAATATTGAACATTTCCTGTGGACACATAATTGAAATATATTTGGAGCCAGATTCTGCTACTACTAAAGAAAATGAAAGGTTTCAAAATAAGACTAGGAATTCTTTATCATGTTTGCAGGCTGTAATATTTCTGTATTAAACACTAAAATCCCTTAGTTTCAACAATAATTTCCCTTTATACTGACATCATGGGAAAAAGAAAAGGCAAATAAACCCACATTAAATGAGGAGAAACAGACAGAAATCTTACTGCAGGCCATGTAGAACATACTGATAATGCTGCCTCATACATTTGCCTTTTCTTCACTTCCCACATTGCAATGTTTTTTTATTTCTTAAAATTTAACAATAATTAATAAAAGCCCAGACTGAGTCCAGACTCTCAGCTGCTTAGTAATAATGACATAATATTAACAACCATCCTTAATCATTAAGTATCAACAAGAAGTAAATTAACTGAGTCAGCCATCAATACAAAATAATAAAATTTCAGGGTTTTTTTCCATCAATTAGTTGACTAGACATAAGTGAAAAGACAAGTCTAAACACACACACACACCCATTTGCATTTATTTCTATGTACCAGCTACCAAGAAAACTCTGAGAGGGCTGTCCCATGACTGCAAGGTCATGTGTTCTCCATTTTTTCTGACCATTGTAAATGTTTCTGAGAAAACGTCCACTCAGCTACTACAAAACTGAAGAAAAACTATAAACTTTTCTAATGACTGATTCCCCCTGTATTTTTGCAAATTTCTAAGCTTTTTCATAGTAACAAGATAACCCCAACTAACTGGCTAATGTTGCCTCCTAAGATGATCTGACTTCACAGCTTTAGTTGACATTATTGCTATGAAGCCCATACTCAGCTTCCTGGATAAGGAGATGGTTGCAGGAGCACTGCTGGCAAAAGGAACTAGTGCAAGATCTGAAGTCTCTGCAAGCATGCTCTGCCCAAGACCTTTATACAACCTGATGACTGCATATGAACTGGAAGTAATTAAAAATATTTCTGGCATTAAAAATACAACTTTGGATTTATCTTTCAGGAATGGGTGGGATGCAAGCCATCCTGTGTGAAATTCTACTCCTGGTGTACTAGCAAGGGACTCAATGCTGACATGAGACTGACACACAGACCTGCTCAACTCTCTTCTTTTTTCCTCTAGGGGACCTGCAAACCACACTACAGACCTTGTCAGTGTCGGGTGGGATTCCCTTCATCTCTGTTGCTTGAGATCATTCCCATCATCCTGGGAGCCATTACCAAAACTCAGTTCTGGTGATTGGGATATTCATTAAGTAACAGGGACAGCTGAGGCTAACACTCCTGGACTAAAAGTATAGTGACTTTTATATATATATATAAATAAGGCAACATAGCAACATTGGGAGTACATGAGGAACCCTTTCTTGTCCCTCCTTCATCCTCCTCAGTTGCCCCAACATGAGAGGACACAGGTCACACCTGTCTTGGCAAATGGTGCAACCTCAATCTTGTCACTCACATCCAAAACCAGCATCTTCACCACTAGGCAAGAAGCGAGCCTCCACCTTCTTTTATGTCTCCTGCAGTGGTGCCTTGAGAAAAGCCATCGTGTTCCTTTTGCTAAAGCAGAGAAAGCAAGCTGAAATCACTTTGCTTGTTTGCTTATTTCAGAAAGAAAAAAACAGTTTTGACTCAAATCAAACTTAAAAGTTGAGTTATTCATATGGGCCTCAAACAGTGCAGGACCCAGCTACATTGCAACCACAAACATCCCCTCCTCTCCCTGGAAGCTTCAGAAAATACAGGGGGGGAAAAATTGACATGGTTTTGGCTTTCAGGGGGAGGTGGAGTCCCAGTCCATCCCCTCCTGCACCAGACTTTGCTGTTAGTATTTGCAGTCCCCAAACTGCACATAACCTCTGCCACACTGTAACAGAGCAAACAAATCCTTTCACAAACCACCCTCCCCTCTCCTCAAGGCAGCAAGGCTGGTAAAAGCGCAGCTGCAAGAGGCTGGTTGCTGAGCAGCTGGGACCCAGCAAACACAGATTTGGCGATGCAGCACTTAGCAGATAATCCTGGGACAGAAAGATACGCCTTCACCCAAATGTTTACTCCTCCTCACTCCCCTCACCTCCCACACTCCCCCAGCACCTCCAGCAGCTCTCCTGGCTTCCCTCACCCGCAAGCTCACAGATCTGGGGTTTTCTGCACTGATTTCCTTTCTCTTCTCTCCAGGGACTGAAACTGTTCTCAGATCTATTGTGTCTTTTTTTTTCATCTCACTCACTCATGACCCTCATCCCCTCTGACACGTTGGCTGTGGATGTCCCACCCCGGCCCACGACCTTGCCAGCAGTCTCCAGTGCCTCACAGTGCTCAGCAGCAGAGGGATTATCTTCCTTCTATGCACAAGACAGTCTCATGTGTTACCGGGTTTTTCCTTTTCCACTGCCTTCTGCAGGGCTTGGGACTCTCCTTTGGCAGCTCTGCATTCACACTACCATGACATCTCCCTATGGACATGGACTTTTTCCACATGATTCCTCCAGTTGGCCTTGGCATGTTTCTATTAAATATCACACTTCACCAAACTCCTCATCCTGGTGTTTATCTGGCACTTCTACCCTCTTATCTCACTGCTGCCCCTCAGACGTGGCCTCCTTGGTGTTGCTCTCCACTAGCACCTTCTCTTCCCACACTACTGGGTCTGCACTCAGAGCTATACCAACCTCAAAGTCGCAGACCTCATGAGTCCCTCTCCAGTCACAAGGCATTGTATTCACCTCCTTCCCTCAGTCCAGAGCTGCACAGCCTGTCCTGATGGCCTGTGTCCCACAGGAGCAGGCACAGGACCCTCCACAGCCCAGCACCCAGAAGCTGCAGCCTCTCAAACAGGCTCTGCAGCTGCAGCAAGCACCTGGGCCATCCCCTCCTCTTCTTCCAGCACCTAGGAAGGCTCTCCTCATTTTTTTATACTTTCCCTGTGTCTGTAACCCTGCTTCAGCCTTTCACATGACAGTCTTTCCTGCCAACATATCTCAAAGAGGCATATAACACACTGATCAGGCTGAACTCTGTGAGCACAGTCTCCTGTACACTGGTCCCCATTGGCATGGGTGGTTGGCCTCAGCAGGATGTGGTATCAGACAAAATCCTGATGGTGATTTTTGTCTTTTCAATTGACCACCCTTGTGTGCATTGGTTTTGTAATCACTTCACGTGTACTTCTCTGTGAAACCTCATTTTTAGCCAGATACAGCCACCACAGGTATCTATTGCAGGTACATATTTTTAAAGTCCTTCCTGCAACTGTGCTCATGAATATTTTTTTCAATGCATCCAGAAAATTTCGTTTCTGCTCTGAAGAAAACAAATCATATAAAAGTTGCAATGGAAGAGCTGGGCTTGAGCTGCAGAAACAAAACCAACCTGTGCTTTTATACCCCTAATCACACAAATGTGCGAGTGATTTGAAGCTCTGCTACGAGCCACAGTATGCTGAATCTTAATTTATACATCCCAGACATCGATCTAATCTAAGCTTTTAAAGTCCATTTCACGATAACACTTAGTTCTGTTCATACACCCAGATGTCATGATATATCTAAAATACTATGCCTGCAAGCAGTCTAGGATGTGTTTGCATGAAGAGACTCCTACTGTATGAATAAGAGTGGAAAGTAGGTAACTGTATTTTTCAAGGACTTTGGTATAAACCTTTGCCAATAACCCTGGCTGAAACAGTAGGCCCATATACAGAGGCGTACGGGGTTTTTTTAGCTGTGTACTCACTGAAAACTGACAAGAAGAGGTGGGGAGGCACCCACCTTCCACCGATGCCAACACATTTAGGTAACTTCAGCACAGGCTGATTTGCAATTGTTAGGCACGTACATTTTTAGCTGTGCTCAAATTCCTGCTATTCCACCCACTTGCTTCATTAGCATATTAGACGCCCCCATGGCATACTTTAAAATGGTCTATAAGTCAAGCATGTGTGAGGGAAGGTGGCTCCACTTCTGCAGCTGAAGGCAGCTGAAGTATTCCCTTTTGAAGGGGGAAAGAGCACTAACAAGGAAGAGACAGCCCCATGGGAAGCATGCCAGACCCACAGCCTGCCTCAACTTTGGAATGATTTCCTGTGGTAGAGTGGAGAGCAGGGTTCACATATAATGCTCTCAATTTTTCTGATTGCAGGCCTAATAATATTCTGTATGGAAACCTGTATATATGTACACATCCACATTTTCTGTACTTTTTTCATATATATATATATATATATATATATGTATATTTACACACACACATACATACAAACCTGTAAGGGACTCCTCCAGCTTCTCCCCTCAGTCTCCTTGCTGCCAAGTTCCTGTTCCTGTGCTGGAGAAGGATCCTTGGAACTCAGTCCCATGCTCCAGGATACACTTAGGAGAGCTGGTAATGTAACAGGTAAGCAGAGAGATAAGGCTACCTCCTGGAAGGAGGGGCACAGTGTCCCTTACCTGGGCACCCCTCTCACTGCATACAAAAGCCAAACTACTAGCCTCCTCTATTATCTCCCTCTGCTCTTGCCTGTCCATGGTCTCATCCTGTTGGATACTGCTGCACAGTTTTTTCACCAAATCAATAGGGATTCTGCCCCTGACAAAACTCCAAGGCCATTTTTCCTGTACTCCTAAAGGTAAGGCAGGCAGAGATGTCCCAGGAAGAACCAGGGGTCCCTCCTGGTGAGCAGCCCCCTCCCCACCTGACTTCAGAAGTGATTGTGTACCACTCACTGTCTCATCACTGGCCTCTAGAATAGGCTTAGGCTAAAGATTTCACAGCATGGTCAATACCTCTGATGTATTTCCTTCTCTCTCTCTTTTTTCCCCCCATTTTCCTGTATCTCCAGTGCCACTCCCTGTAATCGCTGCAGAAATATAATTGCTGCTCTGTGTAATTGCTGCAGAAACAATCTGAGCTGTCATTGAACTACATTGTTCACAGATCAGGAGGAACTGGCAGATCAGAGTCACCCCACCTAGCTTCAGGGGCCTCCTGCATATGTACTTACATCTGAGGTTCACAGCATAAGCAATGGAGACCTTGAAAATATAGAAGAGTTAAACTTAAGGTATGAGTCCCCTGTCCAAAAGTATGTTTCTATTCAAGGATGAAGCAAATCATTCTTTATATCCATGGACAGTATTAAAGAAACAATTCTTTATATCCACAGACAGTATAAATTATATCCGTAGCAAGTACATAAAGTAACACCCGTGTTTAGGATAGAAAGGCAATTTTGGAGTAGACCCCTAATGTTAGGCAAGATCCCAACTGCATTCTCCTAAAAGAGAAATCATGATTTTCAGATCAGCTCTGCTAAGTCTATTTTGAACTAAACTCGACTTTCTTTTGCTCACAGGAGGCCAAATTTTATGTACTACAGAGCTGTCTAGCAAGGAAAATTACATCTTATGATATCACAGAATGGGTGCTTTAGTGGTATAAGCAACAAATGGCAGCAGAATCTCATACCTCTGTATCAGTCCCTTTCTCACAAAAGCATAAAATAACCAGGCAAGATGCAATGGGAGAACCAGCTTTCTCCAGAAGATGGAAGCAGTGCAAGACCGATGGAGCTTCCCCATCCTGCACCTTCCCACAGAAGATGAACATCTGCCTGCCTTCACCCTCTCTCCAGGGAATGAAGTTGTGGCATGCGTTGCGCTCTGGATTTTCTAACACACACATGCTCACACTTTAGTCAATGCTCAAATGAGTAAGAGCAAGATCAGAGATATGTGCCCACCATCATGGATTATCTCCTGGTTGCAAACAAGTTTCAGCTAACTGCTCTGCATACAGAGGGCTGATCTCAGCCAGGCATTGCTTCATCCTGGCCATAGAACCAGCTCTGGAAATTTTAAAATCATGGAAGAGGTTGAGGTTATGTAGCTGTTGTTGATGGATTTCATGTTGTTGGTATACTGGTAAATACAGGCAAATAGCTACTGAAAAGGATGCATGTGTGAGTCTATAAATGAGGGAGAACAGTAATTAAAATGGTAGTTTGTCCTCATCACATGGTTTCATATTTACAGAAAAGACTCAAAGCATTAAGAGCCCAGTTACCTCTTGCAGGAATGGGGAGAAGAATTAGTTTCATTTTTGTGCCCTGGTCTAAGAATGTGCCACTCCAATAGGTTTAGTTTTAATCAGATGAACTTCTAGCAGACCTTTAATTTCCTTATCAGTCTGGAATTGAGGTGTGAATCTGCACATAACTGAGTTATATACTATTTTGAGATTGTGAGATCTTTGCAGGCAGAGAATGCAAATGAGGTACAGGTTGGTGCTCCCTGGAAAAGCAGACACAAGGTATTTAGGAATACACTTCCCAAACTTGGTCTCCAGGGCCTTCTCCAGTGATGTGGGTAAGTGGCCCTTACAGCACTAGCCCTGACACTTGCTGCAGGTTATGGGCACTTGGAAATGCTCTGGTGGCTTTGCAGCTCTGTGTACCTGCAGGGGTGGGATTCAGCATTATCACTGGAAACTGGGATGAGACTATAATGGGCAGCATTATAACGATGCATGGCAGCATGACAACATCTCCAGTGTTGTCATGGACTTGGAAGATTTAGGTTTCATTCCATTCCCATCAGTCATTATTTTCTACTATTGGTGCTTAAACTTCTGTATGCCACCTCGCTCTGGCACAGATCTTTCTAAGCACAAAAAGGAATGTGGATTGAAGGACTGAAGGACCGTTGTGTCACTGACACAAGTCAGGGTACACAGACACTGAAGCCCTGTCACCCCCAAGTTTTTTCCCCTTTTGCTCTCTAGTAGGTAGAGCATCTGCATATTTTAGCAGTGCTTGCTGCAAGGGCAGAGAAGTTCTGATGCACTGGTCCCCTCAGACCACCACACAGATCTAGACAACCCACCACGACTATGCAGAAGAGAAGCCAGAGGAGGATTACACTGTACCTGGAAAACATTTGGCTATTCAGCCTTGCAATCCCTTTGTGTTGCTAGAACAGAGCAAAAGGAATTAATTAAAGGCTAAAAACATACCCTACTATTATTAAATTCCAGAGCATGAGCTATTTTTAAGGTATATAAATATTTGGCAGAAATTCTTAAGAATTCTCTTCTAAAGGAATTTCTTTATGTAAGCTAGGTTTAAGAAGATATCTTTGCAGAATCTAATAAAATGCAGGCAAGTCTCAGGTTGTCTCATTCTTCCATTTAAACTGTGATGTCCAAATGGCAGCAGGTCCCAGAATAACCGAAAAAATCTTTTTCACATATTTTCCCTACATGGAAATTAGATATCAATGAAACATTATCAGTACCAGTGGCATAAATTATTTACTTACTACATATCCAATTAACATTTTTAATGAGTTTGACACACTGAAGATTCTATAAACATTATTGTGCAGTACATGATTTCTTAATACTTTGGGGAGAAAAGGCATGAGAAACAAAAGTAATGTGCGTTTTCATATTAGAAAGTGATCATATAGACATTTAAAGACAAAATCACAAATAAAACAAGAATACAAATCAAGTTCTGTACATCAGCATTTTAGACTGTACAACAAAATGATCACTTGGGACAAAAAAATATAAACAATTTTCTTATCTTTCACACAAGCAATTCAGAGAGCATCTTGGTTCATGTGCAACATCTTGGATTTGCTAACATTTTGAGTAATGCAGGCAAGATTTGCAGACACCTGATCATCCAGCACTTCTCAGCAGATTTTTTTTTCTGAAAAAAAAACAAGACTAAACCAGCTAAAAGTGACAGTTGGTCTAGAGCAAGGAAATATTTCATTAAGATCAATGAAAGCTTTTCTTTGTTTTAACTGGCATTGGACTAGGGTTCACAAATCTCACAGTTGTTCAGTGCCCTGTGATGCTGAGCTTGGGATGCTGTTCCAAGAGCACAGAGAGAAGGGCTTGGATGTGCCACTTGTTTTTGCTGCGAACACCCACACTATCACAGAGCAACAGTGTTGTCACACAGGTTTGCTACAATCCCACAAAGCTTGGAAATCCGCCTGTTCATGCAGAAACTATGGTTGTTTCTAAACCCAAGTCACTGAGCTGTGGTTGGGAGTCAGGAGGAGTGCCTCAGACCTGCAAGGGTTTTGGCTTCTCACACCCCTTGATAAGGACCTGCCACTGGGCCTTTGTCTAACTGAGCCTTTGGAAACTTTTCAAAATCTTTGAGAAACTGTGAAAAGATGCCTCCAGGTGTTTGCATCACACTACCACACACTTGCCTGGTCTCCCAGCTACCAAGTACCTTAGGAGAGACCATTTTAAATGACAGTATTTGCTATCGATTCTACATTGGAGAGGTCTGGATGAGCAGCAGCACCACTATAGAGAAACAACTACTGGCAAGGATTTCAGTTGTGTGGCAAAAATCAAGCTCCTTCCAAAAAATCAAATTATGCTCGTAAGTCCTGGTTATCTCTGCTACAATGAGACAAGGAGGCTACTGGCTGAGCCATGTCTTTTAGAAGTTTTCTGTTAAGAACAGTAAATTCCAGCAGCAGAAAAGAAGCAAGAATAAAGCAATGCATGCTACAGCAAAGCCACAAAGAAGCCAAAACTTTCAGGCAGAGAAGTAGTGCCTGAAGGACCCAGCATCCTTGAATGACATTAAATAGCCCCCAGAAGACTTTCAGGGGCATGAGAAAGGACACAGTATAGCTCAGGTATTGGCTCCTTCCCACGGAGCAGTAAAGCTCTTGCAAAGTCTCTCTGCAAACCCTGTTTATGTGTCTTCACAACCCATTGGTTCTTTGTCACGCAGTCCCCCAGAGCTAAACAGAGCAGTGGTTTATTTTGCATGTGCGTTATATCACAGATTTGTTGACAAGGCACACAGCCACAGTAATCCTATGAGGAAGTCTCACTGCAAGTTTACCTATATGTATATTTTCTATTCTTCACAAAGCCTTTAAAACTAAAACACAACAAAACTGCGACGTGTGGAGCCAATGAGGCTGAAACCACCACAATTGAAAATCAGATACCATGACAACAAGTGAAATATAAGACAACTGTTAAATAAAATTTAGAATGCTGCAGGGTTTTCTAAGTGTTGGGGTTGGGGTTTTTATATCACTAGTTGTTACAGTTTCAGGTTTGAGTACTGATACAGGTCAGTGGATCTCCCTCTTTCACATAAGAGGATGGAATAACTGATTTCCCCTCTATTTATCACCATGGGATTAGAAAGACATTAAGAGTAACTCTGCAGAAGTGGAGTTTCAACAGGGAAAAAGTGGGAAAAAAAAGAGAAATAAAGCCACATAAAATCTGATTATCTTTAGGAACTAGATGGCAAGATAAAGGATCAAGCTATCAAGCAGGGCTTCAATTAGGCTGATTTTTAATTTCAAGCAGATTTGATTAGTAGTGGAAATCACAGTATGAGGAGGCAATTTAAAATCACATAACAATATTGAAGTCACACAGTAATTAGAAAGTAGACCACATTCCTAGTAAAGTATTGGAAACCATCAGCCAGAGACAGACTGTCCATATTCCTTTTTATTAACTCCTGATTCCAGCAGGTTTAGCTTTTATATTCTGCCAGATATTGGACAGGAAAGCTAATATTATTAATTATTTCTAAGTCTAAGGAATTAATTTCCATTAGTCCTAGATAAGAAGCCATTCTTTTAAACAATCTGCCAATAACTGGCATGACAGTGTGGTCTAGGGAGAAACGGCTTTTTCCATGTCCCTTTGTTTACAGGATTTCCAGGCATTATGCCAAGATTTTTCTCTATGTTAAAGAAAACTCTGTTCTTTCACATCCTTCTTTTTCCTGCATGCAGCTTGACTCCCATGCTGTCAAATTCTCTTTGAATCCTTGATACAGTCAAATCCAGTATGTTGCACTCAGAATTTATGAACAGTATTTTTATTTGCTCTTTTTTTCCAAACACAGCAGGTTGGGGAGAGAAAATAGGAGAAGACGAAGAAACAGCTCTTTAATTTATACCTGGCTTCTATTAACTTCATCTGATGGCCCCTAATCCTTGCATTAGAAAAGTGTGAAAGTCAATCCCTATCCACCCTTTCCATGGCACTCAAGGTTTTTCAGCTGGTATTGCATCTCCCCTCAGCTTTCAGCCAAAGAATTCTGTATTGCTCACTTCCAGTCACTTAAGAGCACCTGCTCAACATGAGATAAGCAACCTTGTATCATCTAAAATACTGATCAGAGATCAGAGGTTAATAAAGACTGTAATTACTGTATTTGAATTTCAAGTTTTTACCATTAGGATTTTATTTTTCAAGACACAAAACCAGTGCAAAGCATATCACAGGTAAAAATGCCCTCTCTTGAGTTTGACTGCTGTAATGTTAGTCTTGATTAGGATGAAGTTATTAATTTTCCAGACACGAGAGAAAATTGTGGACATTTATTTGTGCAAAGAAATATTCTCTCATGGGCAATTGTTAGCAAAATGCTACCAAAAAATACCCAAAAAAACCACCACCACCAACAACAAAAATAGCTTTAAAAATACATAGATATTTAAATGTTTTCACATCATTGGGCTTCACTGGGCTATGACTGGTTTGCTACATTCTGCCTGCTGTGTTTCCCAAATCTCTAGTATCATTACACCACCATGATTTTATCAGGACTCTCAAATTAGTTTAAAGCAGGAAAGTTTTTAAAAGAACAGCTATTTTCACAGGATTTATCCTCATTCAGGCCCACATAAGGGTTTTTCTCAATACTGAAAGCAAAATCAATTACAGTAGAAAAGAATTAAAGTATTAAAGCTAATGGGTGTTGTATCCCTTTATATCACTGGAATATTTGATGTAATGCTTAAGCATTAAGCCTAAGCTTTAGGAATCTTACTTTACAACTACAAAATCTTACATACCCTCTTTCTCACCTTACAGATTTGAGTTTAAGAAACTGAGTGACAGTATCCAGTACCATTGGCTATTCAGAAAATTCATGATTCTTGGTATGCTTTAGGAGCAAAGAAAGAGAAGTTAATCAATAATTACTGTGATGCTTTAGACATAGTGCCTGTGTGGATCTGCAGTTCAGGAGCTATGCAGCATGACTTCTTATAATAATAATAATGGCCCATCTTCGTGAACGAAGATTTGGGGAAAGGTCTTTTACCTTTCCAGCCTGCGCAATGGATTTTTTAGGTGAGACACAGCCTGCGCTGAACTGAGCCCACCCTTTAATCCTAAGGTTCATCTGCCGGGGCCAAGCAAGCTTGGACAATGGCAGTGAGGTCCTCAGGACGTAGGTTTGTTTAGAGTGTCCTTCTCATAGATGGATGGCCACACAGGGCTAACGACCTCCATCAGGCCAGGAGACCGGGATTTGAACCCGTGGTCGCAGCAGTGAAAGTCCTGCACGCTAACCACTAGGCCACCAGGGGTCTCATGACTTCTTAAGTCTCACAATAATTGCAAAGCAGTGAACCACCGGAAGTTTCACTATATCCACTCAATATGATGAGCAGCTGTCCACCAATCTCATTTCTTTGTGTACCCTTTTGCATGTCCAGGCTCAAAACCTCTTCTGAAGAAATGGCAAAGGAGGAAAAGGATGAGGTGGCAAAAAAGAACATGTTCAGCAGTCTTAAGTATCTTTTCTTTCTCAACTCTCCACCCAAGGCTAGAAAATTAACTGAAACTAAAACGAAGGACAAGAAGAAAGAGAGGCACTGAACCACTCATCAAAAGAGCAGTAACAAAATTGCCTTACACAAAAGCTAAAAGACACCGAGAGCAGTGATGAGGAGGGACCTGACAACCCTCACACCACTATGTAATTAGATATATATTTTTGGTATGGAAACATCACCAGTGTTGGCTACAAAAGCAGCTATTATTCCCAGCACAGGAAATTCACAGTTTTGGGTGGGGGGGTTTGCCTCTTACTGCTTGTATTACAACAGTTTTATTGCATATATCCAGGCAATGGACTGAATTCCACTTGGACCTCTTCCCAAACGTTATGAGACAGACAGGAAGATATTAAGAAAATAATCCTAATCTCTTTACACCAGTAACTGATTTTACTTACACTTCAAAAATCTACTAAAACACAGGGACTCCTGCAGACAAGGGAAAACCATTAGAAGATTAAACTGAAATTATCTTAAAAGGTTTGGACGGGGGAATTTAAAGTAAGTTTGTCTTGAATAAAGACAGTAAGGGTAGGAGTGGAAATAACAATTTTAATTGCACTGTGCAATGGAATTATCCCAGGAAAAATTATATAGAAATGGTAAAAGTACAAAACTCAATACTTTCCCTGGAATACTATCTTTTCATTCTAGGGCTTCTAACTCATATCAGAAGTGATGGTATGGCAGGCTCTTTGAAGGCAACTGGGCATTGAAAACCACTTATAACTTGCAGAAACATGTCTCTAAGGCATATCTCCATTGCTGCTGATACCAAGCAAAAATACCAGAATATTTAATTAAAAACAGAGATTTAAACAAAAGTAGCTTTATACTCAGTGGCCTTATTCTTTTCGCTCTTGACAGCAATCAGAGATGGAAGGTCTGATGTCCTGTAAACTCCAGTCCTCATCCTCCCTTGGCAAGATCTCAGTTCAGAGATGTAACCTTCAAAGCTGAGGTTCCCTTCAGAATCATCGCAGGACCGTGTGCCAGAGTCTTCCAGTTTGACTCCATCCACATCGATTATCCTGTTTACAGGGAGCTCTGTTCCGGGATTCCCTCTTGCACCAGGAGGATTAAAGCTTCTGGTGGTCTTTGCTTTGTGAGAGGGCTGCTCACAAGAGTTTCCTGAAGTCCCTTGTGAATCTTTTTTCTTTCTGTGGTTTGCACCTACCAGAAGAGTTAAAAACAAAACAAAAAAAAAAAAACACAAAACAAGAGAGTTATGTATCTTCTGGTTTTAGCAGTTTTCAATATTGCAGCTGCCTCTGAGGCCCTAATGGTAGATAGTCAACTGAGATATTCATCTACTCCATCAAAGAGACTTACTGGTGTACCAGGTAGGTAACTAAACATTAGATCTCAAAGATCAATGTAAAATCTTACTATGTATCTGTCTTAATTTAGCATTTTTCAGAGTTTTTAAAAAGACTTCATTAAAAATAACTACTTTGTATAATTTTGTACACCTCTAGAACAAAAATTCTCACACTGGCAAACCCAAAGGTGAAGGAGGAGAATATAGAGCTTCCAGTGGGGCAGAATGGGAGATGTTTCTTCACTTCAACTGGCCTCCAAGATCAGATCTCTGCTGAGATATTATTTTTACTTGGCTAGGGCTTAATTCTCTACCAGACTAGGAAGGGATGACTTGAATTTGCAGTTAGTACGCTGTCCTGAACTGCAACCAAGCAACTATGGGCCATGGTTTACAGGGCAAGAATAAAAGAAACAACTTCACGGAATCATAGAATTGGTCAGGTTGGAAGGGACCACAGTGGGTCATCTCATCCAACCTCCCTGCTCAAGCAGGGTCATCCTAGAGCACATCGCACAGGATTGCATCCAGACGGTTCCTGAATATCTCCAGTGAGGGAGACTCCACAACCTCTCTGGGCAACCTGTTCTAGCGCACAGTCACCTGCACAGTAAAGAAGTTCTTCGTCATGTTCAAGTGGAATTTCCTGTGCACTAGTTTCTGCCTGTTGCCTTGTGTTCTATTGGTTGGCAGTACTGAGAAGAGCCTGGCTCCATCCTCTTGACACCCTCCCTTCAGCTACTTATACACGTTAATGAGGTTCCCTCTCAGTCACCTCTTCTCAAGGCTGAACAGTCCCAGCTCTCTCAGCCTTTCCTCCTAAGAGAGATTCTCCAGATCCTTGACCAACTCAGTAGCTCTCTTCTGAACCTGTTCCAGGAGCCCCATGTCTCTCTTGTTACTGTGGAGCCTGGAACTGGACACAGCTCTCCAGGTGAGGCCTCAGCAGGGCTGAGCAGAGGGGCAGGATCCCCTCCCTCAACCTGCTGGCAACATTCTTCCTAACACACCCCAGGGTACCATTGTCCTCCTTGGCCACAGGGGCACTGCTGGCTCATGGACAGCTTGCTGTCCTCCAGGACGCCCAGGTCCTTCTCCAGAGAGCTGCTCTCCAGCAGGTCAGCCCCCAGCCTGTGCTGGTGTCCAGGGTTGTTCCTGCCCAGGTGCAGGACCCTGCATTTGCCCTTGTTGAGTTTCAGGTTCTTCTCTGTTCAACTCTCCAACCTATCGAGGTCCCTCTGAAGGGACCCTCTGAGATGGGCTTTAAACACTAAAGAAATGCCTGGATTTTTTTTTAAGTTTTTTTTGGTACAGCACTTCTAAAACCACGATTGCCAGGATTTGGGCCTATACTCTAAACACTCAAAGTTGCTACTGTCCCAAGATAACCATAGTTTAAACCTGTGAGTTCCCAAAAGCTAGTTTTGCATGAGGTGTGACGCTGCGAACTGCTGGGAGCTTCTTAAAGCAAGTGCAGAGAAGCTGGTTTGCCTGTGTCAACAGCAGTAAGAAGGGAAGGATGAAGGAGTTGATTTCAGGATTTGCACCACAGTTAACAATGTGATTTCTTTAGTTGTGGTTCCCCCACCATAATGATCTAAAAAGGGGTGATATATTCAGAGAATGAGACCTGCTTTTATTAGACCAAACTGAGAGCCAAGAAAAAAAAAGAGAAACTTTCAAGGCACAAGGGCAGACTGAGTAAGGGCTTCCATTTAATATTTAATTCCTTTTTTCTTGTATCTTTTTATCCATCTTTTAAAAGATACCATATTATCTGGCGTGCTTTACCCAAAATATTTTTAAACATTTTGTCACAGTACACACAAGTGCCTGACCAGCACATTTAGCCACACAGATCCCATGAGACTGGTGTGGTTAAATGCCATAGCTGTCTTTCAAATCTTTTATTTGTGTTTGTCCCACAAAGTGATTGGTACAGTTTTATGCAAGGAAAAGAAATTTCAAAGTATAATCATCATAATCAAGAACTTTTTGATATGGAAAAGGGGTGAAATGCAAATGAAAAAGACAAAAAAAGCACTTTCCTACAGTTTCAATCAACTCACTCCAGGGTCTTCTCGAGGGTTAAAGCTTTCTATTTAAGAAAAACAAGTTAAAATTGTAAGTAGTGCAATGTTTAGTGTTTTAGCTACGGTACAGCCCTACATGAATAATGTAGGTATTCCACATCAGTAATGCTTGCCTTTTTTCAGAGGAATTAGATCAAACTCCAAACAAATCAGCTGAGCAGAAAGAGGCAGAAAGCTTTCTCAGCCCTGTTAGCCCAGCACGACTCCAGCCTACTAAATTACAGCTAACATTTAATGCGACTATATTACACTTTGTGTTTAAATCTTCCTACTGCAGCCGAACACGGGCTTAATTTCAACTGCTGCTTCCATGGCTGTGGTGCAAAGTGCTATCTTTCTGTTCTGAAATGTTTATCTTAAAATGAGTGTACTGAATTGTACTCCTGATGTCTTTAATCTACTATGCCCTTTGAGGAAGATCTCTGATTCTCCTTTCAAGTTGGTTTAAAAGAGCTACAAGTTTCTAAAGTGCCTACTAATGACAAATTACCACAAATATACTGCATTGACAGAGCATGAGTCATTCAGTTGTCCTAGTACTGAGAATACATCCTCCTATTAAATGTAATGTAAAGGAACAACTTTGATGGTGCTGGAAGGTCTCATAGCTCTGCTGACTTGAACTAGGCTGAAACACTTTCCACAGTCAGAAGATGCAGACTGCATTAACAGGGTACAACAGATGAAAGAGCTGGAAACTCCTACTGAGGAACACTAGGAGAGGTGTGAGTATTACTGTATTTATTTGGTTGCTACGTCTTTCTACAGCTAAATAAAAGAAATGTCATTAAGTCTTGGAGTTATGGTGTCACTGAGTCACCACGTGAAGCAACTGGGTGTGCAAGTTTTCTAAAAGGAACACAACAAAAATAAGGTCAATGTTTGCTCTCAGGCTTCTCAAGACATAAGCTCGTCTGAACAGGAATACATCCACACTATGGATATATTTTTCTATTAATGACCTTTTCAGGAGCAACCTCTCTGTGGCATCAAATAAATTACTACTAGAGGCAGGACAGTAATAGAGAATATCTTGTCTAAAATACCAGTTCAAAAGAATATGGAATTGCTAAGGGATGATACTGTGAAGACAATTTCTCTTTTTCTGTCAGGGTAGAAAAGATCTTGACTCATCTACACCAAACAGGAAAATGATTTCAAGAGTAGTACTACACAGAAAAATATTTTAATGTGCTTTTTTTCTCCCCTCATTAAAAAAAAAAAAAAAGCTTTTATGAAGCAAGGCTGTTTAACACAAATACTAGGAGGGCTTCCACAAAACAGGCTGTGTATAGATGTATCTCATAAGTTTTTAGAGACTCAAGATTTGCATGTACTCAGTGGAGCTTAATAATGAGATTTCAATGATGCTTACAACACTTTTGCACTGATCTCCTTCTCAAATTCTGTTTTTGAGTAACAAATATTTGAACATACTTAGCTATGCAGGGCACCATCTAAGGTGCAGAGGTTCCCAAATCTAATCTGTCAAATGTCCTACCTAACTTCAGAAGGGAAAGGAAGCCAGTGCTAAGAGCAGTGGTCATACAGATGAATTTCCACCCTGGAATAGCACAATCATGCCTATTGGTAATCTCCACCTCCCCTGCCAAGCATTCCCCGCAGCTCTGAGGGAATTTTCTTGTGCATCTGATCCCATTAATATCTTCCAGCTGGTTTAAAGATGGGGTAATGCATGTCATCTTTTGTCCTTAAAGAGATCTTCTGTTTTACAGACTCACAGCCAAATGACTGTTTAGAAGGCTGCACCTTTCTGCATTTTTCCAAAGGTTACAAGCAGGCACCTGATCTCCTGACTTCCATTACCAATATTTCCCTTTTTCTGATGTTTGGATTTTATATATTACTCTCAAGCACTCTGAATTTAACATTATGAAGAACTGCCTTCACAGAGGAAGACAAAGGGAAGTCTTTTTCTTCTGTATAAAATATTCCTCAAGCTCTAAGATCTAAGCAAGAGATCACACAACATTGTCTTCCAGATAGTTTAGGAACAAGGGAGCATTTGGCCAAATTCCAGACAAAGGTCAAAAAAGCCCCTGGAAATTCCAGGAACAGCATTAACTGTCAAATGTAGATGATAGGATCATATAACTGTAAGTAAAATGCAGATGCTTGGGGATTTAAAGGTTCACCCACAACACCTTGCAATGATAGTTTCTACACCATAATTAGTAAATTAATTTCTTTTCAATGTGCCAAATTTTAGTTATGTTTTTTTAATAAAACCCCTTCCATGTAAATTGAGTGTTTCACTTATCATTCTACCTTTGCTAAAACCCTATTGTTCTTGCCAAAAGCATTTACTATTTAGATGACTCTCAGTTCTATGGAAAGATAACAAGAATATCTTGCTAACTTCCACACCATTGATCCCAGGCATTTAACTACTGTTAGAGAGGATCAGATTTCAGTTAAAAAGAATGAGCTGCACATTAATGATTTTGTGCTGACTTACAGCAGATAAAAATCTGTTTGAAGTACTTTATAATACTTAGAATATAACTCTTGTGAAAACAAACCACTGAAGTTTTCAAGAACAATGCCTGGAATTGGGAATTTATTGGCATATACCACCCCCAAATTATTTTCAGTCTCCAAATCAGTAAAGCACTGGTGTGTGCTGTAATGCGGAGATTGGGCAGACACTGCTCTAGGCTCTGGCTCCACAGAGCCGGTCCTAAGGTGGTAACACACTGCCTGAGCAAGCCTTTCTTCACGAGACTTAAAAAAGGAGCTTTGCGATGGTCACTTCTGCAGTAGGTGTTCATTTTGGTGTCCTGGAAATATGTCAGTACAAGTAACTCTTTTCCTTAACATGGACATAATCTGGCAATTTCACTCTGTGAAAGACACTTTTCCCTGTCCAAACTGTCAGGAAATGCTACTTCTAAATTTTAACCCTCCCAGCTGTGGATTCTTTTAAGTGGTGGATAAATGACTTCCACA
The DNA here is from genome assembly GCF_003984885.1 of Neopelma chrysocephalum. NCBI lineage: Eukaryota > Metazoa > Chordata > Aves > Passeriformes > Pipridae > Neopelma > Neopelma chrysocephalum. Next base: position 605,000 of record NW_020897731.1, on the reverse strand, counting down.
CTGGCTGACATACTGTTACTACTGAAAGCATTATCTGTTTTACAAGTTTGAAAAGTGGTTTATGCTTTTGGAGGGAAAAGGATACTTTACATTTAAGTTTTAGAATTCTGCAGGTTAAATTTTCTTCAGGAGTTTCCTTCTTTCTATCTCTTAATTGATACAGCACTAAGGAGAAAGTAGATTTTATAAAAGATTCCTACCTACAGTTTATGCTAAATCTTTTCAAAGGCAATTTGACTTTATATGCTGAATTTCACTTCCATGATGAAACACCAACTGCAGCATATGCTCAGTGTCTTCAAATCTGACTCAGTAAAATGCAGGCATCAAGCTAGGAAATGGGCTATTATACAAAGCAGCAACATTCTACATTACCAGTCTATTTAGTTTTGTCCTGGGAATTTCTGGAAAACATTTGCAGCGTTAGGTTTAGAAAGACAGGGTGGATAGAAATCCTTTCATTACACTCATCTCCTAAGTATTCCGAAGAAGAACAAAGCACAAAACATGATTCAGAAAGACAAATTTGGAATATTACGTGGAAGAGGAAGCTGGTATGGCCACTGCTGCTCACTAGGGGCATATAGATGCAAAAGAGGAAACAGTGCAACCTGTATTTGCTGAGGGCAGAAACATTTTATATTCATGGCTGCAACAGTGGCTGAAGGGAACTGCACAGAATGTCATTTAAAGGCCAGGAACATGAAAAGTTCTGAATTTTGATCCAGGCAGACATGCGTGCCCTCATCAACACTGGTCAATTTGCTCAAATTTTCTGTTTCTTCACTGCAAAGACTGAAACAATTTTTTAATACTTTCTAAGCAGCAGACATGACAAAACATCTGTGAAGCAGCCTACACATATTCTGCCCTCAGTTTGGTCTTCCAGCATTTATTATTAACATTCACTCTGGTTTTCCATCAGTCACCAGTAACAGCAGGTTTAATTATTGTAGAGAGTAGTATGTTGGGAAATGGTGGATTGAATTACCTGAATCCATTTTAATTTAATCTGCCATTCATTACGTTATTTTTCAGTTAGGAAATTCTAAAATGTGGTTTTGCAGGGCTACTGGTTACATTTCAACTAGTAATTCAACAAAGCCCACTTCATCATCCAAATGCTGCCATGGGTTCGCATAGATTTAGTTTTAGCCTATGTGTGTTTGGTTCAAAGAGCAGCTGTCATTTTTCTAACATTTTATCTAGTCAGTGATAAAATTTGCAATTCCTTCTAAAATGTGTATCTTGTTGCTTGATTGAAATAAGTTTACAATTCAAATAATCATCCCCCAAGGCCTTCCTTGCATCCTGTTTTTCTGCTCTAAACTCTCCTTTGTTTGTTGTCGATCACAGTCATGTACTACATGTAATTCTCCCATTTAATCATGCTCTGGTTAAAAGAGGATTAACAGATTCTGGCCTTAGTGTTTCTGGATCCCCACGAGTACTTATTTATATTGATCCAGAATCCAATTATCTTGGATAAGTAACTGCAGGACAACAGTCTTTGTTAAATATAATAATTTACAGTATTTTTACATCTTTAAGTCATAATCCCTTCCTTTTCTTAAATTTTTATTTATGTTTTCATTTATGTGGTTATCTTGATTTACACAGGGAACACTACTGGATTGTCTCTAAAATATGCCACATGAATTAAGAGGTTATGTAAAATATTAATTATGCAAAATATTATTTAATTAAATACAAAACCAAAGGTTTATTTTGAAATTTTGAACATAGACATGTGATTGCTCTTTTTCTCCCTAATTATTACAAATTTTTTTGCACTTGGAATTCATTACCCTTAGAACCCTTAGAACATTACCCTTGAAAAGTTTAGTAGCCAAAACCAGCGAAAGTCACAGAAATTATACTGATATTATCTGATCTCTATTCCTCAGTTGTCATGTACTGCATCCTCTCTGTGAATAATGAAAAGGAGAAGTTTGGAATTTTTTTTTTGTCCTTGGGAACAATAGCCAGCCCCAGGCTCTGAGAGTCCACCCTGCATTTTATTTCTGCATAATTTATCTTTCACAACAAAAGCATCCTAGCACTGGTATTAACTATTCCATTTCTGAAAGAGATCTTTCCAATAAGAAAGGAAGCAAGTTTATTTTGAGGATACAATTGAACATCTATTTCAGAAACAAACAAGCGTGTCTTCAAAAAAATTTATGTAACTTCATATGGTCTAAAATCACCCTTTAACTTACATGGACATGTTGTTAAAGTATAATTGCAGAAAGTTCACCATGCTTTTATTTTCCCTAGCTGGCTCTCTGTCTTAACCAATGACATTATATACTTATTAAAAGGGAGTTTTCAATAAACTCTTTTTTTTCTTTTGCGTTGCTGGATCTAGTTTATATATCCACTCAAAAGAAATACCTTCTTGGTAGGCAATAATTCCACTGACTATAATTTTAATGCCATTTTAAGAATAATTCTCCTCCCAACTTAAAGAAATAAACCAAACAACAAGGAATTTTTTAACAGAAGGAGGAAAAATTTGATGGAATCAAATCTACAGTCTCTGCACCTTCAAACTGAATTGCTGCAAATTGTCCTACCTCGGGATGAAATAGTATTATTCCATGAAAAAGCCCAGTTGCTATTACAACTAAAAACCCACCTACTTTGTAGCAGAAGCAACAATCATCATAAACAATTCACAGGCCAGTGGAATATTGCTGAATAAACAATCTAGTGCAAGGCCTGTAGCTTAATATTCACAGCTCTTGAGAAGACTAAAGGTTTGGAAGGCCACCTTTCCCCATGACAGCTATTTTGCACTTAGGTAACACATGTGCCTGACCCCCTGGGAAAAACTGGACAACATTCAAAGTACCCAGACTATACCAGGCAATTAAAAAAAACCCCCAACAACAAAGAGATTAAATCAGCATTTTAACACTTTCAAAAATTAATGCATCCCTTCAATCCAATTACACCACACAATCATTATTTCTTCCACAGATGGGTACCACCACCATTATACATAGAGACATTCTTCAGATTCCAGAAATCTCTGGTTTTTAAAGTGGGAAATTTGCCAGAACTAGCAGGCTTATTCAAAATAAAGACATTTTCTCTTGATGAGTAATGCAACTAGAATCAGTAATGATTCTTGTGTTGCTAACTGATTTGATATTTACTTCATAGTTAAGTATTACGACAGTACAAAACATTACACCTATTTCAGAAAGCTAAGAATTGCGCTTGAAAATTTGTTCTCAAAAGCTCTGAGCAACGCAAACCTCATTTTACTGTCTTCCACTGTTCATATTTTGCTTTCTAGCTCTCCAAGGGAAAAAAAACCTCAAGAGTTACCCATTACAGGGATGGATACTGGCCTGGCTTTATCACATCAGCAAATTGTCCCCTGCAGAACACAAGGGACGACTTCATTCCCCCCAGTCCTTTTCCCAGCACTTATAAACCCAACGTACAAAAGCCCAAACGTGGAGGATAAGCACACACGTCATTTACCTTCATGCCAATGTGAAACCAAGATTACAGACCTCTTCAAATTAAGTAGTCATGATTTTTCTTTATATCCCAACACTTTAATTGAATAAACCAATTAGAAATGAGATTTCCACTGATAGGAGATTATGACTGAAGAACCATTAAAGCACTTAAAAAAGCACCCATTATTAATGTTTTAGTCCTTTGAGATTTCGATTCTTGACTGGACAGTTTCCAGAAGTCTTTATTATAATTATGCACACCATTGAACAGCCTTTCCATGCAAACTCCATGAAATCATGAAAATAGAAAAGTTTTGTTTCAGCCCACACTTTTTCCATAAAATCACCGTTCTTTTGTAGAATACAGCTCCCATAAAATAGGAGTCAGTTGTGAGAGTAGCACAGAATACAGTTATTGTATGCAATAAGGTTGTGGCAAAAAACCAAAGTGTTTCACATCTTTCTTTCAGATTTTTGTTATTCCTAAGAAAAGAAAATAAAAGGAATCTGGTTTGTCACAAAGCTAAGAGAAATTTAGATTTTTAGTTTTGCAGAATTAGTTTGATTGCTTAAACATCTCTCACAGGTGACTATGACAGAAAAATAAGTCACAATCACCAGTGAAAGTAGAGAAGACCAGTTGGAATACATGCTAATTAAGATCAATTTAAAAAAATAAAATTCAATATGTAGAATATTAGTTATTTGTTGGGAAAAACTCCAAATAATTTTAAAAGGGGAACTGCTACAGGACTTTCAACTGCTTCTTTTTCTTTCATGGAGGCCCACAAGTATGTGGGAACACAGTGACTTCTGGAAAAACTGGATTTTCATCCCCCAGAACACGAGACCTAGTTAACAGCACAACAAGCCTCTCTGCAGAATTTTTTTTTTCAATTAGGCTTCACACAGTGCTGTTATACAGGACCCATCTCTAAGAATGAAAAGAGGAGTGCAGTCTCCAGCACCCATTCAACCTTTCATTTCTTACCTAAGACTACCAAACAAAGAGGTGGTTACATTGGTTACTCCACATCAAATGAGTTGAGATCACCAGTTCATTTCTTGAAGACCAAGGAAGAGTTGCTTTAGTTTAAAATAAGAAGGAAAGTAATGAATATAAAGTTTAGCCCACGAACCCACAGACAGAAGAAATTCTCCTTTCAGGAGTTCCTGTTGTGACTAATTTAAAAGAAATCTCCTGTCTTATCTGCCTTCTGGAGCACATGTCAATGCTATGGATTCCACATGTGACCCACCAGCATTTCAAGACAGCATTTGCCCTTTGATATCTAAATTATTAACAAATCTAACTTTTGTCAGCTTTGTCTCACGGTAATTGCTAGTTCATATCTATTAATCTGTTTGTTATAAGAAGATAATTTCAATCAGAATTCATAATCCAGGACTGAAAGAATTTTTTAAATAATGAAGAAAATCAAAGCTTAAAACCAGTTTGTGTAACTAGACCTAGAATTTATTACTCCTGAGAGAACAAAGATACAAAATACATGTGAAAACTACACAAAGATTTCTACAAAGTAAAAAGTAGAAAGTGGGAAAAGGGAAAGCTACAGCTCAGTGGTTACACAGAAATGTAGGGCATGCATTAAAATATTGTAAATTCATGAAGTTTTTTTTAAGTGCAAATGGTTTTTTTAACAGTTCTCACTGAAAAATATGCAAATTGATACCTATGTTGTACACTTGTCATATTATCAGAAAGACACCAACACAAATCTATGCATATATACATCAATATGTCCGAAGTACATTTCGTGGTTCTGTTATTCATAGGCACTGGTTACAAGTCCGTCCAATACTCAGTTTCAGAAATTAAGTGGTAGCACTTATAGAACATTTCTCAAATACTACTAATAAAGGAATTTGTTTTTAAAATACCAAGAGGAGGAAATAATTTGCATTGCCATTTATAAGCATCCAACAACCAAAGAAGTATTTACAAATCATCAACCATACAGATAAAGAACAGTATCAAATACTCTGTGTAAAAAGATAAATAATTAAACTGTATATTCCCACATCACAAAGAAATGTGATCATACAAATTATGGCACCATATGTTTGTGAAACATCAAAAATAAATGTAGCACATAGATACCTCTTCTTATATTTTACATTAAAATTTACAGTACAACGACTGTAAAATGTCAATGTCATGACACCCATCATCTTCAAATTCTTGTTTCTGGTAATAGCAATTATTATTAGAGTCCATGTTTATAAAGAAATTCCATACTTCAGCCTTGGGCTAATATTGCTCTGTGATATTGCTAGACCAAGAAACTTATATCCTGAAAAAGTTACATATTTCCTTTAAAATTATCTAATAGAAAGAGCTATTTGACATGTGAAATTCTGGGAGAAAGCGTGATAGATGCAATCTATTTCTCTGTGTAGGAAAGTATGGGTTAAAAAAAATAACATTTTTATTTTTAGTCACAAATATCTAATTTATTAGAGAAATATTTTTTAAATTGAGGTTTATCCATTTAAGATTTTAATCATGAACAGTACTGCAATTTTCAACACATAATTAGGGTTTTTGCTAAAGTACTTAAACTTCCAAACCCTAATCATGTATCTCATTATGAGAAATGGATCAGAAAATCTGGAACACAACAGTGCTATGGAGCTCAAAATGCTGACACCCTATTTTGTACTTTGAGGGTGAATGAGATAATTATAGCACATGGATACGTTTCAAACGTTTGTCTGCATGTGTCCATTTTTGGCCACATGCCAAATCCAAACAAAAGTACATTGTTAAAGGCAACCAGAAATATTACAGTTAGCACAGACTAAGGCAATTAAAATCTTTTTTTCCCTTTTTTTTTTTTTGTAAAAAAAAATTAAGGTGCAGAGAGAATTTTCTTTCTTGTTTTTATGGGTGCCAAATACTGATTAACAGTGCCAAGGAAAAGTAGTTTTACATAAAAGGAAAGACTATTAAAATCTAGAAATACCTGAATTGGATCTTTGATATCCAGATTTTTCCTGATTACCTGTAAAAGGAGTTGGGGGTGGATAGTTGGCTTCTGTGAGTTTACTGATGTCTGACGGTGGTGTCGGTGGTGGCGGTGGTAGCAAAGTGCTGTTAGGGCTACTAATATCTCCTTCAGCCACAAGAGTCAAGTCTGCCACATTGTCATCATCTACCATCTGTATGCCTTCGGCTTGTAATTCTCTTGACTGCCTTTTCCACACTGTTGCATTGTTTTCCTGTGCATGCGGAATGGGAGACAATGGAGGACTAAAAGGAACACTGAAAGTCTTCTGACTGTGGAGAGCTGCCAAGGCAGATTTGTGTTTATTTTCTGAGTAACCCATTTTCTTAACTGAATTTTCATTAAAGTTTTGTATGGACTCCTGTTTTGCAGTTGGTGATGTACATCCATCATTGCCATCATTTTTTGAAACTCGCTTGTTGAAGCCTTTAGGACCTGCAGGAGTAGATGAGGATGGTTCTGGTCCAGTGGGTGGTAAACGAAGAAAGTCAGGAAGAATAAGGTCTTCTTTCCTTAGCAGTCCACGTTGGTCATCTGCTCTGTTACTTTGTGCTTTGGATATGAGTTCAAAAAATTCTATTGGGGAAAAACCCAAAATTGACAAGTTTTTGTCAGAAAGTGCAATGCCATTAAAATGTACATTTTCAGCACAGTTATTTTCCATGAAGATCTTCAATTCTTTCAATGCTGCCTTGAAATAAGATCCCATGTTAATTAGGAACTTTTTCAATTGCAGCAATGTTCACTAGCATCACTATAATTAAGACCATCAGCATTGCTATTGTAAGAGTTTTGCAGTTTAGAACAGCTGCAATTCACTGAGCCTTGAACACATCTTCTATTTTACGCAGTTAATAAATCTGTACACACACACAGGATTTTTTAATTCTTTATACAAAACAAGGCTCTGGTCTTACAGACAGTGGGTGCACGTTTTTATATTCTGGATGGGTTTTACCCATCTTAACTCAAAAATAGCCATGCCATTTGAACATTCAAAGACTCAGAATGTTGCAAACTTCCTTGTTATATTGAATTTCTCTCAGTTTAATTATATTTTATCACAGCTTAAATTCAATTCATGGTGTAGTTTTAAACCAGGATGTTATCATCACAGGGTATGATCAGATGATGATTTAAGTAACCCCATTTTACTTGGTGCTGCAATGGATCAGTAGCTTACAGGTAGTCAATACCATCCAAGGAACCATTACCAAAAGAGATGGGGCAGCTTTTTTATTGAGGTTTTAATGCAATTAGAAGTGATTTTCTGATCATGTCCTTAATGATATCCAGGTTTAATATGTTTCTATATATAAATAATACTCATAGTAAATCAACACTGTTCTAGAAAGTTTCAAAACTTGGCAACAAGAAACATATCAATTATAAGCCAAGAATTATACCACTCCTCAAAAAAGAAGCATCGCAACAATAAACAAACTCTTTGGTACAAAACATATACATATAAAAATATGTAATTCTTAATATAGTGTCTCTGCATGTCCTACTTTTTCAAGAAGAGAGCACTTTAACTATTGAATATTAAAAGATGCTTAAAAAGGCCATCTCCAACAGGTTAATTAAAATCAATAGTTTCAATCCAGCTTATAAATATTGTTTGAAGCAAAAGCCGTTACAAAATCAAGCAAGAGAACATTAATATCAGTTTTAACTTAGCATCATATGAAGTCATACGCTTGCATTTGTATGACCTTATTCCTAATCCTCTATTCATATTTGGCAGGCTTTGCAATGTATTTGTAAAAATTACTTCTTAACATGCTTTGTCAAATGCCATAAAATCCGAACGTAGCCAAGATGGAAGCTTCCAAATGCTTCTTATTGCCAAAGTTTTGCAAAATGGCAGTAGGAGTATTAAAACATGCAACATTTCTAAGACGTCATACAAAAATGTCTCTCTCTGAAATTTCAAAGTTCATAGGACAGTTGTTTTTTTCATTAAAAAACAGTCTACAACATTTGGTACGCATTTTCCAAACTCTGACAAATTTCACAAAATTCAAAATAAAATGTGAAAGCCTCGAATTCTGAAGTTTTCAAATTATGTTAATGTTTTACTCAGTCCTAGGAAGAAAAATGAAAATATTAAAATGTGGAAAACAAGTTAACAAAATAGTAAGCAACAGAAAATAATTTAAAATGCACTAATATTTTGTAATAACACTTACATTAAAAGACATCTATTTCGTAATAAAACTTTTAGTCATAGTATTTTTTTCAGTTCTAGTCAGTGGACATTTATTCACAGATGAACATTCACAGATAAACATTCATTTGTTGTATAAATGTGCATAACCAGGTTTTGGATATGCATATTGGGTAACTTCGGTAAATTTTAATCTTTTGATTTTTTTCTACTTGGGAAAATAGGGAGGAACGTGTAGGGCTGACAAGACAAGCAATTGCTTCAGTTAACGTCCTAGGGTAGAGGGTGGTATATCAAGATTTCTAGTGTTATATCATTTTTATTCCACTTTCTCCCATGGACATCTTTCTATAAGAAAGTAAATTCTCTTATGAGTTTTTTTCCAATGACATCACCAGAACTATTAAGATGTAATGAAGGTAAAAATTGTACTCAGAATAAAGAAGATTACCAATGACCTCTTTGCTTGTTTCTGTTTTCAAATACCTTTTCAGGGCACATGCTGAATGTAAACTAAGTTTTACTCTTGCCCATCACAGCTCCTCCACAGTTATCAGGCTGTTCTGCCCTTCAGCAGAAAATTTACAAAAGTTCTTACCTGAGTTAGTTAGGATCTACACTACTGTGCAGAATGCCTTTCAGTGAGTTGAACACTTACGTAAAGGTGAACAGAAAGGCAAGCTTCTACATGGCTTGCAAAGGGTATCAAATGGGATATTCAACTGCAGTTGAGTAACTAATTCCTTTTTTTATTACAGGAATTAGGTACCTTTCACTTTTGAAAATCCCACTAGGTACCTACATCTAACTTCAGGTGTTCTTAAAATTTTACCTTCAACTTAAAAAAAAAAAAAGACAATTCAAACACAGCACCAAACAAAAATGTTATGATCATGACTGATTTCACAATGCAGTATTAAAACACATGGCACCTTATCCCACACAGACACAAAATTCTCATTTTTCTAAGACTACTTATGTTAATATGTAAGCTATAAAGTTCACATACCCTCTGCTTCATCCAAATTAATTTTCTGACATTTTTTTTTTCCAATCTTTGCAATAGAGTCTTCTCTCTTTGACAGCCGGACTTCCCTAGCATTTTTTCCATTTTCGCCTTTCATTTTGATAGAATTAGATTTTCCTAGAGTTCTTCCCTCTCCCTGCATTAGAAGGAAAGTTAAGGTACTACTTACATTTAGGCTATATCATTGTGTACATAATATGGTCCAAGGGAATGAAAAAGTTATTTTCGAAACACATTTCTCTAACACTGCAATAAATGCTTTAGTTTTGTCTTGATTATGGCATAGAACATTTGCCATAGTAGCTCCCAAAAAAGTATAAATAAATATAATATTCTTCACTCTGAAGAATTCACGTAACAGAAATGGCCTTTGAATCTCAGAATAACTCAATCATTTTCAACATAGATAAGCCAATCAGACACAAAACAACAAATACAACACATGACAAAGTTCTCACAAATAGATGCTGCTGACAGTGGAAAAACATCAGACAAATTGTAGCTATATTCAATCTAGTTACATAATTTAGCTGATTCAAAATCATGGATGAATGCAGCCTTTAGTATAGAATTCTAGAAGGAAACAAAAGATGAACTAAGGGACAAAATTCATTGCAGAAGACTTACAGTAGATGCTTGACTTCTTGAAGTAGATACAACTGCAGTCTGCTTTACCAATGTACCTTTTTGTTTCTCTGTAAACAATAAACATAAAAATGCCTTCCATAACTACCAATTTGTAATTTCCCAGAGAAGCAATATTTAAGTGACAATGATTCACAAAACAGATTTCTGCTTTAAAATTGCTCAAAGATGTATCAGAAAACAAAAAGAGTGAACACAGCTGATATTCCTGATACTTTTCAGTCAAAACCTACCAGAATCTCCCTCTTATCTTCAAATTTTCCTCATACTGGCAATACTTTTAAAGTTTAAAGATGTTGAACTTTTACTTAAGTTCTAAATTTCCAGTTGCTTTAGATCAAATAATTTTAAAATCTGAGCTAATAATTCAGTTTGCAATTCTCAAATTTAGAATTTAAACAAGAAAAAAAAAATAAGCAGAAAAGACTGTTGAAAGGTCGTGTTGAACCTTTTCCTGCATCAATTGTTTTGTAGACACTGCCATATCTTCCTTGTCACCTTCTAAATAACCAAATGGCTCCTTCAAATTTCACCTGCCTATGCCAAATATACTAACACAGAATCATGGCCCTCTTTCACTGGTTCATTGCCACAGAACCAACCCACTGCTAGAATGATGCTCTATGATTTAGTCTTTTATAGCCTCTGACAGCACATTGGATTTAGGGTTTTTTTGTAATCCTTAAACTAATTATCCATGGGATATCCATTTAGACTGATAACTTTTTTCAAAAAAACAGTTGGTTCTGTTTATTACAAAAACTAGAAATGTGATTCGTCTCAATAAATGCCACCATCTTTATTATCCTAGTTCTTCCTTAAAGAGGATCTCTGCTCTAAGTGTATTTATTTTAACCTAATATCTAGTTTATTTTTTAAAACTAAGTGTTTTATATCTATAAAAAGGTCTCCTAATGAAACCAAACCTTTTACTCTTAAGGGTGCTTACATTAATCTAGAGTGTTAATTGTGTCAAAAGATTGTCAACTATTCAGCAGACAAATTTTTATTTTTCTTATTTTATTTTTCCTAGGGTAATCAAAACTATATCCTTTTTAATGTTATCTGCAGAAATAATCACTTAAAACTGGAAAAGTAGGCTCTGCTACTTTCTCATGTTAAAGAAGGAAGTTATCATAGCAATATATATAGCTGCTGCCCAAACTGCATCTGTTTTACTTATACAGAATGTTTCTTATTAAATAATTGCCAAATTCACAGAAGTTATTTGGCACTTTATTCTCATCATTATTCCTAGGAACTATGTCCCTAAATATGTATGTGAATACATGGCTGAATGCAAATAAAATATTCAAATATCACTAGTGCAAAACTTCTTACAGCAACAGTAAAAGTACTTTTACCAACAAATTAATTTAATCTTCAATCTTCAGAAACTGCACTCCTTTTTAGTTAAAAAGAATATATGCTCCATGTGACAAATCTAAATTTAATCACATTTCTCTCACCTTCGCATCAACAGAAGAAACTAACCAGAGTCAGGGTTCATGACACTGACTTGACATCATAAAGAACCAACTTACCTCTACCTTTTGTTGGTTCTTTTTCTTCTAGAACAACCCGCTGACCATCCAGATTAGATATAGGGATACCAAGATCAAGTGGTTCCTGCTCACCATTCTAAAGTCGGATCACAGTTTGTATGTAAGAGAAAAAGCTGTTTTCAGAACAAATTTATGCAGTCTGACATTTTTGAAAGAAAATAAGCAAAGCATTTTTACGTTTTAGCGTAGCCTCAACATATTCTTCTACCGCTCTAAAATGTTTATTCCATTGGTATAAAACTACCTTGATTCCAATGAGTGTAACCCATTTCTTGTGAGGAGAATGGTATTTGGGGAAAAGAAGATATATGGAGAAAAAAAAAATCATCCAATTTGCAAGTGTGCACAAATACTCTAGAACCATTGCTGTCTATCTTCAGCACACCATATTTTTCAGAGGATGTTTGAGATATTTTATATTCTAAATTGGTTGCACTTTGTTAATTCTGTAATTTTATTAAATGAAGTTATCTTTATACCAACATGTTTTTCAGTTATCTTAAAAACATGGACTTGTTCAGCTAAGACAGGATACATTCTAGAAATATCACAAAAGTAACTTTACTTTCCTGGATATTCCAGCAAAATAGTATAGAGAACATGTAGCCAAGTGCTCAGTAGCAGAGAAGTTGAATCAGTCTGCCTTCACAAAAAGCTTCTGCAAGAGGAATTGAGGCAACTTTCATGATTCCCAGGATAATGGAACAAAGCTTTAATCCCAATCAACTTTCCTTGGCTAATAATGGGAGTTGAGCTCTGGAAGAAGCTTGGTAATTTAAGACACTGGATTTATTCTGAAGGGGAATATAAAACAGATGCAGACTAAATATTTGAGGGAACTACTATTAAGTATAATGGTTATGACTATGAGGTATTTTATGTCAACATCCAGCTACACCTATTTTAATGCCTGTCAGGATAGGAATAATTTCAGGAAATATTGCATTATCTTCTTCAGACAGAAAGTATTGCTGCTTGAATTACATCAAAAGATACTTACTAGTCTTGCCACGAGTTCATTAAGATTTAAACCATATTTTGCAACCACAGGCCTTAAGACCTCTGTTACTGGTTTGGTGGGTTTAGCCTTCAAACCAACTGACCGATTGATCGGAACAAGATCCAGCCTGAAACATACCAATTGTAACATTAAGTATGAAATATTCCAATAAATAAAATTTACCAAAATATATAAAACCCAACCTACAGTAAAGTTATACTAGCTAGTAACTAGCTGAAAATTCAGTAGCACAAATTTATCCTAAACTGAAGGTACAAAAAACTCTTAATTCAAATAAAAATTCTACCATTTCACTCGCCAGAGCTGAGTGAAGGCATAAGCCAACCTATTTGCACGATGATCCTCACAGCAATTAAATCATCTTTACAGAAATTACTCTGACCATTCTGGTCCAGGAGTGCTTCCAAAGTGATTCCATGCCTGAACTACAGACCTGGATGCAAGAAAAATATTTCTCCCCAATTCCATAAGAGACTCACAACTTCTAATTCAATTACATGAGATGGGTTTGAACAAGTATTTTTATTTTTAAGCAGAGGAACAAACACAGTGGAATTCCAAATGATGTTACTTTTGGGTTCATGCCGCCATATCAGGAAAAATTGCTGTAAGAGAAACTAATATACCAAAGCCGTAAAAGAAATTCACTTGGAACTTAAAGGCCAAAGACAGCTCTCCACAGAGTCTATTACACCATTTTCTATAATTTCATTAAAATAGCAAAAAATAATGAAATAGAAAAAAAAAATAAAACCCCAAACAACTAATTCGTTAACATCTATTCCCCTGCACAGAACTGTGCCTAGTTTCATTTTTCATTTTTTACATGCTCTTTATCTGTGCCCTGATTCCTCCATAATAGGTTTGTTTGACTGTAACGGCACTATAGTATGAAAAAAAGGGCAGGCTTATTACTAACAAAACTATCAGAAGAAATGTGCACTACCAGAAGAAATGACACTTACTAGTAATTTTCTCAGTCACGATTAAATGTAAACCCCATCTTTTCTCTCACACAAATTACTTAAATACAAGCTGTTTAGTCATGGTGACTTTTCCCTTCCAAACAAAACACGAATAACTGAAACTTTGTCTCACATTTTCTTTGAAATCAACAGCTACTGAATTAAAATGATCAATTTTAATCATTAACTGCTAATTGACACAGAAGCAGCAAACATACAGGAAACCCAGTATAGACGGATAGTATTTGTCTTGTGTCTGAAAATGTTCCAAATATTTGACTATATTTGCTTACACAGTGTCTGCCCAGAGAAAGGAATAATGTAGAACTTTTGTACATTATAATTAACACACAAATACCATATGGTACTGCCTACTTAAAGTTGCTTTTTAATTTGGAAACTCAACAAACTCACACCTAATAAAAGACTGCTCAAACTCAATTTCAAAATTGAATATTCTATGCAACGTTTATTAACCTGAAGTACCCTTAAATAGAAACTAGCCCTGCTTCCTAAAGAAAAGCAATACAAAGCCAAAATGAGGAATGCCTAACAAAATAAACTTTATTCACTTCAAAAGTGCAATTCACTACTGTAACACAAACATTTTACTCCATTAATTTTTCCTGAAATAATTATTTCAGGAGTTTTCATAGCACTAGTTTGGATTGATTTCGGAAAAAAATACAAATGGATTATTTTGATAAAAAGTATGTTATCAAATAATATTACATACAGCTAAATATATAATGTGCCAAATTATATTACATCCATACTAATAATTTAGCATTGACTTGCTTAAGATTCAGGGCTATAAATCTATAATCAGATTAATTTATATTTATACATTTAGTCTGACTATAATTTTCCAGGTGGGCACATAATTACAGATGTAACTGAATGGGAATACATAATCAATAAATATATCCATTTCATTTTAAGACTAAGAGACTGGCAGTTCAATTTCCATCCCTTTCTTGTGGTACTTCAATCTACTAAACATGTCCCCTCCTGATGTGGAAGGTCCCTCTGGGCCTGCAGATCTGTCCTATATGCTTGTTCACAACTGCTTCAGCTTGATCATCATAACACTATTTAAACATCCCTAAACTGGAACATTGGCATGAAAATCCCACTTGTATCCAGGACAGCAATCCAGAAAGCTCCCTCCTGCAGCACATAATACTCATCAGGTGCTGCTCCACTCGGTTTGAAACGTTCCTGTAGGCCCATGGTTCTCCCATGGATCCTTACCCTGGTTGTCCTCATGAGACTCTTTGCTTGATACTGAGACTTAATTATTTTAATGTGCCTGTACAATAAATGGGAACCTTAGATCCCCTCATGCTGGACTCTGGAATACAATCTAAGATGCTGCATTACATGGCTGACTGGACTTTTTTACTGAATTCAGACAAATTCGTTTCCACATCAACTACTGTTTCACTGCACAGGTAAGTGGAAACATACTTTAGCAAACTCACAAAAAGTAAAATGGAAAATGGGGTGGAAAATGCCAGAGGAAGACAGTATTTTTGACTCTTACCGAAATAAAGTGCGTTTTTCTAAACGTAGGTCCCGAGACTCCAGGATACTACTGTCTTGGTGCAATACCAGTGGCTATAGAGCACGTGTCAGGAATAAAAGAAGAGAAAGAAAATTAATTTTTAAAATATGTAAAAAAGAACAGCTGTGTTTTTAATTTTTTTTTAAATACTCAGAAAATTATTAATATAGGTTGCATGCATTTTAGTGAATATTCATTTACAATATGGAACATGATTAAAGTGTGCTTTATTTTGGCTAGTTGTGAAACTTCCCCTGGAGTCAGCAGGTATTCAGAAATTTGGTATTTTAAAACAAGCCTAGGTTATTCAACTTAAATAAATTACATAGAATGATGCAATAGAAAATATGGCCAGTTAACAGTCTTCAAAAGATTTAAAAGAAAAAGCCCATAGCTACGCACATTCATTGATTTTTTTTCGCTGTAATCATCTAAACCAATCAAAAGCACACATTCTAAGGGAATAAATGCTTCACATCCACAGCTTCTCTTTGAATTGGAGACATTTCTGTTGAACTAAGCCATCACACAGACACAGCCCCATCTATATAGACTGTTGTTTTGGAAATTTTTCTCAATATGAAAACCTGTACCTTATTTCTAGCATAATTCACCTTTGAACAACTGAATGTCACCATGTTTTTTGCTTTAATGTAGTACCATCTACTAAAACACATTTGTTTGCTTTGTGGATACTTTAAATTAAATACAAGCTAACATTTTCCCTGGACAAACTATACGGACTAGATACCTAAATTAACTTATTATTATAAGGAAATCTTTGTCACAAGCTCTCTTTTGCTTTCTGTAATGTAGACACCATAGAAAATCACAGAACTGCAACAGTTAAAGTTTCACTAAAATTCTCCTTCAATTAACCACCACTGACAATATAAAGCTGCAGGCAGATCCAGGAGATACATAACAGTATTGAGAGAACAGAATTCCTGATTGGGAAAATTATTATGAGAATGTTCAAAAAAAAAAAAAAGCCCAGGAATATGCAATACCTTATCACCTCCAACTAAAAAAAGGTCCACTGCAGCTATGTTAATGCCATGCTTCTCACAGAGCCCAGATAGCACCTCTTTGATGGAGAATCCAGATTTAACAGCCATTTTGCTGGATGAACCATCCGGAAGGTTTACACAGCAGTATTTGGGGGATTTCTCTTTATCTGGTACAAAAGCAGGCAATCTTGAGGTTTCAGACTTCAAAGGAAAAAGAAAGAAAGGTCAGTGCCCAATGGGAAAATTAGGACTGTGTGCATATAAACTTTTAGAGTCTGCACAAATCAAATCAAGCCAAAAAGCATACTTTCTACCATCACAAATATCAGATAAATTTAAATCCTGGGGGGAAAGTTTAAGTAAAGATAACAACACTGCACAAATCTAAATTTATTTCAAGAACAGAAAAAGTTTTAGACAGCGAGTGGGTAAAAGAGTTAAAAGATTCACTGCTAAGACAAGAAATTTTTCTGCAACAGAAGTAGATGTGACTTCACCATGCTTGTTTCCCTGATCAGTATTTGCAGTATAGGCAGAACTACACAGTTACTACAATCTAGTACCACAGAAATCAGCCTAATGCAACTTGCATACAGGCCAAGAAGAGGGAAAGCTTTAACATGGAGTTGTTCAGAACAGAATCTCAAAGCTCTGGTAGGTGGAAAAAGCTGTTTATAAAAAGCCCCTTAAAATGGAGACTACTTTGGAAGTTTACTGGTACCTGAATTTAAGACAGACAAGATGCAAAGCATATCTTTCTGATACAAGGAGAAAATAAGAAGCAGTATATGAATACAACCTCTATTACATTTCTAATACTCTAAAATTGCTTAATATTGCATTTCGTGCTCTAACTGTATCACTTAAAAACCCTTTCCCAAAGTATTACATGAAACAAATTACATCACACTACTTAGAAAATTAGTAATTCACTGTTTTATCTGCTTCCCCACTTCTTCATTAGTAAGAGCCAGCCATTACCAAGTCAAGACTAGCAGTTGACGACATGGAGCCTTGTGATTCCCGTCTGTATGACAATCCATTGGACTGAAAAGAATCTGTTTGTGGAAAGAATCAGCAATCAGTAAAGGGGCTTGTTATTTATTATAATACAGAAACTATTTCAAATATTAGCTCCTCTTCTGGTAAGAAAAATTATTTTTTTCATTAAAGGAAAAAAACCCACCAAATCTTTATATTGTGCACCGATGTGTGGAAACCAAAACAACTTTTGGTCAAGTATTTCTTGGTTATGTAACCCTTGAATAAACCCACTTGCTTTTACATTTAAAAAAACAACTGAACTCCTTTTTAAAAAAATTGTAATTTAATTAACTAGCTTAAATAAGATTTAAATATTTAATCTCAAAAATTATTCTACCTCTTCAGTTATTTTGAAGGGAAATAAATATTTTTTAAAAGTTCAAATATGGTGTTAGAAATCTAAAATATAGGACAATCACTAGTCACTTTCAGAAGGCTAAGCCTATAGTCTTAGCAAATGTCTCTGATGTCTTTTCATATGTGAGTATAATGAGAACACTGAAAATATGCATATGATCAAAGATATCTTGTGGGTCTGGGCATTTATTGGAAGCAATAAACACAGTAACAATATGGACCAAATGTGGTGCTTCCAGGGAATTTGTCCATTTTCTTCAACTCAATGGAATGATTTAATGCAAAACTTTCATTTCCTCCTTTAGAGGCCATGGTCAAGTGCTTTCATAAGGGAATTCTTCCTTAAACTCTCAAACACAATTAAGTAATAAAACAGCAGGGTTTTCATACCTGACTTTTACAGGTAGTAACTGTGTTCAAAAGTTACCACACAGGTATCTCTGTGGTACTGATAGAAAAGTAAGACTATACAGATGGAGGAATTTTTAAACAGTTGTAATTATAGCATTATTTGCATGCACTGCTCCTGAACTTCTCTGTAAAGATTTGAAATTATCTTACTATAAAAATAGTAGCTTTCCACTTGAAAAAGCAATTACCAGCACACAGAAATGCACAATGACTGATAAGCTGAAAAAAAGTCTCGTGGAAGTCAATAAAAACAAACTTAAATATTTTAATACTTTCATCTATTTACTTGTATATCTGCTTCCACAAAACTTGCAGGGCTATTAGCCACGGTACGGCCTTCTGACTCAACACTTTCTTTTCCCTCTGTCACTTCCAAGGATGCACCTAGATACAAACTAATCATGATGAGATTAGTCACATCTGTTGCTGAAACAACCTTGAAACAAAGCAGAATGTGAATACTCACCGTTTGGATAATCACCATTTTCTCTTCTCTTCTGTGATTTTCCCAAACTCTTACTTCTTGACCACGAGAAGAACGTTCCCCGTTTTTTCTTTTCAGTGTCCTCCTCTCCCGACTCTTCATTTAAAGATCTTCCTGACTTTGATTTACCGCTTAGCTATCATCAAAACACAATTAAATCATTGGTTGGATCACAGTTGTAAGTATATTGTCTAAAATAAACCTTCCCACACTTCTTCCTAAAACAAGAGTGTGATGGTCAGGTTAGCTGTCGTCTTTACCCCACGCACAAGTGTATATGCCAGCATCCCTCTCAGTAGCAATCAAAAAAAAACCCCCAAAAAACCCAGCAGTAGAAACAAAAAGAAACACAAGGATGCAAATGTGCTGGTTGGTAGGGAGTACAAAACAGCAGCTGGCAACAAGGCACCAAGAGCTCCTGCAAATATTGAAGAATTCTTCCCAACTCACCAGTAATGCCTAAGGTTAATGTGGAAAGGCCATTTGCCTTTTTAAAACACTGAATTTAATTCTAGTATTTTTCCTAGGCTAGCCTTGAACATGAACTGCATTTGAAGACAATGACAAAGTACTGTTTAACATTTACAAGTATAATCAAGTATTTATTAGTGTTAAAGAATACAAATGTCAGGAATGTTTGATATTAAACTAAACTTGCTTTTAACAAGCTAGTATTCTTGTCAGATTATTAGAAAATTCCTTAAAATGCTACTTTTAAAAGGTTTCTAGTCATAAAAATACATAATGGCAGACGGGTTAATCTGTAGTGATTGACATGAAAAATGAAAAGTTATAATTTATCCATAAAGTTATGTAACGCTAAGGTGGTATTATCTACATGAACAAAAAAATAAACCCTAAATAATGTTAGGAGATCAGTCAGTAAGATTACTGGTCTAATTTTTAAGCAACTGAATTTGTTTAACACAGAAGTATCTTAGTTCAGTAGGGGCTAAGAAATTAAAAAAACTACCCTCTGCAAAAATGAGTTAGATTAGATTAAGACTTCTTCAAAACTTCTGATAAAATGTCTGCTCTCAGCCAAGGTTAAATTATCACATCTTGAGTCCAATGTTCAATTAAAATAAGCTTCTGAACCGGTGCATTAAAATAACCCTTACCTTTATTTGTACACATACATTTAAATAATAACAAAGATTTTAAATTATATTCAGGAAGTCAATATCTAGAAAACTGTTTCAAAAGTAAGGATTAAAAAAAAAAAAGTATTTTCCTGAGCATATAAATATTTTGTAATTGTATTTGCCAGCATCGCTAACCAAACATTTCAATTGTATTTTATATATATATATATATATAGTATATATCTTTGATTTTCTAAAGAACTTCAAAAATATTATTTAAAAAAATGGTTTTCAGATAACAACAATGCAAAGGTAACCTTTTTTGGTGTCGAGATATTGGACTTCTCTGAACTGACGCTGTGTTTAGAAGTGGGGCTGCTGGGAACACGCTGAGGATCAGGAAGAGGACGTCCTTCTACTTCTGCTAATATGCATTCTTGGTAAAGGGGGGATTTGAGAAAGCGAGTATAGCTATCAAACTTCATCAAGTTAAATATCTGAAATTAAAACACAATGGATAATGGTTACATAAGCTTAACACATCAAGCAAATTAAGCTATTTTGCAACAGCCAACTCCCACAAAATTTAGCACATTAACCTGTAAACAGCAGTAAGTATGACTTTGTTTAAAAACCTGCTCACAAAGGGGAATCTCTTTTTCAATGAAAAATAAAATCCTTCTCTGACCACAGGCACACTGGCAAAACTAAAAAAAGGCAACTAATTTCAAAGCACATATAGTCTTCAGGCCAAGTCTCCACAAATTACTTAGTATAGACAACACATGCAGCTTTGAAAAAACTCTTGAGTTCTGTTGAGCTCAATGAATAATACTGAGGTGTATTGCCAAAACAGTGTAAAATATGGGGAAGCACCTACAAGAAATTGAAGTACATCAGGGTCAAGGACTCACAGAAGCACCACTGTTATAAGATTATTGAGGGAAAGTCGTAAGTATAGTCTGCAAACTCCAAAACACATGCAAAAACCAAAGTAACTGAAAAATACAAAATATTTCAGCTGTCCTTGAGTTTTTTAAGAAAATGAAACTTATAAAGGTTACATTCCTCAACAAGTCACAGTATTTTAAGTTGAATGCATTTTGTGCTCCCAAAAGATAAGACATCATCCTATGGCACCAACACTAGTACCCTAAATTTAACACAGCTTTAGAATGAAAAACAAAGCTTTGCAGTTTCCCCCATCACAGAATTTAGCCCCAAATGAAGATAAAATTGTTACTCCATGCTAGGCGGGAAGAATAAAGGAAAAAATTGCAGAAAATCAAGAAACACAAAAAAAGTTACTTCAGAGATGCAGTCTGCAGATTAAATATACTTAATACAACAAAAAAATTACAGTATTTTGACTTTGCTGTACAGTGTGATGAGAGTATAACTAGTTTACCTTGAGCTGATTATCATCTTCCCTACTATGCTTCTAGCCCACACTACATCCATGATTTCCTATATTTAGCATTATTATCATATTGATTTACATATCTTAATGACTTCTGCTTATTTGGAAAAGGCTAGCAAGTACTTGTTCTAACAAATGAGAAAGAGAAATATATCTTATAAAAGCATAATTTGAAATTTACATATAAACAAGAGTACAAAAACTTATATCCATTTACACAACTCTACATGAAGTACATGATTTTTTTATTCTTATTTTAGTATCTTCAAGTGACCTACACTGCCTTGCATGTGGAAACACTCAAAATGATTGTACTTATTCAATTTATAACAAAATAAATCCTAACTAGGTATTTTGGCTGCATCCACACTGTCATTACAACACCTTTAACAACAAGATCAAGGGCAAATTTGTCAGGACATGGACAGAAAGCAAGCATTCCAGGAGCATTCCCAACAGGCAGAGCTTGAGAGAATGGTCTGAGCAGTGCTTTCCAAGGCACTTTCCCACACACTTCTGCAACTCCACTGCAGCCTTGCAGCAACATTCCCTATTCCCCAGCATCACATAACACTCATCCAGTGACTGCCACAGAGCAGCACCCTTGCACTCTTTGGTCAGTGTTGAAATCTAAAAAATCTCGTGAAAGACCAAAAATGCAGAGCTTTCGCTTTATTAAGATCATGTCACCACCATGAGCTGAACTTTGAAAGTCTGTGGGTGTGTTGCAGCAACTACACAACCTACAGCTCTGTGTTCTCAGGGTCATGCCACCCACCAAGACCACAAACCGACCTACTGCAGAAACACCACTTGGTGAAACCAAGATATTAAGAGCCATCAAGGCAGTTGATCACTGCACTGACCTCAGCCAGGCAACACACCATTAGTACCTCAGCCAGCACAACGAGCTCCAAGGCCACTTGCTTGGGCAGAAGTAACTCTCATTCTGCCTCAGCTAATTTTCCAGTGGGAGGAACGGGTCTGACTGAGGGATCTGACTGAGGCATTGACAACTTGAGATAAGCAGGTCTGGTCCAGACAGGCCATGTGGCTGGGACTGAATCCATGGCAGGACTTCACATGAGCATTTTCTCCCACCTTATGAGCCCTCCAACCTAAGGATACAGCATTTTCAAAGGAAGAAAACTTGCATCAGCCCTGCCACCTGACTCATAAGAACACCATGTACTCCACCAAACAAGTGGGAGAGGATGAGGAGGAATTCAGGCATGGTCTCCACAACACCAGGATGAGGAATGCATGAAAAAATATCTGGGAAGATGGTGACTGGTAATTCCCACAGAAGCCTCAGCCCCTGGTAGGTGTATAGGGGGTAACCATAACACTACAAGCTTCCAGACCAGCAGTCAGACCCACCTCTCTATCTCCACTTTGCATATGAAGGATGATACTACAACCAGCTGCTCAGCTTGCCCCCCAAAACATGCAGTCTGAGGTTGTGTGCTAAGATTGTGATCTGCTTCATTAAGGCTATAGGCTTGATTTAACAACATGATCTCAAAATTACTTCTACTAATAAACTGTTAGGGTGGAAGAGTAACCAAGCTGATTACTTAGGAGCAAAAAACAAGAAACTTAAAATTCTACGGGAAATGCAAAGTGTATTCTGTTGTTACATAACTGTTCTGAACACCAATCATTATTTAAAACACATCCACTTCAGAGGTCTTCAGACATCAACAGTTTTAAAAAGATGTTTGCCTAACAGTACCCTTAAAGCATAAGTGAAGAACTCCTTTAATACAACTGACATTTTACAAACTACTTTAACCAAAATTAGACACTATTTGTGTACTCAACTCTCCACTAAAAAAAAAATAAGCAACCATATGCAAACACCATATGCAATGGTGTTGCAGCACATGGAATTATTTACTTGCATGAAACCTTCCTTTCAATAATAGTACTTGTCAGATTATTTTTTAGTTAATGACAATTTTCTACACATAACAGAAAAACAGCCAAGCAGCCTTCCATTATACAGCCTTTTTCTATTCTGCTAGCAGAACCTATGTGATCTTGATCTCAGGGTCTTTTTATACATAGTAAAGCATGTGAAATTATTTTTATAGATTGTAAAGGAAAAGATAATTGACAAATATAGAGCATTAATGTTACTGTGGTTACCTGAAGCTGCTGTTCCTTGAACATATCAGGATGTGGAGAATTGAGAATATCATCTGCCAACTGTGCCTGGCTATCAATATTAACTGGGGTTGTAGCTTTGCTACACAAGAACTTACTGAAGATCTCCCGAGCTCTGTAAGAAAGCTACAGAAAAGAAATGCTAAATGTATTTTGACTTTAAAACCATATTTTTAGCTAGGCATTTCTTACACTGATATATTCCACTCAAAAATATACAGCCATTCCTGTTTCCTTTATGTATATATATTTTTCATATGTCAGCTTTTGTTAGTTTTAGGCACATAAATAGGGTTTTTCCTTTAAAATTACAAATAATTACAATATTTCTTAAGCAGTAAAAATTGTCATCAAAATAAAAATTAAAATAATCAAGCTGTGAAAATAATAAAGGTGAAGCACAGCAAATGGTTTTTTACAAAGGAGAATAGTTTTTCAGATTTTAGACCTTTTACATAACAGTTACTATTTAAATAAATCTGCTAAGATTCAACTTCTAGAAGCTAGAAAAAGGTAAGTATATAATTTTTAACTTGTTTACTTTGAAACACCCATATCATGGAAATAATTAAAAACATATCAAACTGAGCTCAGATTTGGCTGTGGTGTAGACAGAAGGGTTGCCAGCTTGTACAAAACTCAAAATTCACCTAAACTGCCTGACCAATGCCAGACTACTTTAAAAGGAGGAGATGGAGATTCTCATAATTTGTGAACAAACATGACTATGTTTAGAGCAGCAGATAATCTAAGTTAGTTATAAACACATTATCTTGGTTGGTGAAGGCAGTCTAGCTAAAAGAGTGTAAGAGGTCTTTCCTTGACATGTTAAATTAACTTGCTCTGCACTCCCATGCTCTGGACTACCAAAGCTGGCCATTTCCAACATCCAGGATACTTTACCTCATTTTTACAGAGCTACCTCTGCACTTTGCTGCAGTTTAAATATACCAAACATCTTAAATGTAGGTCAGCCACCCCTATTTTAGTGATGTCACGTACAAAGACCAAGCACAGCTCCAATAATTTCAATAATCCTGAAGGAGTAACAATTTTTGAATAGGCAACACAATGTACTGAAATACAACATTGACTTACCTCTTTTTTATCATGTGCAGGTACATGGTTAAAATATTCACAGGCCTGCCAAAATAAAATATTTTCTTCACTAAATTCTTTCCGGAGAAATTCCTAGGGGAAAAAATAAACAAATAAATAAACGTCTCAAAGAAAAGTTACTTGCCAATTCAAACAACTTATTTATAAAGCTTGGTACGTTTGCATAATGGTAACTTTTCAATCAGTCTCACAATCCAGTTCTCTTCTAAAGTAAAAATCAAGGCATGTCCAATACATACCTAGTGCTTCTCCTCTCTCTCATTTCTTTTTAAGCATGTATAACTGAGAAGAATCCATCAAGTTACAATCAAACCATTTGCTAGTATAAAGACGAAGTTTGAAATGTCATGTTAAGTAGCATATAAACTAGTGAATAAACTTTTAGTACAAATTTAAATAACTTATAAACTACATTTAAAAATTACACTGTAAACTGTCTGTCTTTAATTGCAGTTCTACTGATAAACCAGAGTAGATGTTTATCGGGCAGTGCCCATAATCAATTCTGTATTCATTACAGTGTCTTTCTGCATCACATGGCAACTACACAACAATCTTTTACCACTGCTTGCTAATGTGGTTACATGGGTTCTCCCTGGAAAATACTTATTTAGAGAAAAAAAATAAATAAATATCCCATACAACACACAATAATCACAACTTTTATGTCATAGCATCCTAAAGTCCAAATGAAGACTGGTACTGATTCAGCTGGAAACCCATATGACCTCAAACTGTGCCATATTCAAATCTGTATTTTCTCTCAGCATCTTAAAATGAAAGCATTTTAATCATCTGGGAGGAAAAAGTTATAGCAAAATTAACTTCATCCTCTAAAAAGTTATCTAGGCACTTACATAATTGGAACCACGCTTATTTATACTTTAGAGCTTTAAGGTATCTGTGGTTAACTGGAAATCTTATTCTAAGTCAGCCACAAGCCATAACCTTCAATCAACTTACACTGGTATCACTGAAGCTTCCTTATCATACAAGGCAGCCTCAGAAAGCAAGGTAAGAAGAATCTCCACAAAAAAAACCCATAAAACTTAAGTTTATTTGTGCTTTTCAGATTTACGCAGACTTTAGGGACTCCAACTGTAAGAAAGCAATTGAGACAAACTACAATACAGGGAATCTAAATCCCCTAGCAAACTGTCTTTTAATTTAAAGTTCTTCAGATACATAACCTGTGACACCAAACGTATAAAAGACAATCATATACGTATAAAAGAGAACAGTATAAACATATAAAAGAGAACAGTCAGGAGACATTTCTGCATTTTACATGTAATTACATACTAAAAGAGAATCAAATTACTGAGCAGGAACTGGAACAAAACTGCCTACTTCCCCACTCAGCACATTCACTATGAATCTACAGTCCTTCTCCCACTTGCTTTGTGGCCACATGATTTGGGCACAGCTGCCTGTACAACATTTCGGCTTCACCAGGAAGACCAAGCGGTGCCCCAGTTGGAACATGAGGCAGCCCAGCAGTTGCCACACATGGCTGGGAAGCTGGAGGTGCTGGTTTGAACCCCTTGAGGAAGGAACCTGCAAACAGGTCTCTCACTTCCTGGCTGACTGCTCTGATCAGCAGGCTATTATGCAAAGTGTGAGTATTTGCAAAACATGCAAAATCTCTCCTTCTTAGAGAGTAATTCCCGCTCTGTGACAAAGCTGTCCTCAGGAAAGGCAGATGCATGCTGGATCCCAAACACACTAAGATGTTTACTGGGTAACCCTGAATTAAATGCTGATGCTTCAGTGTTCTTGAATACTGGCAGAATCTGTAATTGCACAGTGTTATGACAACGAGGTTGCAAATGAACCTAAGCAATGGCTCTGGACATCTCCTGGGCCTCAAGAAAATGGTGGTGCACACAACAAACTTTAACATTCCTTAATTGTTCTTTAAATTGGGTATTTCTTTAACACACACAGTTTTGCAGTGTCTATAAAAATAAGTTCTAACTAGAATAAAATGGGGGGAAAAGTAAAAAGTAAAACTTGCAAAGCATCTGAGGTTGCGTTTTGGTGAAATGAAATGTATCTTTAACCTTTTAATCTGAATATTTATTAAAATGTCATAAGCTACTTTCTACATTTTTAATATGTTTTGAACATCTGCAGTAGTGAAAGATTGATGCAGCAATTTCCTAAGTGTACATAAGTTTAGTGATGGCTTACAAGTCATTAGAAAAGTCAACTAAACTTACAGTAGCGTCCCCACAAATCACATCATTTTCCAGGTGGACTCTAACATCAGATCAAAACTGCAATTTTTCTTCCAGTCTGATGAGAAGTCTCAGTATCTAAGCAGAAATGCTGATAACTCTAAGGCTACTCTGTTAAACCAGGGAACACAATATACAGGGTATATTATTTTGCTTTCATCTTCTCTGTTTCCTCAAACAGATGTTCATTGTTAATGCGGGTTTTGGGTCCCCACACCAGTTCACACGCAAGTCTGCTTATTAACCATTTTGGTATCTCAATACTTTTGTATCAAATAAAGGACTCTTTCTGAGTTACTGCAGATTCCAATAATCTACCATATGTTTCTTCACATTCTCTTTGTGAAAATTATTTGGGCAGCACAAACTGTCCTTGTGTAACATATTCAGAATCAGTAACATACTCTCAGTGCAACAAAAGTGTATACACTCAATTTCCTTGCATGTAAAATAGAGATGATGCTATTTACAACTTATAAATGTGCTGTGAAGCAGCTTAATCTATGCTTTGCAAATACTCAACATTATTCCTGTAAGGTGTAACTTCATCAAGTGTTCTTAGGTACCATAATTACTTCCAAAAAGTATTTCTAAAAGCCTTTAGCAGGAAAATAAGCTACTATATAATTGAAAAAAATCTTCTAAATGGCTTTCAACATTTCAGTAGATAAATGTAAATAGATTACCCATTCTTGGGAAACTACCAAAACTACTTCCTTCTTCTAGTACAAAGGCTACAGATACAAAAATAACGTTTTACAAAATGGGGAAGTTTTCTAAAAGTTCACAGACAAAACAAAGTATAGCTTCCATATGAAACCTTTGCTATGCAGAAATGCATGGCAATATGTGTATTACTAGGAACTCTTACTCAACTGTGAACCCATTTAAACTTAGAAAGGTGCTCAGATAACAACTGAGCATGAATGAACTCCTGTCTCTTGTCCTGTGTAAGGACAGTGTCAAGAAAGGAAGAAAAAAGAATATGGCAAAATTACTGCAGCAGTATCACCTGTTTTGAAAGGCCTGTTGTCATCTCTCACAACTCACCGAAAAATATTTAACACCAATAGGATCCTGAAGAAGACGCTCAAATGAAACAGCCCAACTTGCAACTCTTCTTTCTCGAAGTCGTCGACAGCTCTGTACACTGGGAAGACTGGCATTGCTACTGAGGCTGTTCTCACTGATGCAGTCTTTTAAATCAGTGCTATTCAGCTCTGTTAATAAAAGAAATTAACAAATCTGTCAATAAAGTGCTATTCACTTTTACTCTTCAACACTGTTTACTTGATTTATCACACCTCCTGCTCAAGCTCACAGTAGTGCAGAACTTCAAAATATCCCTCTCCATTTTTGCATAGAAAAAATAACCACAAACATCTCTCAAGTTTCTTCTGCTGCACTGCAAAGAAAATGAAATGAGTGTCTTAAAAGCAGTCCCCTGCCAGAAGCAGAAAAGGCAGGTACAAAATGAAATACCTCACAAAATAAAATACCTTGGGCAAATTTTCCTGCTTACATTCCTCACCCTGTGGCCTGCACTCCTTCATAAGATTATTCAATGAAGGCAGACCTTCAAGAACCCACCATTCACCAGAATGGCAAAAATCTATTTGGTGATAAGAGCAAAATTTCATATACACTTAAATCAGTAGAGACAGGGAATCTGTGAAATTTTACGTGGAAACAAAAGATGCCTGTTAAATACTGAAAATTTAGGAAAGGATTTGATTGAGTAAAACAACACCAAAGCAAATGAGCTAGTAATGGATGCCTTCCTCATCCACAGCAGGTAGAGGTATCAAACCACAGATTCTGAATTTATTATGGTTTCTAATAAAAACAGGGATCTTTTACTCCCTTCCAGACTCCAGCCAACATACTGAAATAATCTAGGGACCCCAAGATGAGAAATGACCAGATTCTTTAGATCTTGAAAAAACAGAAGTGCTCTTTGTATTCTGAAAAACAAATTAACAAGAACCCATAAAGAATTCAGGAAAACCCAACCCTGTGTAGCAGCCTAACTAATAATTCAAGTATTACCCCAGACCATCTTTGTCACATATCAGTAAACAGAACACACAAAATCTTAAAGTGACTATTTATTCACAGAAGTGGAAAACTGAAAGAAATGGCTGCGCTAAGTAAGAGAGGGAACTGCTTACAACAGGGTCCTATTCCCAAATTTGTCATTTACTTGTTGCATGCCCTTTTACAGCACACTCTCTACATCTCCCAGTGCACACAAAGGACACATTACACTAGAGATGCCAAACTGAATGAGATTCTGTGACGAAGGGACGAAAAAAACCCAGACATACAATTATTTGAAAAATTTGCAGTAAAAGATGTGATAAAATAATATCCTCAAATTAAATAGACAGTATATTCAGTAATTTTATGCCAAATGGAAAAGTAAGTATGCAGCTCACTAGAAATGTAAGCTGTTTGAGAAAACTGAATGCACAAGTCAGAAATGGACTATTCTTCACAGGGACATTTTTGTTATTCTCCTCAGTTATTCATGTGGATTAACTAAAGCAAGGAGTAATTTCACCAAAAATACTACTTTATGAGATCTCCCGAAGTCTCCTTTTCTTTTATAAATATTTGAAAGCACTTTGCATTTCCAAACTTTATGTTACAAAACATTACTGCTCCTCCCTGGAACTATGAACTTTGAAAAAAAAAAACCTACTAAACAACAGCTACAAGCATAAGAAAAAGTTATAAAGATAGTCATAAAGATAAGAAAAAAATTTTTTAAAAAGTTCTAAAACTTCATTTTAAATATGTTCTGTAACTCAGAAATATTCACTAAGACCTAACAGTTAATTACTGCGAGTTTCTGTATGCAAAGCCATTTTTCAAGACAAAAAAATCAAATAAGACAAAGATACAGAATTAGATTATGGAAGAATGAAATGTAACTTTATATTTTCAACAAGGATAATATTTAAGGGCAATAGTAACACAACATGTATATAAACATTTTTCTTTGCCTAATCACCATTTTAATCAAAGCTAATTACAAACACTCAGCAAATAATGCCAAATTTTCTTATAGAAATATTTATTCACTTTTTCCTTTAAGGCATATGAAAGAGCATAACCAAGTCAACTGTTAGCTTCATTAGAGAATAGCTGTCACCACAGTGAAACTATTGTGAAAGAAGCTAATGTGAATCTGAAGAGAATGATATCTAAATTTATTATCTGAAGTATTTTGCTTTAACTCTGCAGGTGGATATGTTTTATTTTACAGTCCAGGATATAAATAGACACCCACTCCTTGATAGATCTGGAACAGTTTCAGATACTGCCTCACTCCTGGAGGGTTCAATCCCCAGTGTTCTCCAGTGATGAATGATGAAAATTTCCTTGTTCCTTTCAGGCGAAGTCAGAAAGGTAAACTCATCCCACATCCCAAACCCTTGAAACCTACTTGGCTGACGGAGGGAAATTAGGGAGCGGCCACACAAAGCACTCAGCTCTCAATCGAGGGGTCACAGTGCCTTAGGACTGGGGAGGGACTGCGAAGAGGCAGCAGAGCAGTCATCAGCTGGTCAGCCTCACTCACCTTCCTCCCAGCGGCAGCCGTTCCATTTCCCCATGGCAGCAGGGAGACCAAACTGCAATTACAACCTCTGCGTGTTTACACCAGGGGGTAACTGCTAACTACCTTTAATTGCTACCAGCTGCTCACTCTCTCCAGCTCCTCAGTTACACTCGCTCTAAACTGCACTGGACTCTCCTCCCTCTGATATGCTGCCGACTCCAGAGGTCCCACGAGCGCAAATGAACCCCAATAAGACTGTATTTCCAACAACCATGGAGCTACTGGCACAGGTCCTCCA
Source organism: Neopelma chrysocephalum (assembly GCF_003984885.1). Classification (NCBI taxonomy): domain Eukaryota; kingdom Metazoa; phylum Chordata; class Aves; order Passeriformes; family Pipridae; genus Neopelma; species Neopelma chrysocephalum. The sequence continues at coordinate 574,330 of NW_020897731.1, read as the reverse complement.
ACGTGTTAACACAGCATTAAGGGATTACTCATTCCCAGTAAACTGTCTCTGTTCTGGTGGATTTTATTTAGCTAATTCAGACCTTTTTCAGAAAGAACTGTTTGAATTTATACCTGACATTGCTTTGGTTTCCCTTAAAGCAAAAATGCAGTCAGTTTGCTCTTAAAATCTCTACAGCTTTCTGCTGGGGTACCTGTCAACCTGGAAACAATGCAGAACAAGGCTGTTTCCCAGAAAAGGCTTGGTTATTGTAGTTTGTTTTACCACACAGATAAACAGTTGCAATGAAAACAGTTACAGCCTAGTGCAGATATACCGTTAAGAACAGGAGAAAAAGAAAGATGGAAAGAAAAATATCTCTCCAACTCTAACACTAGTACACAAAGTATCCAAATCACGCTTAAATGAAGACTGTATAAACCATAACTCCTGCTCCACTCCTCTTGCAGAGAAATGTTTCCAATGAAAGACTGCAGCATCAGGTTTCCTGACTCTCACAGCTCATGCATTCCTAGGTACACACAGCCCACCTTGGAAAGCGTGAATGGAGGAGCTTTCCAACCGGATCACATATTTTGTCTAATGAGCACTCTGTGATGATCATCAGAGGAAACAGAGAGCCCTGATTCCCACCCTCAAACCTTCTAATCACAAGGCTGTTGTGCAAAGTGGACTCCTCCTCCTCTTTGTAAAGTATTTAAAAAAAGACAACGAGCTATTGGGAATCTCAGGATGCCAGAGGAGTTTAATGTGAAAAACTCCAGCTCTGCATGGACAGCATAGACAATAGCAGTGCTGTGACATTTCCAAATGCCTGCCTGCCTTTGTCTTTACTGTCAGAAGCATCGACTCATCTTGTATTACCTGTAAAAGAGGCTCCTTGCTCAAGCATCCCAAATCCCAGGGACCTAACTTTATTTCTGTTCTGTTTGAAATCAACCATACCTAATGAAGAAAAACTACTTTTGATGCAAACTCATTCAGTTTCATTTATTACCTTTTTCAAATACAGAATTAACACAGAAAGCTATCTAAAAAATCCTCAAAACCCAGTATTTTACACCGTTTGCATTTATACATTCTGTGGAGGGTTTTGGGTTTATATTTTACAAAAACAGCATTATGTAAGAAAATGCAGGCACTTAATCAACTAATCTTGAAAGTAGTCAGGATAAGATGGCTTCAAAAGTTTTGATTTAAATAATATAAAGCCATAAGCCTGAATACAATTCACAAAGGACATTTTTGTATGCATTTTTATGTATTTTGTATATATTTTTCAACCTACAAATATTCTCATTATTGTGAGAAGCTAAACACATTCCCTGTAATCATCGCAACACGTACATTCACATAATTAAGATATTCTAGTTAATCGTTAAATACATTACCTGGGTAAAGCTGATAAGAACCACTGTGGTGCCACTTAATCAAATACTTCAAGCCCTTCACTGAAAGCCATCCTTCTGAATCCATACCAAGTTCAGCTGTAACGTCCTGGAACCCATTGGGTGTAGATTAGCCTTACTGTACAGCACATCGTTCCTCTGAAATTTTGGAATGAGGGAAGCTAAAGCACTTCCCCCCAGCAATTCCTGGGAGCCTCTAACACCATTCTAAACAAATTGATTCTTTACCCTCATGGCTTCAAGCAGAGGAAAGCAATAGTATGCTTACCACAAAGCATTATAAAATGCTACATAAATAATTTAAAGAAAAGACCTTTTGCCACTGCTGCTAAAGGAACTTGAATTATTTATGTTACAGTGGAACACAGCTACAGTAAGCATGCACTGCCAGCGGAACTGACAAATAAGTCATATACCTGTTGAGGAAATAATCCATCTGTATTTAGAGTGTAAAAAGCGTAAAACAGGGGTTTGTTTTATTTTGTACTTCGTTGCGAATTTTTTGCTCTACATTCTTTAGTTAGTTTTTAAAATAGAGTTTACATTATTTATTCTTGTAAACATCAGATGCCTTTCAAAAAAGGTCTTTAAGAACACTTTTCCTTATGGAAATTCTGTCCAAGCGATGAACATAAAAGGCAAAATCAGCTGAAACTACAATAAAGTAGTATCTTGGGGAAAAAATGTGCATATAGTATCTGTTATGCTGCAGTATTTGGAAGGAACAGACTTTAGTTTTGTGGAACTGATCTCAGTAGGGAATAGCAGGTAAGAACTAAGACATTCTCATTAGCTCAGATACCTCACCCCCTCTTTGTCTGGGAGATGAGTGATGATGTACTTCTGTTATACGTCCTTTGACCTTAAGGTTTTCCCTTTGTAAAGTGCCATTCAGGTATAAATAGCAAAGTCGCACATTAGCTGGGGACTGCTGATCATCCCTGTGATGATTCAGATGGCACAGTGCTCAAAACATCAGCCGCAGCCTGCATGCTGTGTACACACTCACTATTCCTACAGTCAGCGGGAAAGGACAGTTTCTGAGACAGGAAGTAAGAGAAACCTGCTAATTACAGGTCGTTGTAGTAACATAAAATGGTTTCTGCTATTCCTAGACCAGAGGTGCTGCAGATTAGATGATCTATAGCAGTGATCTTGCATTTAAGCAGTATTACAGTTTGCATTCCGATTGTCTGCAATTCATTAAGCAAATCAATTACAATTAAGAGTTGCTACTGGTCACCACCTCTGGAAACAACACTAATTTAAGTACCTCGATCTCCTACACGTTACCTATCCTGCAAAGCCCAAGTGCATAGTTTTGGATGGTAAGAACACCCCCCCCCTTGCACAAGCTGAGAACCATGTAAAATAAACACAACAAGGGGTAGATGGTTTCCAGTGCCTGGCTCTAATGTAATAAAAGCCATATGACGTGAGGCTTCACTGACCTAGGAAAGACAATGTACAGAGAGCTGTTGTGCCTCTTATTACACTGAAGGGATGTATATAAACACATAATAATTACTTTTTACACATGAATTTCCTTCCCAGACTAATGCTTAACAATAGTATTTATAGTATCGAGTTATATGTAAAATACTAATATTAATTAGCAATATAATGCAGAAAAGAAGGCTCTGGAGAGACTGAAGAGCAGCCATCCAATACCTAAAGGGGGCTACAAGAGAGCTGCAAAGGGACTTTTGACAAGGGCATGGAGTGACAAAAGGGGTAATGGCTTTAAACTGGAAAAGGGTGGATTTAGATTAGATATAAGAAATTTTTCACTGTGATAGTGGTGAGACCCTGGCACAGGTTGCCCAGAGAAACTGTGGATGTCCCTTCCATGGAAGTGTCAAGGCAGGTTGGATGGGGCTTTAACAAAACCTGATCTAGTGCAAATTGTCCCTGTCCATGGCAGGGGGTTGGAACGAGATGGTCTTTAAGGTCTCTTCCAACCCACATTCTGTGATTCTGTCATGATAAAGATTTAGTCTAGGAAGGGAAGTATGCAGTGCTGTACTAATGGTTACACTAGTTAAAACTGCTCTAAAATAGAAATGCCCTAAAATGTGTAAATCTGTGGAACTATTAATGCATTAGTGAGATTAAGGAAGACGGGAAAAATTTCAGTTCTGCGACATAATAAAAGTAAAAGCTGGAAAATGTAATTCACACATGAATCAGAGCTTTTTACTCAATGCAACTCTAAATGAAATTAATAAGGAATTTATTTAATTTCATTTTTTCTGGTTACAGTCTCTGTGGTTCCTATTTTTCCAATCCATTTACTGGGTAGTTAAGCATTGATTCAATATTATTCAGTATAGTTCAACTACCATTTCTTACACAAATTACACCCCCCTTCTTAAGTAGCATTTAACAATGAAGAGACTGTTCACATTAAATATTCTGAACTACCTGAAAAGATAAGTAATACGACTCAGCAGAAAATTGCATATAACTTCTTGGCTGTTCTTTCACCTCTGTACCCTTAGATTTCATGACTTCACAAAACTGTATAGAATTAATTGTGAAAACAGTTACCTACTGATTTGGAATGCAATAAAAAAGTCATATTGGAAGAACTGAAAATAAGTGGAATTTTTAAAATAAATTTTCAGCTGGAGGCATAAAAAGCTTGAGATTACTATCATATGATTACTATCACAGGAATCTCCAAGTCTGGATAAGCAACAGAAGTAACATAATTTTCATTAACATAGAGCAAGAACCCTCCTGGAGACAAGACACAAGTACTTTCCATTTTAACTAAAAAAGGTCAATCAAATTTTTGGCCCTCAGCACCGGGGCTACATACAGAAACAAAAAGTCTGTGCTTTGTTTTGATTTTTATATCAAGCAGGTAACATCTGGGGGGAAAAAATACACATTTTTCCCACAAAAACATATGCTACATTTTAGAAATAGAAGGCAGAATAAACACTGTTATTTTCCGTTTTGTTTTTTTTTCACTTTGCAGACAAGACAGAGTCTATCTTCTCATCCAGACAAAAGTACTGTACAGCAGTAGACTGTGTCAGCAGTAGAGAAGGAAAATACCTGATAAAGTCAGCCAACTATTGGAAAATGGCTCTGGCAAAAGGACCAAAACAGTAATGTTTCTCACAAGTGTACTTTTAGTCTCACAAGGAATCAGAAATTAGGACATGATGAAGTTTTGTGAATAGTATTGCTAATTTTGCATTTACATTTGCATATAATATAAAAAAATTATCCTTACCATTCAAAATATTTCTGCGATTTCACTGCACTAGTTAGAGCAACACAGTTTGTTCCCTTCTGCCCCTTTTATTTTATAAAATTGTCTTGTACTGTTGTCAAAGAATAGCAAATGTAATAATATGTATGTAAGTGAGTTTCTCTGCAGGATGGAGTGAACCAATTCCTGCCAAGAAAGACAAGGAGAAAAGCCATCTCCTGTATACTCCAAACTATACAAATTTCTTTATTCCATTAAAGAACCATACTTAAACTGTTTCAATTAACTTCAAAGCTTCATAGAAATCATCTTCTAATGTTTAACAAAGAGTGGACATCCTTTAAAACATTAAAGGCATGTTAAAATTAAAACAAACAAGCTCAGGTGCAATTAAGAAGAGTTTACTTAGAAGTATTCCAGAAGTGGAAAAGCTCCATGCTGGGATTTTACAAATATCGAATTACTTACTCCCTTCTCAAAATGCATCACATTTAAGAAATTTCAACATCAACAAATGTACCAACACAGCTTACAACTTAGAAGCTAGAAACCTCTTCAAAAGCACACAAGGTATGTAAAGGACAATGAAACAGAGAATGAGATTTTATCTACCATCCAATTACAAAAAACTCTACCAGCTCTGCCTCTTTATTATTATGAATAAAGAAGCCTAGTTATAATAAAAACGTGCATATATAAATGTGCCATAAAAATATTATGCAAATAAACCACTGAAAGTATGTGAACACAACCCTGCAATATTTTCACTGGCACAGCTCCCAAAGCAGTCACAGAGTTCTGTGCCACTTTGGACTTACATCTTGTAATATATCACATTATTTACCACATATTATGTTGCCTAATGTGGAAAATTGATTATTTTTCATTATAAAAGTAAAAAGCTTTGGCTTACCTCCATCAGAAACAGTTGCTGACTGCAATAAGAAAGAGAAAAAGAAGTATTACTTAAGTTTCATGGCAAGTATTAGAAATCTTTGAGCTTCACATAATATTTGAAGTGTTGGCTACTTTTATCACTTTATTAATAACAGATAACATTAGCAAGGAAAATCTAAAGAAATCAGCTGTTGCTTTCTCACAGGTGTTTCCTCCCCACAATGAAATTCACCCCAGGCCTTTTAACCACTACTGTCCAGGAATTTGAACCCACTAGTATTTACAGTACTTCCTGCTGTGGTAGCTACACTGCTTGCAAAAGTCCTTATTAGATGAGCAGACACAATTGGTTGGTACATGTGACAAAGTAGATACCTAAAACTGACCTGCAAAGACCTGAAATGGAAACAACACCTCATATATTATATTTTCCTGCAATAACTGGAGATATGTAGAATTAAAATTAAAATTCAGTATTTTGTCAGTCAGATGACTCTGAAAACTTCCCCTGTCAATCACTTCTGACTGCTACAGAGAGAAAAGGTTGTTCAAAGTGTTTTCAATAACCTAGAGGTAAGAACTCGTCACCATCTCTACCAGTATTGTACATTTTCAAGGACAATCAGTCTTCTGGTGAAACACTGAAGTTTAGGTGCTTAACTACCCTAAACTTCTCACCTTTGATCACAAATTATCTCAGGGTAGCTAACACCTCTCTAAATCCAAGTAGTGAACATTTCTCAAATGTGTACTCAAATGCTTGCACCTTGACACTCAGCTAAGTGAAGTCTGGAGGACAGATCATTTTTAGGTTTAAGTTTGTGTTGATTCGTTAATGACTATTAAAAAATATTTTTGTTTTAGTTTGGGGAATCTTTTCTTGGTCCCTTTAAGTAACTTTCTAAATAGTTAAAAAGAAATTCTCTTTTGTACTGCTCTTTAAAATGCTAGGAAAGAATGCCTTACAATATCTACAATTTCTTCAAGATGGAAAACACACAGAAGAAAAAAAGCAGATACGTATATATACAAACAACTCAAGCAACAGCTGTGTCTTCATAGTTTGTCTGTAGTATCCAGCCTTGGGAAGAAACATTCCCACTCTTCAAAATCCACAAACCCCTTGGTAATCCTTAAAAGACTAATTATTCTCCTTCCACTATTTCACTGCAGGATCTCACATACTGTTAACACTATCTGAAGAACATCCCTTGTTATAAACTGCTGTGGCCTCAGCACCCACCTCTCCAGGAGAGGATCTGATCTGGTCTTTGACACAATTGTGCTGAAACTTTCAAAGTCTGAACTCGTCCCTATTGACATCATTCCTCTGGTGCTACTTCAGATAAACACAAATACACCTCTCATGAAAAAGATCCAAAAAATTATGGCACTTCTTGCTTACCTACACAAAAATAAAGGCTTCTGGATGTGTGAAGCATAATAATATAATCAAAAGTGTATCCAGGCATCTCACTTTAATAGCTTTTTTTCAAGTATGAAAAAAAGTAGTTCTGTTTTAGTTACAGTTCTTCAGTGAGGCTTAGGACATCTTTTCTACTTCTCTTTTGCACATAAGTCTAGCAAGCATATTATGCATTCAGAGGCCATAACTTAATTCATGTTTGTAATTCAGAAAATTTAATTTACATTACTGAAATCTGGTTTATAAATATGATTGCTTCTAATTTCTTAGTCACATCACTGTACAGTACAGCTAATGAACAAACAACTTCAATGTCATTTCTCAAAGAATTAAGGAAAAGATGACTCAAAGTAAAGTAATAGTATCAGTTTACACATTAGACATAAAAAAATAAAAGTACTTTCAAAATATATATGTTTTAGGAATCGTCATTTACTTTGGCAGCTTGCATGAATCTGGACTCAAACAGCAAGTACCTTCATTTTTTTGAAAGGTATGAAGTAAAATTAATAGGATTCTCATGATAGGAAAAAGAATACAGTACTTTTGGCAAAAACTGGGAAGTTAACAATTGTAAAATATTATTTTACAAGGAAAATGGGGTAATTTCATAGAAAAGCTCAATCATTAATGGACAATGAAATATAGTTTTACCTCAATCCCTTTACCATAAGTTAATGCAGTGAGCTTTCTACACACCTTTTTTGGGTTGGTTTTGTGTGATTATTTTAAATGCTTTGCTAACGCGTGTTACATTAATTCAATAAAACCAGCTCAAAACTTAAACTTGTAATTATTGTGTAAGAACTCACAGTAATATGTTCACATTTGTGAGTACTTAGAAATCTCAATATAAACCTTTCAGAAATGGCATACTGCACACTTAGACAAAGAAGTTTCTCTTCTAAACTGTTCAGCTGAAACTTGTCTAGATTTGTCAAAAGGTATAAGTTGCAAGACCAGATTTTTTTAAATACTATGATGATCTCATTTTAAAAATACACTATATGTTGGGGGCTGTTTTTCATTCTTCAGCACTTATGTTTACCACCACTGGAGGCTCTTCAGGACAAAATTTGATCTACTACACAAACAAAGTTTGATCATTTGATGAAATTTAACACTACATACATATTAAGAACCACCTACAGAAAAATATGTGTATTAGAAAGCTGTAAAATTGAACAGTTAATGTAGGTAGCCATTTCTGAAAGATGAGGAAGGATAGGGATGACTTGTACCAGTTAGTGCTAATGTGAAGATTTTTAAAAAGTATTTAAGCATGTAATTCCAAATGACGGAACATACATGTTATGAATGTATATATGAACTATCACCCAGAGATAAAATCTAATTGCATGCAACCCTCAAATCTTTCACAACCAGATAAGACCTGAAATTAGTTCTTCAAATTACCCCAGTTTCCAAATTGGTTTAGGAAAAAGCCCATGGTATATGCCAGGAATCTGATAGTAACAAATCACAAAAATTTAAAAAATAAATCTAATTTAGGAAAACTAGAATATCTTCCAGTATATCTCTTCATGGGAACTCTGCTTGCTCATCTAACTGGATTAGCTGCTGAGTTATACAGACACACACTCCCCACACACACAAAGTTAGGGGATGCAATTCTCTCCCTGATACTTCAGGGCAGGATCTTGATTCCTGTGGTTCAAGTGAGAAGCTCAGTGCCAAGGCCAGCAAGCTAAACAGTGGCTTCCCAGTTATCATAAACCATAAAAGACACTCTAGGTCTCTGTAAACTGGCAAATGCTTCAGCATACATTTGATAGCATAATGTTCTGAATAAGAGAAAACATGTTAAATTTCTCTTTGTATCATCTCTCTTTGCTAGGTGGAAAAACCAGAAGGCCCCAGGAGGCTTTTGATGTCATGTTCATGATCTGCTTGCAGCAAATCTAAAAGAGTTTTAGCGTACAATAATTATCAGGGAGAAAACTACTTTGTGAGTACATAATTTTTTTTTCCAGAATAGAAGCAGATGACATAGTCTCTTGCACCAACAACTGGGTACAAAGGGAAAGAGGGCATAAAGGACAATAATGCATGAACCCCTACATGAAGCTGGTCTGATGACAACTTTCAGGTGACAGAAACTCTTATCCAGAAAATCCACTTACATGTTCCATTTCAAACAGATCAGGTCCCAGGGAAGTAACTATATACTGTCAAATTCTACCATAACACCATCATGCAGAAAACAAAAAATTACCCTACCCATATCCCAGACATTATATTGAGAAAATAAATCCTCATGTGCAAATTACCCAGGTTACAACAATACAAAAATGTCCTTTTTCTCCACCTCAAGATTTGTCATTTAAGTCAAAGTTATGCTTCAGTAATGGAGTAGAACAAAGGGAAAGATGGGGATACCGGGAGCAGTGACACATACTGGGAAATGCCAGGCCTTAGCAATAAAATGGAGCAACATGAAATCATCTCTGTTATCAGAGTGGGAGTGAGTGCCTTCCTGAGTCAAAGAAGATATCTCTCTTTCCCACTCGTCCTGAGATAGGGAGGGTAAAAATCCTTACAGAGAGTGAAGCCGTATTTCTCTCTCCTACTCTAATAATGACAAAATCACAGACTAAACAGAAACATCTATTCCGTTCCTGGGCACCCAGAAAGATTCAGAATAAAAGGGATTAAAAATGACCTCTCTGTGTCTCCTTTCTAAATCACACTTTCTTCCAATACAGGCATCTTGCAGCATCCAAAGAATTCTCTGACTGCTGCCTCCAGCATCTGTTACTTACCCAGTACAGTATCATACCACACACTATTTTACAAAAGCACCCCTCTAGTTAAGTCTTTCAGGTTGCAATGGCACACTTAGCTCCACCAACCTTCTAAACTGATTTTCTCATATGATTTCAGTATACAAAATAACTTTGGAAATCCTGTTGTGTTCTTTAAGAGAGATGAAGCACTGAGTATTTGCAGACTGAATACAAAGAGCCAACTTTCAAACATTCTGTCACTTAGCTCAGGGAAAGCCTGTCACTCAGCTGACCGTCTGCTTGCATCCAGCTTTGTTCAAACTACTTCTTAAATCACCTGAAGGCACTCATCCTTTTGCCAAGGTATGAATTATGAGTGGATCCCAAGGTCTTCAGTCACATTACTCCAGGATTTACATTACATACACATATTTTTATCCTTTTAAATACATTACAGCATCAGCATTGCTTATGCCATGAACCCCAATGATCTCTGGAATGAAGATCATGTCTCAAAATATAGTATATACTATTCTAACATTTTAAATAAAAAATAAAACCTGTTACTTATAAATTATTGCTAGATTTTCCTTCTAATAAACAATCTCAAATGTACTTCTCACCTAAAAATTAGAGTAATATTACAGGGGGTTTTATCTTCATTTCAAAATATTATTGCAATTTATTTCATGATTTAGAATTCTTTGAGAAGGGTGCCCCTTCACAATGCCACTTAAAGGAGGACTATTACACAATTTTCCATTTCAATTCTCTATCACCAAATTGTATTTATAATAGTTAATACAAAAGGATTCTGTATGCAAGACTTCTGAAGAAAAAAAATACTGTAAAACTACGGTACAATAACTTTCCTGAATATGTTCAGTATATTTTTGTCAAATATTTGAATCTATGAAAACAACATAAGAGTAAATGATGTGACATTTGGAATTCCTTTAAGAAATAAATGTTCAACTTTTTACCCCAAACAAAACCAATCTTATCACATATAAACACAGTGCCTTAAGTGCCAAATCCATCCCTAAAATTATTTTGATAAAGATATATACAAAATTTATACAGTTTTACATCAAGATATAATATTGATATAATGGTACAGAAAGCATATACAAAAAACATTGCACAGAATTAAAAATTAGGCACACATTATAAACATACTGATTTTTTAGCTTTATACATATTGGTCACAGCTCATAAATACATATAGAAATCTCGGTGTTAGTTGGTATAGTAAGATTACTTTTCTCTGATAATAAAATCCAATGTTTGCATTTACAAAGGAATTTTAACTCAAATACTTTAAAGTAAAAAAGCTTAAAGGCTAAGCAAAAAGCATTCTGAAGCTGATACCAGTCTTTAATTTCTTGCCAGTAACAATAGCCTCTTCTAATTTCTCACTGCAACAATGCCTTGCTTTAGCTAAATATAATTCATATCACTTACCCGCTCTTCGTAAGAAACAGCAGTTATTTTTCCTAACAGTACTCTTCCTAAATTCATCTTCACTTAATATGGAAAAAGCATTTCCTTAACACACCGGCTTCTCAAAGATTAAACTAAAAAATTCAACCCTGTTCCATGCCTGTACACGCCAGTAAAGTTTAAAGGCATTTCGTATGAAGTTCTATTTTACTCCCTTTATGTTACCAATAGCAACAGGCCAATGCAGGAAGCTGTGGTTCGTCAGGGATTCAGATTAGATCTCAATTATCTCTCACCAGAAAAGCTTGATCATTTTATATAAATCACGCTGATTGTATTTTAAAACATTTCCTATAACAAATCAAGAAAATAAAATGACGTTGAATCGTGTGATAGTCCTGTATTCAATAAAACAGATTTCCAAGACAGTTTTCAGAGAAACACTAGTTAATCACCCTAACATTAGTTACAGAAACATTTACATAGTAAACCACTATTTTCAGAGGTTTACATAATGCAAGCCAGAATAAAGTAGGACCTCAAATGGTCCATTCTGTTTAACTTTCCAGTGGTTGACAATATAAATTGTAAGTAAAAATCCACAGTACAAGGAGACTTGGCAGATTTCATTAAACCTCGGAGTAGCCTGTTGTCACTAAAGACAAAATTCTCCTTTCAAAAACCAACTGCTATTCTGCCCTTCCTTCCTCACTACCTGAGCCTGTCCTCAACTGATGTCAAGAGAGTTCTGTGCACAGTGCCTCAGGAACAGAGAGCAAAACAGGCTCCTGGTAATGTAAGAGGGAAGTGCTATTCACTTGCCTGTGACAGCAGTGTCTTCAAGAGACTCTATATGGAAAGTATAGGATTTCAGGAAGTTTGCTGCTGTCCACACGTAAACACTGATCGTATCTAAACCATTCACTGCCGTTATTTTTAAAGCAATCAGAATACAATTTTCTCCTAAAAATAAACACCAGAATTGCAAACTGGGAATGATTAGTGGGCATTTTTATGCTAGTGGGATGTCCTTAAACCCCAGGTGGACTTACTAATAGTCGTTTAGGAACGAGGAACCTTCTCCCTTGTTCAGTGCAGCATGTTGGAATACCCCACATCCATACAGTTCCCAGGTTGAGCCCCTAATATAAAAACAACCCTATGAAGAAGGTAAATATTACTCTGAACTTATAAAGAGAGAAAATGAGACAAGAACAAGAGCCTTCACTCGATATCTCATGCTATGATTGACTTGCAAAAGTCTGCACATCTCCCCATTTTTGGATTTAGAATGAAGAAACTTGGCTAACAGAAAAACTTAATCTTCTCAATTTAATTTAGAGTGATCAGAGAAGAAATTTTAAGTTAATTGCAAGTGAAAATGGAGGAAGCATATTTTAACAAGCATTTCTGCAATAGACAAACTTAATTTTGTGATCGATTACTTGTTTGAACAGGCACACCACTGCAGCTTTAAATGGTTCTACAAGTATTTAATACCAAGACAAAATGCAATGGAAACAAATGGGTGGGTAGACAGGAAGAAATGTGTTTTACAAATTACACCCTTCATTATTTTAGGATTTCAGAAGAAAATGCCCTGTGATACCTGCACAGAAGAACAGTTTTCCTGTGTATGGACAAGTATTAGAATGTACAATTTTATAAAGAAAAAATGCCAGAGCTGTTTAAATACTACATTTTATTTGACACTGAACAAAGTGGGATGCAGAATGTATTTTCACTGTCAATACCTTAACCAAACAACAACACCATTACAAATATGCAGGTGACCAGGTGCATAATAATCCTTACAGTGGATAAGTAAAAAGCACAAATGAATCAGAAATGCCTGAAGAACTTCCCTGTGAACATCCCTTTGGTGTAACACAAATCAGGACTTTTATCCTGAGTGTTTACTTTATCCTAAAACCTCTAGGAATCACCTAGAAAGACCAAAAGTACTGGCAGAGTTTTAACAAGTGAGGATGTTACCCAAAAGAACGAGTAAGAGAAAAATAACCCCCCATGCAATGGGATGCAGTTGCAAGACCAGAAGCTCCCTGGAGGAACTGCTGTGAATGTTGTTCAGAACACTGTGGGTGGGCAATGTTTTACACATTCTGGGCACTCACACTTGGCGTTACAAACCTAATAATCCCTTAGTTTAAACAACCTTAGAATTGTTGATTTTACTTCATTGCATGTCCACATTTTTTCCATACAGTGACTCTACTAACAATGAAAATAAATTCTACCAATTAGACAGTATCAATTAATGATCATGGCTATGAAGTGTCATGTGACTCTGAAAGCCCTTTAAAAAATTCATATCCCTCTACATTTTCACAGGTTATTTCAGCAGCTGCAGATACAAAATCTTGTGATTTTCTGTAGCATATTTGTAAAACAGGCAGGCAGCTCAAAGGTCAAAGGTCAAAAGCACAAGAAATGTTATTTTGCAAAGCTAATAATGGAAAGTGTTAAAATATGGTACAACAGCTTTTAAAAGCCTTATTCAGATACAGTGAAGACGACATTTGTAAACCCACATCCATCTGCTTAGAAGCTAAACTGTGGGAAGGGGTAGAGACCCCAGATAAGGTTGATCTGTTTTTTTCTTCTACCCTCCCTCCACTTCCTGCTCATATTTTCTCTTGTACATTTGTTTTCAGAACAGAAAAAACTGAAGAGAAAGACAGAATGACAGGGAGTCTCGATATGTTTTAACTTGTCAAAAGATTAATAGGATTTAATACAACCCTAACTCCTAAAAGAAGAAAATGCATGTAAAAACCACCAGGCAACTAGAAAGAGGCAATCCCCTGGACCAGCTCCTCGTCACACAGTCCTGAAGTAAATGTGACGTTGGCAGAATGCACTATCAAAAATCTTAAATCTCATCAAGTATTGACTTTTTATGTCATATTAAACTAACAACTACTTGTATGACAGCCAGAGAAAAAATATGTTAAGAATATGACTTAGCTCACTGACCCTAGTTACTGAAATAAAAAGCAGGAGTTTCAAAAAGCTTACACATAAATTAAGAAAACTGTGCTATAAAATAAAATGTTTTTTCCCCTAATTCTCCAAATTTTCTGTAATCTGCCTAGATATATTTCTGTCAATGATTTGTCACCTCCTCAACAATAAACAGACTCCATATGTGCTACTGATCAAAAGAGGAAAGATTCTCTCATTTATAACATTGTGGATTCTCTCTACCAATTTTAAAGATAAAAGTCCCATTCCAATGCTATATTAACGAAAATATTTTCAAGCCAAACTACTTGGAATTTGTTCATGTATAAATAACTGGAATACAAGCTGCCTTGTCAAACTAAGACTTCCCCTACAGCAAATTCAGGGAAGCAAAGAGAATGATGCAAACTACTGTTCCGAGTGCCCTCTGCTGTCTGCCGACACTGCTGAGACTCATGTACACATTTTCAAGTATTAAGTTCAGGATCTGCCATCCAGAAATCCACTCTAAAAACCAGTATTTGGTTTTAAAAGCCACATTGTAATAACTGTATAGCGCCTGACTGTAAAGTGACAATAAAAAAAATACACTTTTTCAAAAACGTTTGTAAATAATTACTACTTCCCCCCCTCCGTTGATCAACATTTTAAGACAAATAAATTCTCTCCACTAATAAAAACATGCAGAAACAGCATAACTTGCACATCTAGATGGAAGGTGACTTGCAATCCAATAGTAAACTAAAATTAAACTGCATATTAAAGAGGATATAAGTGACAGACCACTGAAACACATTAAGCCACTTCTGAATTTTCTACTACTGCAGATGGAGTCTCTAAGAATCAATAGATTTTGAGGAAATCAATGTAAAACTGAACATGAAAACTACTAAATTTTAAGCAAATAATGGATATATATCTTTCTAAGCTTTGCAAGTGTTTCTTTCTCTCCTCATTTTAAAATATGATAATTTTGTTGCCATACTTTTAGTATTTAAGACAATTTTACTCTGAGCTATATAAATGTAAAGAATAAGGCTATAATTTCAAAATTTGATAATACAGCTAGGATGCTTACTTGCAAAATATGTGTTTTCTAAGCAAAAAAGAAACTAAAACCAACCTGAAATCTCTACACCTCATAAATTTTGTATTCTAGAAATACTTTTCATTTATTTTCAGTTATTTTAATAACTCATACCATCTGGATTCTGTTTCATTGGATAAAAATACAGCTGGAAGAAGAAAAATAACTTTAGCTGCACAACTTTTTAAAAAAGCTGTAAGAATGTAAGGTAACTTCTATCTGTAACAAGACATTCTTGCTTTGCGGAAACACGTGCAAGTATAATGAAAATTAAGTGAAAGATTTATAAAAAACTTAGGGAATTATCTGTGTATCTAATATACTCACTCCACATTTTAAAAGCAATACAATGCTGCAAAAGAGAGATTTAAAACATGTCTATAAAAATGATGAATTCTTAATTTCGTAATAGAGCTTATATATAAAAGTCAACTTAAATACTTATACTTACAAACTTATCATATTTCACTGCAAGATTTCTTAGCTCGGAAGGCTACTCATTAAAACATATTCCTGTTTTCTGTTCGCTTTAGACAAACAAAACTTTATACTTACAGACACTTGACTATCAGTAAAAGTTTTCTCCATGTATAAATGGTTTAATATCTCATTGTTAAGAAACAGCCCCTTCAGCTTTACTATTACGCTCTTTCTGAACACATATTTACTTCTCCCAGAGTCCAGTGAAAAAATGAGGCTTCTCTGTCTGTTGCCCTATCAACACCTCTCCCATTCTCCTCCCTCCCCAGCACATTCTCCGCCCTCAAATACTGGTTCTGTATCTTCTCATCAAAAGGAACAGGCAGCTTTCGAAACGGTGTTTAGGCAGGTCCTGTGCAACAATAAAGCCTCTGTAAAGACAACAGCACTGCTGAGGAATCTGCTAATGTAAAATACATTCAGCAAGGGCCTACAGGACTCTGTCATAAAGGTTTGTCCAAACTTGTTTAAGGATTGAGTCAACAGCATTTTCTCATCCAAAGTATTCTCTTTTTCAATACATTCCCCTTTGATGAGTTTATTACCCGAACAAACTAGGTCATCAATCCCTACTAAAAATACTTAAAATATAATCTAAAAATACTTTTTAAAAAATATTGTTAAAACTTGTAAGACTCACAGCAAATTTCTTGCAGTTTCTGGCATGTAGGTACGTGCCTCAGTATGATTACAATCACATGTATGCATATTGTGCAACCTATCTCATCCTACCAAAACGCTCCGTGTTCTTTTGAGTAAGCAGGGCATTGGCATTTACAAGGATCATGTTCCAAGTGAAACATTACTCTCATAATTTTCAATACCACACCTACTCTCCAGACAGACCAGCAATATCTGTGTATTTTCAGAAAGAAATGCATGCCCAACAGTAATCCTTAAATACCATTCTCCAGCAATTCCTCGGTCTAGAGGGAAGTAGAGGATGGCCTTTTTACTGTATTTTTTTAAGTATCAGAAGTACTTATGAAATGTTTTCATTATTTAATACTGAATAAAAAGCAATAGCTCATCTAGTAGAAGGTCCACAGGTGACTCAGGTTTTTTTCTTCCTTTTTTTTTAAACTTCACTGGACTCATAAATGCATAAGGACAGTGAACATTAAATGGTACCAAGTCTTAGCCAAAATCCCAGCAGTTAAAGCATGGAGACAAGAGGCAGAAACAATTCACAGACAGCTACAGTGCTATCATTTGTGCTGTATGTATTCTGTGACTACACTCCAGAAATACCAATGCAGTTCATTCAATAAAGCCTTAATTCATTTCCTAACATTAACCAGGTCTCACAGGGCAAAAATCCCTCCCTACCCTCATTAGCATGTGACATGACAAGAAGACATACCAGGTAACAGGAAGAGCAGCCAAGGGAGGGCAGGGGTGGAGAGGCACGAAACCAGTCACCCAGTTCCTCGTTCCCACCCAGGAACTGCATGGGCAATCTGTTTGGCAGCAGCAGCTCTCAGCAGGGAAGCGGCCAGGGCCCTCTCCCACAGGGAGCTGCAGCACCAAAGGGAATGCTCCCAGCACCCCGGGCAGTGACCCAGCGCCAGGAGATACCACAGCCAGCGAGCCCTTTACTTTACAAACAAACAAGCCTACGCCAAGTGAAAGGTAATGCAGCTTCCTGTGCCAAGGGTACTCCCACAGTACCCTAGTCAAGGAGAAGCGATGTCCACCCTCGAGTCTGCCAACATAATCAGTTCCAACTTGGGTTTATCAAACCCAGTATTAAGTTTCCAGTGGCCACATACAGAAGTCTACCGACAAGCAGCACAGGGCAACACATAGGACATTTCCCTGATTACGTTCTCCCAGACTCCAGGTATTTTTAGTCCAGGAGATTTCCTGAACCTGGTGTGGCTTGTCTCCTTAATAATCCCCAGTGGCTGTCTTTTCCAAATACTTGTCCACTTTCCCTCCAGGACATGCAAATTTCTTGCATCCACAGCACTCAGTGGTGAGGCATCCCACAGACCGACTCACCTCCTACATGAACAATCGTGTTCTCCTGTTTGTTTTGCTCCTGGCTCCAGCTACCTTTAATTAATGGTGCCGACTTCTTGTCCCGAAGGAGAGAGTGAGCAGTCAATTCCACCTACTTCTTCTATGCCACCCTTGATTTTGCACTCTTACACCTTTCTGAATCTTTTCTTCTTCTAATATATCAGAACATTTTAAAATAAAGAGACCAGGTATGGAGAAACCACAAATGTATACAATGGACTCATCTATTCCTTCCCTAAAAATTAATAGTATGGGATTTTGCTTCATTGCTACTGTACTGAGCTAATGTTTCCATGCAACTCGCCCTTATAATTCAAAGGCCTCACTTCTGAGAAGAAACAGTCATTTGAGAGACATATATATCATTTGATATATGAAGCTAGGGCTATTTTGCCTCATTTGCATTGCTTTACATTTATCTGCATACATTTTCATCTGCAATTTTGTTGTCCAGTCATTCAGTCTTATAAAAGCAGCCTGCTCTCATGTTCAGAGACTGCTCTTGTCCTTATTACCTGCAGTAACTTCACTTCACTACTCACCTTCTTGAGAGAAGCCTTAAAAAGATGTCTTTGAATCAAGAAATGCACCATAAGAAACTGAGGCAAGGGCCAGTCTTAAGCAGAAAATAATTCTGCATTTCAGAAACAGACTCCAGTGCAGTAAGCTATTATTTTGCCTTAATGTCACATGCCTCACAAATTAGACCCAGAAGAGGGAAGTTTCAGTTCAAAGAGAGTGAGCCCAATTTTGAAAGAAGGTACCAAAGGTTTGGGAGAAAGACAGTCCTGAGAAATTGCCACCTGCCAAGAGTTCCACTTGGCGTGAGCACTGACTGTTTTGTCACTACTCAAGGAAACCAGAACCAAAAGAACAGAGCCAAAACCAAAGTCCAATACTTTATATTGCTGAACTAAGGAATGTGATTCCTCTGTAGCTTCAGGTGGTTACTTTAACTTGCTCACCCTGGTTGATCCTTGCAGTTCCACAAACGTGACAGCATCAGAGGTGTTGACACAATATAAATTCGCCTGTGTCCATTTAATCACACATCTTAAAAATGGAGGTACTGGCTACTACAAGATTTATTTATGCAGAATATAAATTCGTATCTAGTCCCTAAAAGCATATCTTGTGTCTCTGGTTCTTTGACAGAAATTGGCTTGTGTTGGAGAGCCAAGCCCAGAGGCAATAAGGCTTGGACAGCACTTGAGTGGCAGAGTCAAGTCAAACAATGTACTGATTGCTTCCTCAGGGAGAAATTTCTCCATACAATGCCAACTGCCTTTGCACATATGGGGACCAAATTCCCTAAGGAATCCATCCTAGGCAACACTGTTGGTTTCTTCTCAAGCACCAAAGCATGGGATGAGCACTCCAAAAAATACCAAAGAAAGCAAAGAGATGAGATCCAGCTCTGACTACTCTGCTTTGTACATGCAAATTTACATGGCAAATTTCTCCAGAATCTGAAGAAAATAACCCAAAAGCAGGAGAAAACAGTAAAATTACTGAAGGATGGTAATTTTACCAATTACAATCACAGAAATAGATCCCATTATTCTCAGTGTCTGGGGGGAAAAAACCACACAATTTAACATTCTGGATTGTATCTAGAAGTAAGTATTTTAAATTCCTGATAAAGAGGTTACACACAACTGTATTCATCTGTTGACCAACCCAGCTTTGTCAGATACTTTAAAAAACAGTGTGAGGAGCACAAGAACTTTCCATGAAAAAGTCTATAAATGTGAACTTAAGAACAGATAGTAACAATCTTTTAAAAATTACAGTATAGTATAAAATATCAGCAAAAGCCTAACAGTAGTGCCAGTGCACAACCTGTGAAGAAAAATAAAATGTATACTACTAGCATGATGTTTCCTTCTTCAGAGAGTAACAACAGACATAACTAAAGTACCTGATAAGATCCCACATGCCAAAGTAAAAGCCTGAAAATGATCCTCCAGAGTATGCTTGAGAGTCTGAAATTCTTACTAGAGCAGTCTAGAGAACCAAATGTGAAACCAAATGATGCTGTTGAACGTTGTTAAGACATACAGAGAATGATGACAGCAAGGAAAAAAATGTCTAAGAGATAACACAGGCAACATCCAGAATAGATAATGGTAGCGTGGCTGTATTTGTACCATCAAATAAACAGCACCATAAGCTCTTGTGTGGTTCCAAAGACAGATGGTACTTTCTGGCTGTGCCACCAAGCTCGCCCAATCTCCTATCCATCAAGCTGCTTGTATCCAAACTGCTGGGCACAGTGATGCTGGCTAGTGAGGCTAACTTCCAAACCACGTCCAAAATCATTTGAGCCAATACATTAGTTGGCCCAGGATGAAGCCACATCAATGACAACTCTCATAGTGTGACAGTACAAACATTGTAATTCCCTGCCCGCTCCTGTGTCCTGGCAGTGTTTCACTTACCAGCACAGGTGTACAGCCACTATGCTGCCGAGCAGGTAAACAACTCCAGCCAGGACTGTAACAGCCAAGGGCCTGAACAGAGCAGAAGAATGCCTGGCAGAAATCACAGGATGCTTTCAAAGTCTTACTGATCAGCTCCATGACCACATATGCTACAGTAATTCAAGGCAAAGAAATCAGTGTATAATGTCATGACTAACCATGACTATTTAAGGCTCTATATCATAGTTTGCACTAGTACAGCAAGGGACTGTGGAATCACTTTGCACTGTTTCCAAAGCTGACCCCTGGTGCTAGCAAAGGGAATAGAGAAGCAAAAGCCCAGGCTGTAGGCACAAATCCATGAGGCTTCCAAACAGCAGTGTCAGGGGCTGGTCTGTGTTAACATTCAGACTTCAGAACATCCGTATATGAGACTGGATTAACCCTTTATGAACTCTATTATTAGCATGCTAAAAATACACAACTACCTTTTACATACAAAAATGGAGATTTTCTCATGCATGCACTGTTATTTCACACCTTCCCTTTCACACCTTTCCCCCACCTTCATGAAAGCTGACAGCAAAACTGTCCATTGGTTGGTTTTATCTCAGAT
Organism: Neopelma chrysocephalum; assembly: GCF_003984885.1. Taxonomy (NCBI): domain Eukaryota; kingdom Metazoa; phylum Chordata; class Aves; order Passeriformes; family Pipridae; genus Neopelma; species Neopelma chrysocephalum. Next base: position 553,566 of record NW_020897731.1, on the reverse strand, counting down.
AAAAATTAGGACAAAATGATGCCAAAGACACAATACTTAAAGGTGGTACACAGTGGAACTGGCAGCCGCTGGTAAGTTATCATAACTTTAAAAAGTTAATGAAATCTAAGACAAAAATATACATTCTTTTCAAATTTTAAATTCACTATTATAAGCTGAGGCTGAAGAGGCCTCTTAATTTAAATCATGTAGTTATACTGGCCGTAGTGGCGGCGTTGTGGCCGTGGTGATGATCTCAGAACATCAGTAAAGCAACCTGTGCAGGGAGAGCTAATACTTTTTATTAGATTATCTGACAGGTTGGGAAAAGTTTTGGGCATGTTTAGCTCTTCTTGTCTGATTTTCCTAGCATGCTAGTTGGTCTAATATAAGCTATTATCTCCCTGTGTAAGCTTTGTCTGATTATTTAAATCAGTCAACCAAAGACAGGTATCCACTTAAAAACTCCTTATTAAGTCAAATGAGCATTTAGGGGGTTTTGCCACCCACAGATGCCAAAGCTAATATCCAGCAGAGACATGTCATTCATTAGTATAAAAACCTCATATCAAAGAGATGAAATGCAAAAAAATAGTTGATTCAGTGGAATTAACAAAACAGGAAAAAAAAATCAAGCATTATTATCTATAATAACACCTAATAATACTACATTATTAATGGTTATAATTAAGATGGAACATTCTAACAAAAAGTCCTCACAGTGACTTTTAAAAGGAATACATGATACATTCCAACTTTGAAAACATTACTAAACTCTACAAATGTTCTTTTTCATACAGGATATAACTTTAAGGTTTTTAAAACAGGATGAGAACAAGAAGAAAAGTTGCAACAGCCATCTTTTTTTTGTCCTGATATTTGATTTAAAAAATTAAATTGTCTTTAATTTTTAAAATATTTCTACATTAAATGATTATTTAACAATACTCCAAGAGCCTGACATTTGTTTCTCTATGAGATTACATCTCTCATTATACTACTCTGCCCTATTTTTAACCACAGAGAAATACCAAAAGTACAAGTAACAAAATTATTTTCAGGAAGAAACAGCTTTGAATGTCTCCTTTGTGAGGAGGAACCTAAATTGACTTCAAGACAATACTGCAAGGTTCCCCCATTTTTACAGACTTCAAGAAAAATTAAAAGCTCAATGGAACAAGCTACAGTGGAAAGAGTTATGGAATCTGTTTCCAAAACTGTTTATGAATTAAAGAATTACTCTGTTAAATGTAAATTTTTACATAGGTGGTGTTCTACTCTCTGCAGTCTCACACAGTCATCTTTATTGTGTTTATAAATTTATAAACAACATCTCTGCCAGGACAGAATTGTGCAAGAGGATGAGAGCAGTGGCATTTACCTACAGGGAAGAAAAGTGGGAAGAAAGATAGGATCATGCCCTCTTATTAATCCAAATACTAAATAATTATAAGGTCCCTTTAGCTTAAGTTACACCTTGAAAATATGAACTGAAATGTGCTAGAAAGTAAAATTAGTGCAAATCATAGAATTTTAACATGGTTGTTAATGGACACTATTTCATAACAACAAATTATTCCCATAGGAAAATTCATTGTTACAAAAAAGAGAGATCTGTTCTTAACAAAACCAGGTTTCTTGTAATTTAATAAAGAAGAAGTTCTAAATATATTTTTTGTGAAAACAACATAACTAAGGCATATATTAGACACACTCATTTTCTGAATTCAGCCAACTTACAGGACAATCATAATCAGCCCTGGTGTGAACCAGCACAATTTCCACAGTTCAGAAATAAAATTGTGTATTTTATATTTTGTGAGACATTTTTCCTACCATAACTGCACCATTAATTTTGCACTCTCATCCCATTTTGATCCCTGCAGATTTAAAATAATCTTGAGTATAGGTTGTATTAGTAAAAGCAGCACCTAGAGGTTAATCCTACGAACTTGTGTGTTTTCTTCTATGTAAAATACAGCTTCTGCATGGAAGAGGAAAATGCTTAAGGAGGGGCAACTATATCATTAACTAATTCTAACCTTATACAAATATTGCCTGTGCATGCATAGCCAGCCGTAATATAACAATTTAAAACAAAAAGTGAAATGTTCTTTTGCAATCATGTTTTTATTTATTAAAATTTCTATAAATATGCTCTATGCTTGGACAGATCTTTTGGAAATAAATAAATAATACATTTCAAAGAAATCACGCCACCTTATGGCAGCAGACAGCAACACTCATGGCTGGTATTTCACACACATGGCAGCTCTGAAGACAAAAGGAGCAAGTTCATACTTAAACAAAAAATCTAAATACAGCATTCTTTAGACCTGTAAGCAATAAAGAGTGTTCAGCAAATGCCCATAAAAGAAACTCCATGGAACCTACATACACTGCTCAATTTAGAAGATTAAGTTGGATGTCAGCATTAATCAGAGCCACAAGCTCAGAGAAGCATATTAACTTTCGAAATTCACGTTTGGATTAGTACCTTATCCATTCTGCTAATTGAGAAGAACACAAAAGCAAGCAAGTAGCCGATACAATATGTTCATGGTCATTATTCCAAAGGTGGAGTCTCTAAGAATTTCCTGGTATTGTTATTTCCTCTTCCAGCAACTCTAAATAGATGGCCTGAAATAAACTAAACATGCACTAACAACATTGTGTTCTACTACACTTAGTGTAAGAGTACTTGGGACAAGTGCTGCAGTAGCAATTTTAAAGTTTGAACCAAAATTAAAATAACACTATATTACTTTGACTTATGAAGTTTTTGAAATTCTTCTCTGGGTTGCTATTTCTCCTGGTGGCTGGGATATCGTTCTCTTATGGCATGCAGAGCAAGAAAAGCAGTAATTGACAGAGAACAATCCACACCCAAACAGCTACATGTAGTAAGAGCATTCATCCAAATAGATTTTAATACAGATTATTCCTTTGTCCAATTCATATTGTGACCTAGAATGTAAGTTTCTCCATCCAAACTAACTGCTGTAACAATTGGGACGCTGGGACACAGATAGATTCTTAATCCCTCCTGTTGGTGCTGCTCCATTTACATACACTAATGAACACCAACTAAGACATAATGAGAGAAAAACGGACTTTTTAGGCCAGTAACTATGACATCTTTCTGAAATTACCAGAAAGTCCCAAGTCCCTATTTTAATGAATATTTATGCAATGTAAAACAGCTCCAACAACAGAAATTAAATTTTATTCTTGGTGTTTAAAACACTCAAAATACGAGATGTGCACATAAACCTGGATGAAATTTCAGTGTGGAAGAACATGGAATGAACTGTTTTTCCTGTTGCACGTGAATAACTAGCACTAGACTCTTTGATATTCTGAGAGGATTCTCTCTTACTGCGACCAGAAATTCTGTTAAAACTGGTAATATATAGCAGCAAGCTTTTTCAATTTAGAAGAATCACCATTTTCTGATTAAGAAAGATGTAGCTGGATGGTTCCCAAACCCTTTTATCCAGAGGATCTTGCTGTGTTTGTTTAAGTTATGCACTTACAGTATTAAAGTTATGAGTGTAAAGAAATGAAAAAGCATTTTCCATGACAAGAAAAAAAAAAGCAAGACACTTAAAACAAGACACTTCAGACAAGATGGAAATAGACCACAACAAAAAAACTTTAAAACAGCTGAGAAATAAGTAATTAGAGTTCCTACCTGCATTCCCTAAGCACACCAGAAGCTTCTCCATATATTCTGCTCCCTAAAAATCCAGCGCACTGAGCTCCCTTCTCTTTTAGTTCAGAGTCAGTGAAATGCCTTTCTTCCTACATTTTCCTACAGCAGAAAACTCAAGAGTGTCTCCTTTCCTCCTCCCATCTCAAATGCTTTTTAAACACCTCCTTCCCATTTAGAGGACTCAGTGTGCCACATTCCCTCCAGTGATGAAGAGTGGTATAATGTGTATTCCATGGCTCTTATGCCAAGAGCTCTGCACGTATTTTTGTTTCTCCCCAACCACCAACCTTCTTCCAGATAAGCATGATAAAGGGGTAAGGGAAAAATCTCTCCAGGTCAGGTTTTCCTGAGGAGGCACACTAGAAGATATTATGAAGCCATATTCCTACAGGTGATTCCTACAGCAGAGCAGGAGGAAGGCTTTTCATTCCTTGTTTTCACCAAAATCAATATGGTTTGGTCACTGAGGCCCAGGCATCAGTTCACGTTATACCAGATGTGAAATAGCACTACATTACACTGAGAAAGACCCAAAATCACCACAGTGATTATGAATTCCATTTTCTCAACTGCTGTCAAAATCCATCAGCTAAACAAAAAGCAGAATATGATCAACATTTGATTCTTTTATATATCGTGATACATCCATTTCTAAGATATAACTGTTTTGATCAGCAAAACTATATTGTTTTGCCTTACACAGAACCAACTGATAGGAAACATAAAGTCAAAATTCCCCACAAAAAGAACGGCTACTGCTGGCATCAATGTAATCTGATAAAGAAATATTGAAAAAGACAGGTTGATACCTGAAATCTCCATTCCCCTCAGAAAAATGTCATATGATGATTAGTAACTTTATTACACTAATACATTACTTACTTTCAGCAATGATCAGCATTATCTACTGTAAGATCTCTAAGACTCACTTCTAAGTTCTAAGTGAGAGTTATTTACCTCAAGGTCATCCAGAGAGCGAGTAATACTAAATCGCTTGGATCTTCCAAATGATCTTCGAGCAGAAGAACGCGGGGGAGGAGCCTGATTTAATCCCATTGAATGTCCAAATTTTGCAGCCTAAACAAAACAGAAAACATATATTATTATTTTACTTCTTTGAATTTAGTACACCGCCGATCATAGTGACAGAATCTGAATTTTAAGGAGATGGATTTGAAAATCTGTAACAGGACCACAATTTCAATACAAGTTGGTCACTTGCCATGCCTCTGTACAGTCACATACTAAAAATTCATTAAAGTTGACTTCTCCAGTCTCAAGTCAAATATTCTAAACATTCATCATTAAGTTACTGTATAAACATCAGTTAGATCGCTTAAGTGTACACATTCTAGATGTCAGTATCAAAAGCGAGACAATCCTAGGTCTTTACTGTCTTAACTGGAAAGTATTTACAATTACAAGATATTTGGCTTTTCTATAGGAAATTACCATCCTAGAAATTGTGTCACCCAGCTTCTGTTGGAACCTTTCTCCACATTTTTAAAAATCTTACTTTCACTACTCTTGGTTTTTTTAAAACCTTGCTACTGTGAAGTCCAACTTCTTAAATCACACAGTACCAAATGCAGGAACTTTTGTTCCAAGGGAAGAGACTACCTCACTTGGATGTTCCATTACTACAATTGGTGCTGCAGTAATTAAATCTAATGGTTTTCTCTTGTCCACATAATCATACTCTTTCTCCTTATAAAGTCACCAGATGTCAGTTAAGCTACTCAGCATGTACATATCAAGTTTATGCCAAACAGCAAAGTGTAAGCTTAAACCTAAAATTAGGCACGCAGTCAGTGACTGGTGCTAAGCAGATGTACATAAACTCACTACATTATGAAAACTTGTGATTATGTGCCTGAAATTTTGGATTCCTTTCACTGTGGGGAAAATTCCTCCCTGTCTACTGATGCTTTTGTGCTTTAGAAAATAAAAGACTTTAAATCAGAGTAAATTTTATTCTCTTTCATTTCAGCATCTCTCTTCATTCCAGTAAGCTTAAAAATGTATATATTAGTACTTTAATAATTGCTTATTTGGCAGATTTGTAATATTTATTAAATTTTCTATTTGTGTTCATTTCTTCCTTTGAGCAAGTTTCTGTGCTCTCAATTCTGAAATATTTTGGTATCCCTTTGACCAATCATTGGAAAGTCTACATATGTTACAATAATCAAAAGAACAACCACAAATTTCACATCCTCATAATCTCATGCTAACAACCACTCATACAAAGCAGAGAAAGGCAGCAATAGTATTATACAGCCTCCTCACTGCAATAAAAGGTGTCCAACGGAAGATGTCTGCCTGTTTGCTAATTCCCATGGAGACAACACTATTCTATAGCAACTGGGCTTGGACCATCACCAGTATTCACAATAGTTCCTGTTTACTAGCTCATAGAAATGTCAAGACATAACACAACATACAGGAATCTTGATCCAAAGTATGTAGCAGAGTTCATCCCTTCAACAGGTTTGAGAGTCCAACTTTATTCAGTATTAAAAGTTATCAATTTTTCTACAAAATCTCCTTCCCTCCCAATTTTCAATTTACTAAGGTTGGCTGTTTTGTGGGGTTTTTTGGTGTTCTGGGTTTTTTTTGGTTTTTTTTTTTTTTTTTGGCTGAGAAGAAAATTGGGCAGGTTCTGCCAAAGAAAACTGGAAATCTGGTAACTGGAAATTAGCTTTGAGGTTTTTAAGAGAAGATTTAAAAGTGCAGTATAAACAAGTTAAGACGGCTTTTGCTAAAATGATCAGCTAAATGTGAAGACAGGAAAGGTGCTCTCTGTAAATGTTCACAGAGAGCACCCATGGGAGTGAGGACAGTTCCTGGGTTTTTTGAGTATTTTTTTCAGCAAGTTTTAAAATCACCTGTTCATCCAGGCAGGCACTACTGAGGAGGTTCACACTTGTCATGCCAGTCTTTCCTGAAGATAAAGCTCATGCGTTTCCTAAACATAAAGCTTATGCCTAATGAAGTAATCTGTCACACAGTGGACTTCACATTAACTGCTGACTAAATTCAGCAGTATCCATTACTATTGCTGCACAACCTATCAAACATTAACATGGATCCTCCTGTATGACTATGTTTCTGTTAAAACAACAGGAATGTATGTGTACAACTACTAGGTTTCACCACTAGTCCAGTAAAACCACACTAGTTCTGCAATTTTTAAATTTTTAAGCTGAGAATTAGTGATGAAACTCTCAGCCTACAAACAGCTCAGCAAATTAACAATATCATTAGTTCAAGTACAACTGGTATTTTGAAACTAATGAAATAGTTGCACAGTATGGATTCTGCTTAATGGTCTTTCACGTGCTTCTCAAATGAGAGCACATGCATTCTCTGACATGCATCCCTCAGAGAACTTCATGAAAAGTGGTGAAATGAAAAAAAAAAAGGAAAAAACTATCAATAGCAGGCATATCTATTCTGAATAACAAATACATTTTCACTTTTCATTCTATTTCATCCCAAAAAAGAACATAAACTGTCCAGTATATGTTTTAATAGTAGAGAGTGCCATGTCTGACTCAGGGAGATGAAGACAGGCACCTAGAGAATATGCACTCAAAAAATTTGAAATAGTAACATTACAAATTGAAGGAAGAGGAACAAAGTGCCTAAAGACAAATCTAATTAGATTCCACTGAGCAGCAGATTCTAGATAAGATTAATTATCATCCGATGCCCCATTTTGGAAGTAAGCGCTGCTTACCTATTTGTGGGCAGAAGCATAACAAAAAGAAAGAGGGAGAGTGGACAAAAACCACTTGCAAATTGTGTGGTAATAGAAAAGAGAAAGTAAATTAGTATCCAATCAAAGTTTTTATTTATGGGTTTTGACATTGTTATAGAAAACTCACTACTGAGCCCTGGATGGAACAGTAAAGATAAAAGCAGGAGGGGAAAAAAAGAGGCCCTGAGAATAAAACAGTGCTTAAGCAATGATTACAAAATATAAAAATTCACTAAGCTAACCATTTCCTCAACCCACATCTGGATAACAATTGCAATTAAGAAAACGTTTTCAACTGACAAAAATATCTTCCTTGCTCTGAAGAATCAAATTAATAATCTAGGAAATTAAGGAAGGCATTACTGAAAAAAAGATACTCCAATTCACAAGTATTTAATTTCCTGGGAAGTCTCCCTTTTCATCTTTTCTTGACTCTATTCCAGACACTCAGAATATGAAGGCAGACCTCCTTCTGCAAATCAATTAAAAAAAATGCTGTGCATACACACATACATACAAGTAAATAAAGAATCACGTAACTTAAGCAAATAGCACCATTTTGGCAAATGTTTTTCATGGGACTCGGAAGAGCTGGAAATAACAGAGTCCATGACTTGAAGAGAAAACAGCTAAAGAAATCTGCACTATTTGATCCAAGAGAGATTGCTAATGCAGTGACTGATGTTAATGTAAATTTTGCAGCCTGTTAGCCATAAAGAAATTATCATACTTCTAAAAGCCTTTATTACACTATTAAACAGATATTAAAAAACACTAAATGAACTAAAAACATTTCAGAGCAATACACTGTATGACCAGCAAAATGGCCAGGTTGGATGGGGCTTTAAGCAACCTGGTCTAGTGGAAGGTGTCCCTGCCCGTGGAAGGTGTCCCTGCCCGTGGAAGGTGTCCCTGCCCGTGGAAGGGGGGTTGGAACTGGATGATTTTTAAGGTCCCTTTCAACCCGAACCATTCTATTAAAAAAAATTGCTGTTTCATTCTCTGTTAGCTGCCAAACTCAAACACTGAAATTTGCTACATGAACGCTAGGCTGTAGGGTTGGGTTTTTTTTTAAGTACTGATTGCCTATAAGCCCTAGAATTGTTTATTATCCTACCTTAAAAGATTCTCTTCCAGAAAGACTGTGTTGCTACATCTATAAAAGAAAACTAAAAATATCTAGATATTAAAGAAAATCTAAGAAATATTATCACAGAACAGAATTAGAAACTGAAGTCCACCTGACACCTCACTAAGTGTCCTCATTTTAGGAATTTCAGAAATCCAGAAGCCAACAGAAAAAGCACAAGAATTTGTGAAAACAAGTTGATTAGTGAAAAGCATATGCTACACCAACACATCCTCTCCTATCTGCAATACAGATATTTGCCACCCTACTACCACTATCTATCATGGTGAAAGTATAAAAGAACATATCTCTAAAAGCCTTTATCCTGTTATGCTTTGGCAGATGGAGAGGAAAAACAACAAAGGACTAAAGGAATTAAAGTACAAATGCTCCAAAAACATCCATTCTTTTTCTACTCTTATAAAAAAGTAAAAATTATGAACTAGTATGGACTGGAATACCAGTTAAATGTATAATCATAAGAGAAAAAGGACAATGAACGGAGTCTGTGCAATTTTTTTTTTTAATATATGATTAGATCACTCCTTTTCCTTAGGCTAACAGGAAATGGCAGGTGCAAATACGGTCCTCAGAAATAATGCTCAATCACCGACCAAACTATAGCCTTTCGTTTCCTTTAAATGCTTTTCTTTAATTTAATGCTTAACCTGCTTATTTGGCACTATGGATGAGCTACCTCTTAATCTACTTGACAAGAAACACATTGAAAACTAGAGCAGGACTGATATAGCAGCAGTTTGTGAATGTGTCCAAGTGAGAAGAGTTTCTGTCTGATAACAAGAAAGGTGTACAAGAAAAGTACAAATCGGGAAGTGCAAAATGTTGTACTTTATGTATTAGCAAGACAGAGGGAGTGAAGAAACACATGAGTCATGATAGACTGCAAATATGGAGAGAAAGAACAAAAATGACGCAATATAAGGTGACTTGCAGAACTCTAATTATTTAAAGATAGAAAGAAAAAGGATGAGCACTTAAAAGTAATTGTAACAGATAAACAAGGTAGGCAGTAGTTCCATATAAGATTTTCAGTGGCTATGCTCGCTTCAGGTACCTCTGACCACTTGTGCAAGCTCACAAATTGCAGCAAGCTGTCCCCTCATCTCCACTAACAGTAAACTATAATTTATCAAATGAAATAGTCCTATTTACAAGGCAGATCCACAGACAGTCATGCGAACACAACTGATGATATTCACTGCCAACTCCGGCCTGAGCACGACAGGAACTCTTTTAAGCTGGTACTACCAAAGAAACGCAAGGTGAAACTATGTTAGCCAATATGATACTCTAACCTGGAGCCTGAGTGCACAGAAGCAAGTTGATGAAACCTTATCAATTATTCAGAACCCAAAGAAACCAAACACCTTTAGAAAACATCTTCAATCCTCTTAAAGAAATTCCCAGCTATGGCATGAGCTGTATCGTGCTCTTTCACATTCCAGCAAATGCACTTATCGACTTATCACATTGTAACAAGTTGTCATAGGTAACAACCTGAAATTTCCATTTTGTACTAAATAGCCTTCGTGTCTCTCTACAGTTATTGTCTGGGTATTACTAATAAACATCTGGATATTACTAATAAAACAATGAGATTCCTCTCCTCTGGAACAAGTTTTAAAGCTGAAGGTGCAGGAAGGGGGTTGTGAGGAGAGGACACTGGCAGCTCTTGGAGTACAAGAGGCTAAGGAAGGGGGAGATTTTTGTTAGGAGTTCAGACATCCCTGACAACGACAGAATAGAGTGAGCTGGCAACAGGAATCCTGAAAGGGGAAAAAAGGAGAAAGAAAAACTGTGAGGCTTTAGGCCAGCTTCTAGCAAATTTAGTATTTTCATTGAAAACACATTACAGTTTGTGATCTTGAGAGGAAACTAAAGGGGTTAAATCTTACGGAACAGAGATTTTGGCTGCTTTATGGAAGACCAGCAAGAAGGAAAGGTAAAATATAAGAAGGGAAGCTAATCTAAAAAGTTAAAAAAACACAAGCCTGCTCTTCTATGTTTACAAAGTATGATTTCAAATGCTGTCAAAACTGCTTCACAACAAAAGTAAATCTCACAAGATTCACAGGCACATGAGTGACATAGTTTTCTATTTTTAAATGTTTGACAAAAATATTGTAAGAAAGTAATTGAATGTCGTGGACAAAGTTCTAAGAGCTCAAAGACAAAAATATCGTTACTGGTATGTGCTAATTTTGACAGAAAATACTTCTCCTCCTGTTCAGGCAGAACAAGTGTACTATCCTCTGTCCTGACTGTTTAAGAGAACACAAAAGGACCATGCACATGCAAGAATGGTCACATAGAACTGCTTGCTGGCTGGATTAGAAAAGTTCACCACAACAACAGTTTGGGGAGTTTTATACAATCCATCTAAACCATACTTGCAACAGAAACAGCCATCACTACCAGCAGCTGGCCATCCTGCTCCAGAAAGACAACTCCCCAGGTAAGCATCTCCCTATACTAAAAAGTTGAATGAATTAAATTTTTAACAAAAACTCTCTGAGTCTTTGAGCATCTGTACAAGTGTCAATTAAGTACTAACTTCTATTAAAATTGCCTCTAAAAGCACATAACAAAAGGAGGTTGCTTATCTTCACAGATGAGATGCTATTGCAAACCAAAAAAAAAAAAAAAAAAAGGAAAACCACCATTTAAAATGTCTCAATTTAGGGAGTTCAACTAATATAGAATTTGGTACATTCTATGTGTCACAGAGCTTAATCATACTAACTATAAAATCATCAAATTTTAATTTGTCCTACTCCTATTTCCGGCTATTGAAGCTTAGGTTTGACTGTATGACTTTGTATGGTAAAATGCATAACAGTTTGGAACCCAGATAAACTGATCATATAATTTGAAACTTCTGCAGATATTCAAAACTTGCCAAACTTAATCTCGGCTGTTAAGCAGCAGAAGGGTCAGTCTGGATCAGCAGTTCATAAAAAATGCAGGTTGAGACTTCAGAAAGAAAGTTTCTAATTTAGACCTTTTTGAAAAGGGATGGGAAACAGGGATGCCACAGTAATGCCAATATAGTCAGTGCACAAAATCTCAAAAATAGTGAAAGGATCATACACACACAAAAAAAAAAGTAGTTGAGGCAAATATTATTCTGCTGTCAGTGTTAGTCTCAAATCCCGCTCTGGATGATGTCGCTGTATCTTCCTCTCTTGTCCACCACCATCCCTAAGCATCCATTCTCCTGACTATGGGTCCTGTTAGCTGAGGGACTGCCCCACTACAGCAGTGCAGAGCAGTCTGCAGGCCATGACCCCCCTTTTTTACCCATCCCATCAGCGTCACCTGCTCCCCACCCAAAACTGACAGTGAAACTTGCAGGACTTGTAAAATGAGGGTCTCTGGGGCCTGAGAACAGGATGGATTGAAATATGGGATATGTTCAGTCAGGGCCACTCGTATCCTGAAAGAGAGAAAGGAATCTGGGAGGGAACTGGGAAAAGAACTGGTTGTGGTCCAGATCCCTGGACCATAACAGGAACAGAAGTAGTAAGTCCTGGAGTACAAGCTGATAGAGAAGGCTCCATGTGCTATGGGCAAAACCACAACAAACTAACACCCTTCAGGCTGCCCTGCACTGCTGCCATCATCATGGACAGACATCACCTCACAAAACCGGAGCAGGTAAGAGAGAGTTAATTAAAAAGGTCTAGCATGATTCAAACTTTACTGTCAGCTTTTCCACAGGTTTAATACACTGCAAATCCTGCAATGGTTTTGGGTCTGGTTTTTGGTCTGGTTTTTTTTTGAGGGGGGGTGGCTGGGGGACACCAGTATGAGAAAGAATTCAAGTGCTATTAATTCAGCATTACTGGTCAATAAATTTGATCGCTTCTAAGAATACTTCTTTACTAATCAGATGATAATGACACATTTCACTGCCTTCTAACCATTACAGTAGCATTTTGAATGGCAGTTTGACCCATAATACAATCAAGAATGATGTAAAATTTCATGTAAGATGTCTATGCACTCCCAGAAGACACAGAAAAGAGACCGTGCTGTCATGCTGAACATCCAACTAAATGAAATTTATTGCTTGTCTCCCATATTAAGGATATTAGGCATAAAACACTGACCATCTACACTTTAGTACCATCCTAATCCCTTTTCAAGAAAAAAAAAACACATAAATGTTGATGTTATTAATGCAGATTAAATAGTAAGATCATTTTCTCAATATAACTAGATAATAGTATCTTACATGAGTTGGAAGCCTGTTAGTTGGAAACTGCAGAGGAACAGAAAGACCTTAGTACGCTAGGGGAAAATATGGAGAAAATTACAATTACAGACAACATAACAACTGGCTCCAAATCATCTTGAACATTAGGTAGGCATTAGCTGGGAACATTAAATCAGTATAGACCAATAATCAGTAGCAGTCAAAATTCTGATCAGGAATCATCAGAAAAGCACAAGAAATCAAGAAATAAGCTTTCTAAATACATTGCCTGCCCACATGTTTTTAAAACTGCTTATAGCTCAGGTCAACCCATCTCAAAAATAATATTAGATCAACCAATTATATTACAATTATGAAAAAACTTTTGGACAGTAGAAGAATAAGCTGATTTCTGACTGGAAAGTAAGTTATTGGTGGTTGAGGTTTAAAACAATATAGAATCACTAAGAGAAAATAAAAAGAGAGTAATATTGTTAGTATTTCTCATGACAAATATTAGCAGGTATGAAATGAAACTATATGGAAAGTACAATTATGTGGTGTTCTCTTTCCACACTATTAAACTGTGGAATATATAAATCAAGTGATATCAAGAATGCCAAAAAGTACCACTTCAGATAAGTTTTAGAAATTCCATATTTATTTTTGTTAATTAAAGACCTTTATTCCATATGGATCTATTTCTCCAGTGAAGAACTGGTATTTTACAGCTCCTTTTCTTCTCTAAATCTTCTCAACTGCAAGGAATTCAGATCTGTCTTTGTACAGACAATAACTTTATAATTTCTTATCTCAAAGCTTTTATGTTTAAAATGTAAAAATTAAACCATTTTTCATTATTTCAATTCATTCAGTGCTATTTTCTCCACACTAGTTTCTTTCTAGCACACAAATTATTTTAACTTTTCATACATTTTAAAGATCCTAGAACTGACCATTTTTAAAAATAATTTTAGAAGACTACAATACACATGAAAAGGCTGAATGAAATTACTAAACATGTAATTGCTTTTCATTTTCTCAGAGCAAAATGTATCAGAGGACCTATTTCCTATAAATGCCTCTTTGCAGATTAACTCACATTAGTACATTCTCAGATTTAGCTTGGTGTTTGGGATTTCAGTTGAGTTCTCTTTAAGGTATATACATACATCTCAAATCAGACCAAAGCCTATAATTCCAAAGGATAATATTAAATTGTACTGCATAAGAATAGCAATCCAGCTGCCATTAATTCTGCTTTATAAACAGCTGTGGTAGAACAATTTAAGCTAGTGAGCAAACAGAATTGTAAAGGAAAGGGAAAAAAACATGTAATTATACAACAAAAAACAAATATGGGAACCACACAGCTTTGCCAACATTGTTTTTGCATCTAAAATATCTGTTTTGCAATTAGTTTACCATCCAGTTACCAACATTAAAAAACTGCAATTCTTGGATCTGAAGCAAACTACAAATTTTCACACCCCCCCAAAAAATTCCATTTTTAACTTACCAGCATTTCTTCTTCTGCAACACTTGCTTTGGAAACAAAGACAACTCTGAAGTAGTTAAACTTCTGATCAAAACAGAATAACAATAATATATAACAGTTGCCCAGGAAATATATATTCTATAATATAGTGAAACCCCCAGTACTGCATACCTGTCTTCTCTCTTCTACATTTTTACAATATTTTCAGTAGCTTGAGTTAAGAGGGTTCAAAGCAGTTGATACATTCTATAGTTTAGAATACATATACGTGTATATACATATATTTGCAGTACTATTGTCCAGTGAGTCTCAGATAATGAGATTATCTATTTAGATCATCTATTTTGTCTTCCTTTAAGATCTAAAAATATGATCCAGTTTCAAATTTACATTTTTCATTAGCACAAACAATAATGCGGTCAAGATAGAAGTCCTGCAACAATGTGAAACAGAAAGGGTTTCTAAAAATCAACACCCAAATTTTTGAAAAGCTTTTTAATTACATTTTAATATAATTTGTCATATTTGTCATATTCACTGGGAATAAACCTATCCAAATTCTAGTTATCAGGTTCAGGTTGTAAAACCTCTTTTGATCTTCAATGTTATACTCACTGCCATAATATCAAAACAAACTTTTTTTTTTTTAAAGAATGGTGAGAGGTCGATGCCTAGGGTTCTGTCCTCATGGAGAGAGAACTTAAAGACTAAACTGACTGTTATGGAGCTTTCCAGTGGAAAAAAGAGTATTTTCCCAGTAAAACTTAATTTAAAACAGTAATGGGTAGACATATCTTTGGCCAGGCCCTAGCCTGAAAACAGAGAGTGAGGGTTGAACAAAATCAAACGTATTATATTAATTTAGTGTAGAGGGAAAGGAATGCTTCCCTTTTCGGCAATTTCTCAAGTCCCCTGCCAATCCTAACATCCCCTGATGTTTTCATATTGCTTATGCTGCTTTTCATTTGCGTCACCCAAAAATTATGCAAAAAAGAGTGAGTAGGTAAGTGACTGGAACTCAGCAGGATGCTAAAAAAGGTGAAAATAGCAATGCAACAGCAAAGGCAGCAAAGTGCAAATGGAATAACAAACAGAAAAGCAGGAATTATTCTATTCCCACTGAAACAATAACCAGGCTCTTCTTGTGTTAGTCTTATAGACCTCACAAGACTACACACCCCTACCCAGCATCAGACTTAAAACAATTCAGAAGCTTCTTGTCACCAGAAATCTTCCTTGGTCATTCCCAGATTGAAAGGCACCTTGCCTTCCATGATCTGACTTTTCAGCGAATTTCAGCAACATCATCAGGCCTCCCACTACTTTTTTCAGTCTAAGACCTACAGAAGTCAAGAAGACTCCAAAAAATTCTCATTAGATGCTTCAATAGAAATCTGTTCATGTGACACTTTTAAGAAACACCAGAAATGTGAAGTTTAGTACAGGAAATAATTTTAGAGGTGCACCGGGCCAGAGGCACCGTCCAGTAAATCTCACTCAGAAGACGTGCATTAGAATCAAAATTTCCCCGATTTAGTTCTCCTCTTCCCACGTACAAAAAAAAAAAACTTTTTAAAAGACACTATTTAAAAACCATTTAAGAGTTAAAAACAGATATACAGCTTTTATGAAAGTATGAGTTCAGTAATTTAGGGATATTCCCTTAGAACATTTTAAAGCAAAACAAAAAACCTCATGCTATTCACTAGCAACCAAATTAGGCATTTTTAACTAGTTTCAACTATTCACACTTATATTGAATATTAAAATGCTTTAGAGCAGTGTAAAGAAAATTAATATTTTAAAAGTGGGTTTGCCAATTATTACAGAATTAACCATAATTCTACTTATTGAGCTGAAAACATCATCACTAAAGGGAAAACAAAGCTCAGAAAATGTATTTCCTTCCTTGTGAAGTCTGAAACACCATATCTATTCCTACCCACAAGAAACACTTCCCAGCCTCAGTTCTGAAAGTGCAGTTTTAAACAGATATGTGCACTAACGCTTTCTCACATCTGCTCTTGTGTGCTGTACAATTCACAAATGTTTTGTAAGTGCGGCTATAAAATCTGGAAATAGTTTAGGCCCATCTTACCCCCCACTAGTATTGTATGATACAACGTATTTTTCAGAATTACATGCTGTGATCATCACTGTTTAGCTGCACAGCAGTTCTGCTAGTGCAGAAGTGCATCCAGGAACTCATGTAATGAAAGCTCCAAGGCAGACAGTATATAATATGGAAGTAGAGAGTTCATCACAAAAAATTCTAGCTTTGGTAACCTTTTCTCCCTCTAGTGGCTTCCATACAGTCTCGCTCACAGGATATATTACCTTCAGTATTGACGTAAAAGACAAAAAACTCACCTTAATTAAAAGCAATTTAAAGACTGCTCTGCCAAATGAAGCATTAGACTAAGCCACTAGGTTGTAAAAATATGAATATAATCCCACGTAGCCACTTCATATACTTTATTCCACGACTGGAATGAGTCTGAGCATGCTGTGTAAAGTAAGTCCTTAGCACTTAAAAAGGTCACAGGAAGCGGAGTATGTGCAGTTTTCTAGAACCCACCTGAATAATGGTTTGGAATAGGCAGTCTTAACTTTTCACTTCACACAAAGCAAAAAGAGAATCTGAATTTCTGAAAATCACTCTTTTATGAAAGTGCACTAGTGCTCTAAGATGCAAAAACAGATTTTCCCTATTTCTGCAGTACCTAAAGTACGGAGGTACGCTAACCAATAAAGTACATCCCCTGACTATTTTCATTAAAGATTCAAGATGAGAACATTGTACAACTTCATCTCTGTGCCTTACTCCAAATAACCTTCCTAAGCTTTTTTCATCAGTTTCGACAGCCTTCAAAAATACTAGAAAACAACACTAAAATGCAAGACATTCTGTAGCCTTAATGAAGACACTAAATGCTAAAGCCATGTAGGAACATTTTAAATGTGTTCTTGCAAAGAAATTTGTTATTAATCAAAGAACAGAATGCCTATTTTATTAGTAAATAGATTTAAAAGGGAAGATTGAGATACTTAGTCTTGGTTTATGCTGATCTGAGTGATACAATAGGTGAAATATTGTTACTCTTTGCCCACATATAGAACATCTTTCATCTTAAAGTATAAAATTTTCTATGAGATTTTCATTAGTATATTTGTGATTTCCACAAAATATTTTTTTCTGGAAAAAATGCAATCCATATTACTATCATGGACAACACTGCAGATCAAAATTTGTTAGAGAGACCCTGAAGGAATTCCAGCAGCATCCAATGCAGCTGGTGCAGTTTTCAAAGAGCACTTAGGAACAATGCATCTGTACCAGGTGCTGCCTATAAAGAGGTCTTTTCCTTGGTCTGTCAGCAGAGATCATGAAGCATGTAATCTTCAGGGTAGCAGATAGAATTGATTCTTACCTCATTTGGGTGGGCAGTGTTTACAAATTTAGTGTTTCTGTTTGGATAGTTTCTATTTGCCTTTTGAAAGTGCGAATCACCTTGTATTTAAGATCACATGAAATTTAATACATCCTTGTGGGTCTGGAAAACTGCTGCCTATAGCAGTCACTTCACCTTCACAATACACTAGTGTATAACTATTCTATATACTAGTTTACTTTTTTTATTTTCAGCACAAAAAGCATACAAAAGAACATATGTGCTAGTTTTTGGCTTCACAGTGCAGAAAAAGCAATATAAAATAACTCCTCGTTTCACATCAAAACATTCTGAAGTTCTGCAAATCTAATACCCAAAATGTCTATGACTGACTGTCACAGCACTGCAAAGATTTTGTTTGTAACAGTATGGAACAACTAATGAACCTCCACTGTCATCAACCTGAGCAGCAGTTGTATATTTTTAATCGGGTGAAAAAAAGCCACATTTTTTCAAAACACATTTGAATAGCATGATGGACATTTGAATCAATCATATAAGCAAAACTTCCTGTCATGGAATGACAAAGCTTCTTGAAGACTAATGTGGAGTATAAGGTTCTTTCCTTGGAGTCAGCAAATGTTTCAGATACAACATTGCTACTAATTCTGTCAGTGTTGGACCAATGACCTTCACTTTACTAAAATCCCAGTTATCAAAAACAGACTCCCAAGAGATTAGTTCCCTCAACAGCAAAACGTGTATGTCACAAAGGGAACAGTATGTAATCATGTTGTATACTTGGATACTCCTCCCACACCTTTTTTTTTTTTTTTATCTCCTCACTTTGTCTAATATAGACAAAACAAGTAGATGCTTCAGCTACTTCATCCAGTAATTTGGAATAAAATTTGAACTACAGCTTACCGGCAGAATGTTAGATTTGTGACCTACCACTAAGGAATAGTTTTTGATGTCAGTTTTTAATGCTATTTGTATTGAGAGGTTTGCTGGAATCAATTTTTGTAATAAAATAGTCTTATTCAGTTAAAACTAAAATTCTATAACCCAGGTTTTTGACTAATGATTAGACTACCTCTCTTTGAAAATAAATACCATAGATTAGATACATAAAGTAACAACATTTACAAGCCAATCTTCTACAAAAAAGAACCAGACTTCAGATTCAGACTGTTTCCATTCTTTTGCTGCTAGAGGTCAAAAGAAACTGAAGTTGCTAAATTGTCATGTCTCCTTTCATTGCAATGCCACTGCAACATTTGGAAACAATGAAGAGACAAGAAGAAATGTGAGAAAACACTAACAGACAACACTTCCAGCAGAAGTACAATTCCAGAGCTGCACTAAATTAAAGAGGAGTATGCAACGCCTCTGCAAACAAGAAAGAACCATATTATTTCCTTCATCTGAAATTTTGTAAATGATATAATACATGTTTACATTTTAGTATGCAAATATTATGGTGTAAAAGTACCATAGACTGATGGGTGTGGGTGGGGTTTTCTGGGGTATTTTTAGGAACCAATGTCAACATATTCTTACCTTTTTATCTTCTTTAGGTTTCCTAATACTGTGTGGAGGGCCAAATTTGTTCTGAATGCAAAACATCTTCTTAGACCATTCATTTTTGTGAGATTTTAGCTGAGGCTGACCAAAGCTGCCATCGACTCTGTATCTGTCAGCTGGAATCTTACTCATTGGTGGGGGAAGGGTTCCACAGTTAACACTTGACCAGCCGTCCGTAGAATCCGTGTACGACTCCTGATCGCTGGCATTTCCATGCTGCCATTCTTGTAACACGTGCACAGGCAACCACCTTTGATTGCCTGTGCCTGCAGCATTTTTCTTTGATGGGGGTACTGAATTTCGGGAGGAAACCAATGGCACTTCAATACGAGCAGAAGGACCTAAGTGTTTGCTTACATTCTGGGCCTTATCATTCTGTATTACTTCTAAAGGAATGCTTCCCTCTTGCTCGTGACAGAAGCCATTCCAATGGGAGGCAGGCTGATTTTGTCCCCTTCCTACTGGATTTTCCCATAGGCTGTTAGGAATGTGTTTACTCGGGTTGGTCCCTAAATCAACCACCAGAACTCTATTATTCTTTTCTTCCTGGTTGAAATTTCCAATTCCACTATCACTGTTGCTGCTTGTACTATTATTTTGATGAGCATCTGCATCACCATCAAGAAAAGCCCTTGCGCGCATTCCCTCAATCAGTTCCCCCATATCCCTGTACAGGACAGAAATAAACTGCAGAACAGGTAGAGATGATGTTGGAAACTCTAGACAGCCATTTGTATCTGGATCCGCTGTACATTCCAGTCCAAAACGTCTTGCTATACCCTGGTGAATTTTATGATGAAATAATTCAGGATCCACCATAAAAACATGGCAAGATGTCCTCAGAACCCCTTCATCTTCTTGAGCCAAGCTTGCATCATCGTTTGTCTGCATTGTAACTAGTCCAAAGAATCTTCTATCATCTGGGCAAACAGCGCTGAATGCCAGTTTCTCTGCAGGATATTCTGCCACGACACCTGATTTGTCACTGCAGAGCTGAATACAGTCATGCATTATCTTCATCATCACCAGGGAATGGATTTTCTGTTCCGCACGCAGACGTCTCATGCATCCACGAATAGCCTGCAAACTGTCACTTTCCAAATTCGAGGTTGTTGAAGGAAGTTCGATTGAGCCCAGGTAACCCACGACCATGGCAACATTTAAAATGCTTGCATCTAATCCAAAGTCTTCTGCACCCTCCAGTCCAAGTCTAAAAACTGAATCATCATTCAGGACTTTGGCTATTTCTTCCTTTGACAGTAGGTTTGGATTGCTTACACTTTCATTGCCAGTTTCAAATTTCATAGCAGCAGAAACTGAAAATGATCTTTGTTTTGGCGCAGAATTATCTGAGTTACCAGCACAAAGAGCAGGATTCTCAAAGATCATGTTGAAAATGCCACCAGACTGCATTTCTTCAACAACTTTCTCTGCTCTGTTTATACCCAGAGCCTTAGAGTCAGGTTTGGGTTTCAGCCACCCCTTCCCATCATAAAAACCAACTTCTTCATCACTCGAACAAGAATCTAGATGACTAATCCCTTCAGCAATGACCATGTGCAGGACTCCAGAACATTTTCCTATAAGTTTCACTACATCTTCATGAGAGGCTTTTTTCACATTGATTTCGTTAACTGCATATATCTGATCTCCTGCTTTAAGTCCAACATAATCTGCAGGGCTTCCTTTCATCACACAACTAAGAACACAAGGAGCTTGTCCAGAAAGGGTAAATCCATAACCTGCTCTTCCTCTAGCAACTTCCACACTTCTTATCCGTGGAGGAGCATGCATGTTGAGTCGACGTTTGACCGTTTCCCCTGGCCTATACATTTTGGATTTTATTCCTGCAATAGGAAAACTTTTATTTAGTCCAGATTTTTGTCATGTTTCAAGAGCATCACTCCTTCACCCGATGAAGTCCTAAAGAAAGAAAGAAAAAAGACATTTTAATTTTCAATCACATCTCAGGGTTTTTAGTACCCAGTATTCCCTTTACTATTCAGAAATATTACTAATGAACTCTACAAAACCTATTGCTAGAGAATTAACAAAACACTCAAAACAATTTGAAAAGAACACAGTCTTAGTACCACAGTCTTAGTTTTACTTACGAGAAAGGAGTAGCAAATCCAAATAAAGTGGCTGTCCAAAATGACAAAGTGACTGAATGGCAAAGAACAGAATCTAAGTCTTTTGATGTCCAGTCAGTGTTTTTATATTACAGCATGTTATGTCCTCCCCAACTCCCCCACATTATCTATTATTCAGTTAACTTCTGGCTTACTGCACCACTGCAATACCACTGTATTTTACAGCACAGTGAAAATCCTGGATGAAGCTCATCTATCCTTTCCCAGCAACATCAAAATGAGAGCTCGTGTCTATCCACTCAGCTACGCCTCACCCCTAAACATTCAATGTATAGAAACAGGTACCACATGTATCCATGTAAAACAGATTAACTACCCCTAGAGTTGCCTGTATCTCTCCACTGACTGACTGTAAGGGTAGCTTAAAGTAAGTCTCTCAAACTTCAACATTCTTACACACATTTTAGTTACATGTGCAACAACAAATGGGCATTCAGTCATGGATCAGACCAAAGGGATCCAAAATCAGATTTGCTGTTACACCAACCAATTAATCTATTCAAAACCAATTTGTCAGAAAGCAAACACTGTAAAAATGCATTTCAATCAGTCATTCCAACATCCATGTGTTTTAGTTTAGCTTAAAAATTCAAAGAAAAAAAAACAAGAGTGAGAAAGAAGGAACTCCACATGCTGCCAGTGTTAATCTAGTCATGACTTTAGAATTAATATAAAGCAGCTTTACATGAACAGCAAGAAATAGTAGATTTCATTACATTTTGGTGTTGACACTGAAGTCTGGATGTCTTGTTCTAAATATACTCTGGGTAAATTCCATTGTTTTAGAGAGATTTCTTCCACTAAGCGGGTTAAAATGCATAAAAATGTCTTAACACAAATTTAAAAAATGACAACTTGTTCAACTTTTGAAACTATCCCCTTGTTCTATGATATGAACTCTCACTTCCACAGGTCTGGAGGATGACTGACAGAAATAACCATAGGACTACAGCTACATAAAATCACAATAAACTCCATCTGAGGAAGTGAGAACTAATCTGAAAATAATTACTGCTCTGAGTTGGTCCACAGGCTTATTCATAACTCAGTCACACTGTAACATACTTAAAACGTGTAAGGTACTTGAAAGCAAGTATCTTGCATATGTGAGCAAAATGCAGGCAACGTTTTAGATAAATACACACACATAAAAATATACATACACGTACACACAGAGACAACACATTTCTTTATCACACCTAAAGTGCTAAATTAGTGGTGTCCCACCCACTACTTGCATGGAAGAAAAATGACCAAGAAATCCTTCTGACATTGTTCTCAGCTACAGAAATAACAAAAAACCCCACACTCAGAATGTGATTCAATCCACAGCTTACTACTTTCACAGTATTTCTGCCTGGGTTAGAACAAATAGAAGGGCAATTATTTCAAATTTTCACCAATTAAAAAAGCAAAACAAAACTAAAATAAAATTCAGGATCAAAGTCTTCACTACTTAAGTACCTATGAGCTCTTTGATTACCAAGTTTAAAAAACCACTCTCATTGCTTGAATATTCCACTAAATACTCTACTACGGGATGTAATTGCCTTAGGACCCCTCCAAACCCAAAACAGGACAGCCTTCAAGATCTTAGAAGACATCCTGTTGGCTTTACTTTTGGGGTTTAGCGTGTAATGTTTTGAACAACAGGACATCAGGTTTTTTCTCTCGACGGTGCAGCTGTGACTGTTCAACGTAGTATGGTTTTTGCAAACTGTTTTAATATAGCAATTATCTAGCTTCATTAGCAACAGTTTTCCTACAATTTTAGACAAAAAGAGCCCTTAACTGTAAGAAGTAATGAAACTTCACACTTAACCTTTGAATGGAAATCATAACGTAAGAAATGCTTTGCAAACATTTAACCAAACTTAACACTTACATTGCTGTAAGAGACCCCCCTCAACTTGTATCCGTTCTCATGCCTTAAATGCAGTTTGACCCTTTCCTGATGAGGCTAAACTTGGGAACTAAGATATCACTGTGCATTCAGCTATCTCTAAGTAGGTCTGGTACTTTTTGAGAATAATTATTAAACATTTCAAGAGGTAGTTCTCCAACCAAAAAAATGAACTAATAAATGCCCATCAGTAAATAAAAACCTGCTATCTGGGAGTGTGAATATATATATGTTTTAATTTGCCTTATAGTGAATATTTCTGTTCTCAACTGTCTGGAGAACAGCCTAAAGCATCCCCTGGGTACCCTCCAAAATTCTGCTGCTAACCTAACATAACGCCCTGTAGTATCTGGCACCTAAAAGTGCACTACTAGCTTGCAGGAGGAAAGGAAACAATTAAAAGAGTATGAGATTATAAATAATCTCATTCTAAAAATACAATTAAAATATAATAAAAAGCAGTTGTTACTCAAAAAATTAAGATTCAATATTGTAATGTTGAAGTGGCTGGTGAAAAAAACAGATCTTTCCAGCTATCTTTCTATTCTATAAAAAAGTACCCTAAATGCCACTATAAAAAAAAACGTACAATGAAAATTTAGTTAGGGTGCTCTTGGGAAGAAGCAAACCCCAGTGCTGTCTTACTTCACAATTCCACATTTGCTAAGAGAGGGTTCCTTTTAATTCTATTCACAAGTCATTTTACCTATTTGCCTTCCTAACCTATGCTCCTTACACATCAAGCATTTGTTTCAGATGATAACCACTGATAATGGAACTCAAAAACCTGACAATTATAAAAACAAAACAGCAGGTTGCTAGTATATTACTTTTCTCTAACAATGATGTTCCACAGGTGTGAAGTCTTCCACCTATTGATATGTTTATGTACTTTTGTGATTTTAAAGTTAGGAACATTAAAGGGGTTTTGCTGTTAATGTGTATATCCACTAAAATAAAAACAAAACAAAACAAAAAAAATACCAACCAAAGAATAAAACTGTGTTACCTCACTGGAAAAATCACCTCTTCCCTCCCTCAGTACCTGAATATTACTGTGCATTTTTTGTGCCAATTTCAACCATGACAAAGAACAGCTCACTAAATTTATCTAGGAAACTTCAAGACAAAGGACAAATGTATCTCTTCTAGAAGAACCTTCAGTATTCAAGTATGTTTCTCTGCAAAAATGGTGTGACAGGCAAATGGAAAAGTTATAAAAATAGAGTTTCTCATAAGCAGAGAGACTCCCAACAGAGATTTTTTGAGTGACAAACTGTTAACAAACTAGTTCAAAACTAAATTACCTAATTGCCTAAGTTTTCTTTTAATTTCTTTGCAGATTTGAAACCTGAAGCTAGAGATATGGCACAGAAGTGGCACAAACTTCCACAGTTTCAAAGTAATCGTATGTCTGAAAAACCTTTTCCTGTAATAAGTTACAAAATGTGTAGTATCTCCAACGTGAAACAAAGTACAAAGGTAGTGAAACAGACATCATTTTACTTGCACTGAGATAAAGCTTTGTAGTTTTATAACTACAAAATATTTCACAGAACATTTCAGACAAAAACACTAATATATACACATGTGAAATAACATAATTTGCTCATATACATCAGCTTTGTCACAGAACTGCAAAACAAAATGAAACATTTGAGTTTTCTGCCAGCACACATTCTGGTCTACCATTTGAAGCAATTATTTGTGGAGTATAAGCCACCAAAAACACCAGTTACAGTTGGATTGTACTTTAGCCCACAAACACTGCATTTCTGTATGTAATGTTTTTACATATCCATGCTGGCTTTTCATGTCATTTTGAAACCCTCCACTCTAAAGAAAATAACACTTATTTGCTTACTTTCAAGGGAGAGAGGCGGTTTGTTTCCTGCTTCTGCTCTTGTTATCTCATAGCAACAAACAGAACAGAAACAGAAGGCACACTGCTGTTATAGTCTAACCTTCACAGTTACAGAGGGCAGTGAGGGAGCATGTGAAGTTTAAGACTACCTGACTGACCACCAGTTCCTTTCAAAAAGCCTTTGCAAATGAGCTGATACTCAGCACTACAGGATCCATATTAATGTGCAGAGACACAGCAAAGAACTGTCTGGCCTAATTTTGTTTTTCAATAGTGGGACTGTAAAAGGGTAAAGTATGCAAAGTGGAAGTGCATAGAGGAAAGGGACTGTTCCTTCATTCCTCACACACATCTTGAAGTAATGCAAAAGACTCTTCAGCATGGATAACACTCTTTCAGGCATCTTAGGGCATCATTGTGAACTGACTTTCATAAATGATGCCAAGTAACTACAAAGCTCAAATGAAGTTATAAAATTTGAATTCCACTAACTATTCAAATGCAGTACATGTTTATAGACAAGTTACACGAGAAATGTAACAGCACAGCCTGTAGAAGACAGCTACCAGTTGTTTGAGAACTTGGGCGGGACAATATTTTAGTAAAAAAAAATCTTATCAGCATTTCAGAATTGGCAAAACACACCATTATGTTCCCTGTATCAGCAGCAACTGCTTTGCTAGAAAACAATTAGTTGTACTGAGCGTGATCATTCAAAAAATACTGACTGTAATTAGTAAAAGCAGGCTAAAATGCAATTGCTAATAAAAACTGTTCTCACACCGAAGTCGATGTACGAACTGTAAGGAACATAAATAAGACATTTGCTGTTTTGTCTGACAGGAGCCATGCGACTAAGGACAAAGTTTTCTAAAGCTATTGTATAGACAGTCGTGCGTTTACAGCTCAGTTTCATTTGTTGCATTTAAGAAGGGGGAAAGGTTTTTTGGCAGTCAGGCATTTAAGAAGGGGGAAAGGTTTTTTGGCAGTCAGGCATTTTTTCCCCCTTCTTTTCTTGCAAACACGTTACAGAACTGTTGGGGCGCCGCGCAAAGAAAGGGCAGCACTTCAGGCGGGATCCGCTCAGGGACACGAGCGGCCGGGAAGAGCTCGGGGCGCTCTGCCGGGGCGCAGGCAGGAGAGGCACGGCTGGATGCGCCGCAGCTCCGCACACCCGCTCCCAAAGCCTCGCTCCCGCGAGCTCCGGCGCCTGGCGGCGTCTGGGTGCATCCCGCGGGCACCGGGGGCATCCCGCGGGTACGGGGGGCGACCCGGGACGCCGCGGGGGGCGGGCGGCGGGTCCGTTCCCGGAGCAGCGCTCCGCGGGGTTACTCATTAACCGGGGCAGCCGCTCCCCGGGGGGGTGGAGCTGCGGGGAGGGGAGAAAGCGGCACCTGAGCCCGCAGAGACGGTTTGAAAAATCAAGCGGTAAAAGACAGGAGTTCAGGGAGCGCCCCCGAACCTCCCCCCCGCGGGCGGACCGACCGCCCGCCCCTCCGCGCTGCGCGCCGGGGGTCGCGGGCAGCGCCGCAGCCTGAGGGGCGCGCACAGGGGCTGCCTGGGGCTGCCTTTTCTCCCCTCCCTCCCCTTGGCCCCCGCCACCGCGCTCCCTTCCCCCTGGGCCCTCTCCCGCCGCCCATCTGCCGCCCCCGCTCCTCCCGCCGCACCCCGGCGGGGTCCCGGGCCGGGCGCTCGGCGGCGCGGGGGATGGGAGAGCTGGGCGGGCAGCGGTGGGCGCTGCCCCGCTCGGACTCACTCACCTCCGTCCCCCGGGGCTGTGGCTACTCCGCCGAGGCAGCGGCTCCGCCGGTCACCGGGGAGACGGCACCGGGCTCGGCCTGAGGGCGCGGCGGCCACTGGCTGCCCGGCGCTGTCAGTCAAGGCGCCCGCCCGGCGGGGTGGCGGTCGGGTTCCCGGACAGAGAAAGGGGAGAGACAATACCCAGAGCCGCGGAACTACAGCTCCCAGCGTGCCCCGCGAGGGGCCCACTCTCTCCGGCCGTGGGGAGCGGGCCGCGCGAGGTATGACGGGGCGTGTAGTTTTTTAGTCTCGCCTCGCCGCCTCGCCTTGTCCTGGGCTCCGGCGGGCCGTGCAGTGCGCAGGCGCGGGCTGGCGGCGGCTGTTCGAACGGGACCGAGAGTGATCCCGCGGCGGGATCGGGACCAGGGCAAACACTGGGGGATCGCATCCCACAGCAGCCATTGGCATAGAGTCCCCTCGGAGTCGGGAAAACAGGGTGCACCTGTCCCCATCTGAGCGGCGGCCGGCGGCAGGAAGGGACCCAATAACCGCTCCAGCGGCGAAGGGGCGGGTTGGTGAGGGAGGCGCTCGGAGGTGCCTCAGACAGGTGTGCCCGGCCTTTGAAGCCCGGGAACAAAGGGAGACAGACCTGACAAGGTAAAGACAAAGGTGGGAGGGAGCAGGGTGGCACTGGGTTCAGCCTTTAGGGCATGCAGTGAAGGTGAGGAGGTATTGAGGCGTTTCGTAGTAATTAAGCA
The DNA here is from genome assembly GCF_003984885.1 of Neopelma chrysocephalum. NCBI lineage: Eukaryota > Metazoa > Chordata > Aves > Passeriformes > Pipridae > Neopelma > Neopelma chrysocephalum. Next base: position 525,866 of record NW_020897731.1, on the reverse strand, counting down.
TCCGAAGGGCAAGTGTTATGGGTCCCTTCCAACTCAGTGTATTCTGTGATTTTATGAGTTAATTTTTGCCGCCCAGGTCGAGCAGGGCACAGTCAACAGGTTCTCAAAATACATCGAGGTCAGTTTCTTCATTTCCAAAGGGCGACTCCAGTAAACCTTATTTTAAATAGGAGAAATGGGAAGAGGGGAGGGTGACAAACACAGAAGCGAACACCAGTTAAGAGATGCCTGAGGAGCATAAGATTCCAAAAAAAGGGAAGAATTAACCAAATCTATTGGACTTTACTACAGAACCTGAAAAGATTTTGTGATCTTTGCAGCAGATTGAGATCTTTAATTGTTAACACATACATGTAGAAATCCTTTGTATGTGGGGTATTTCATTTCAGTGTCTATCTGTGCACTGGAAACCTGAAATGGAACTGAACCTATCAGTCACAAGGTGCAGAAGAATGCTTACCTTTTTCTGGTTTTTTTGCTTTGGTTTTTTTCCAGTCTCCAGAGCAGGATGTGTATCCCAGAATTCACTGTTGCTGTTATGTCCATAAGATAACTTCTAAATTTTAATATGATTTAACTTCAGTAATTTGTCTCATTTTTATCCAGTCTAGGAAATTCTTTCTTAATAACTCCTTCCCAAACTGAAACGCTTACAGTATACCAGAATTTTCAGGAAAAACAAAAACACAGAGCAAAAGAAAAAGCTCCTTGGAAAAATAGAGGATCCTCCAACCTTCACCTTCTCGTTCTACTGTTTTTTCCTTTGTCAATCTATCCCAAGGAGACTTCTACCAACATGAGACATCTCAGTTGACTTAGATCCCAGTTTTGTTATCTTTCTCATCCAGTTTTATGGGAAAATCTTCTGAAGGGAAAAATAACGGAATAAAACAAGCATTATGTCTTTTTCTTATCTTCACAAAAGACATTGTGGCAAATCAGTGTAACAGACTTCCAAACTTCTTCAGACATACTGTGTCCTATAAAATTAATTAATAATTCTTTAGCAAGGCTAAAAATGTAAGGAAGAAAATTGAGTGATTTTAAACCTCACAATTCATTCTTTCAGGTGAGTTACAGTAATTTTAAAAAATACTCTAGAGACTTAAATTTGCCCAAAGAAGCGATAGTTCCCTTTGACTGGGGAGAGGTCACAGGGAAGGAATTGCATTCCACAAATCAAGGGTGTTTTGGGTTGCCATCTCTTAATAGCCCAATTACTTCCAGCTTCCATATGAGGTTGTCAAGACTATATGTCTTTTGTGAATATTTCTGTTGCCTGTGTAACCCCCACAGATCTAGCACTGATTTGCACTATCTCCTTGCCAACAGAACAAAAGATTGATCAGCCAGGTATGTCAAACAGTTTGACCTTGTAAACGGCTGCAACAGAAGAAAATCTGTTTGAAAATGACAAGTAATAAGGTGGAGTTGTAACTGTTCCAATAGAGGTATCTACAAGTCTCCCACTGAGTCTTTATGGAGTTAATACAAAGAAATTATGCTTTATTTTGTTTCAAAGAGGAGTAATGCTAAAAAGTGGCATCAGCACCTACTAACTATAAACTAATTACTGCATGGCAGTGTCAGACTGCCCCTTCCAAATACACTGAACCTTTTCTACTTGTGATAGCCAACAGAATTTCTTGTGTTTTTGTAATAGCACAGGAGTATGTAATCAATCTGACTTCACAGAAGGCTATTTTGTAGTACAGCAGAATTTCCTATGTGAGTATTACTCAGCAAGGAAGATGTGAGCACTGAAGACTGACATGGCAACAGGTGTGTTCACACACTCTAATTGCAGTCAGAAAAATCCAACTCATCATGAATGAATTCAGTGCTTTGCTTCCGCGCTTTTGGAAATGGTGATTAAGACTTTAGGTTAGAATCTGGAACAAGGTGATTAATGGCCCCTCAAAAATCCACACAAGGTCTCAGCTGCAACTTACTGTTCTCACCACTGTTGGAGACAATAAAGGAAAAAAGGGTGTGAAACAAAGTGATAAGGATTTGTGGCTTTGGGGCTGGACAAGCTTTGGCTTATAAGCCTAAGTAGCTTAATGTTGGGTGTGCAGACATCTCAATCACACCAAGCGTGGCTGTCACAGAACAGCTTCTTGGGTTTCATCTGGAGAGGTTTGCAATGCATCCTGTACTGAACTGTGATTACTGCTGTCACAAACACCAGATGAGAAGTCACAAGATAAACTTAGTCCAGTATCTGATGCAAAGTCTGTGGTTTTAATTACCAGTGTTTAATTACATTGGTTAAAGGAATCAAAGTGTTGATTGCTCAAAAAAACGTTTTTAGACATACGGAAGAATCCTCACATAAATGTCAATTTTATCATATAATGTTTTCAACCTGTTTAAAATTGTGAAATTATATATGATTGTCAGTATTAAATGCTTGCTCAGTATACAAGCATGATTCCAACTTTCCTCAATTTTGTTCCAAACAGCAGGGAAGATTAGGTGTCATATACGTTGTAGTTAGCTTGTGTTGGTCAGTTGGGAGCAAAATCCTCATTATAAAACTTATTTCTTAAATTCCAAAAGCTCGTCCTTCTCCTGTTAACCATCCAGTTCAAAGGGTCAGCAAAGATCATGTTTTCCACACTGAGGACTGTGGATGATCACATAGCCATCAGTATCTACCTTGGCTTACTAGTTAATCTAATATCTAGCAATACCTTTTCCTTATTTTAGGCATAGTTTTATACCTAGTGAGAGACACTCTTGGCAGAGGGAAAAAGAAGAAAATATTTTTGTATAAATGCATTTTGGTTTGGGTGATGGTGTTTCCCACCCTAGCACACCAATATACAAAAAACCTTCACAAGGAACTGTGAAGCAGTAGAACCAAAGGGGGATAGATACCGATCTTGTTAAATCTTGACTGGCCAATAGAGGACATATCCTCTCAAATCCCATTTAGACTTAAAAGGATTGATCTGTGCATCTTGTGCATCTACTTGGCTTTGTAATTGTGTCCTTAGCTACTATGTTAATTAATTAAACATTAAAATATAGTTAAATAGTTTTTGTGTTGGAAGATTCTTGTGTGCACTTAGATATGCCATTTACAAAATTGAAGGTTTAGATGGCAAACTGTCTGGAACATTTTTTTCTGTGTGAAAAGAGGCACAGCTAGGCCATGCTCCTGACTGTGCCTAGCTATATAAATATGATTACTCAATATCCTAAGAAAATTTATTTCCCTACAATAGAATGTGCTATATTTATTTTCCCAAATTCACTACCAGAAACCAAATTAAGCATTTTGTTGTAGGCAAAAACTGAAAACACAAATCACTGCTCACTGATGTCAATTTTTCCTCCCTTAACTGTGACTACATGTGGTCAAAGCTGGTGTCATGTTAAACCTTCAGTGCTGATGAGCAACCCTAATATATAGAACCAGAACATCTGCTAAAACATCTACTTCAAGGACACAAGCATACCTAATACACTTCTGCCAAGAACTGGAAACCCAAGAATTGAGTTTGGCTTTACTGGTGTCAGTGGAAGCACAGAAACCTCTACTCTACCATTTCTTGTGGGCAAATAGTTTATACCCAAAATTTCTCAGTTCCTGAGGAATGCTTTGTTGAGCCTGAATGAGTATAAATTTTTAATTTCATTTTGTGCCATGGACACCTTCTAATATTGGTAAAATACATACACCAAAATGAAAAAAATTGTAGTGTATTTCTTTCTTTTTTTTCTCTCTAAAGGGGTTGTCAGTTTTGGTTGGTTGGTTGGGTTTTAAGCCTTGGAGCTTTAATTTTCTAATTCAGAATTGCAAGACTAATTAACCTGCCATGGCTTTGTGGCTCCATTGAAGCTGTGTCTCCTGTCCCATTGGTCTCATTTAAGCAGAGTGTCTTCTGTCCCACTGGGCTTAAAAATGTGTATCATCTTGCAGCTGAATTTACATGTTCTGAAGAAGCACTTTGTATTTTTGGTTCTGTAAGGAAAAGGGATATCTCAGGTAGGTATTCCTTGTGGCTCCAAGTACCATGCCAAAAAAGTCATTATCGTCTTAGTCTGCAACAGTTTCTCACAGAGCAAGCAAGCTCTGTCGTTGCCATCTAAACAGCAAGCTAAATTAGGATCATGGGTGATATCTTTCAGTGCCCTATTCCTGTCTCTCTTTTTTCCTCTTTGAAGCCATTTCCCGTGTGCCTCTCAGGTCCACGCACCATACAAGGGTGACATATCAGGACTCTGCTTGTTAAGTTTACGGCTAAACACGTCTAAGTGATGAGGTACAAATGTCAGACTAAAAATGTCACTCATATCCCTAAACCTCAGGAAAAACATGCTGAGAGTTCTCCATGTTCACATATGATTCCATGAAAAGAGGCACTGAAGGGTAACATGAGTAATAGAGAAATCGACTTTGTATATTCCTATTTAACATAATTCCCCTGGTAAGAGACCCTGTCTCCAGGACAAATTGTGCAGCATTAAAGAGAGGAGGAGGGATCCTGTATTCCTACTCTCAGTAGTTAACCCAGGAATCAGAGAACACATTTTACCTTGCTCCACTCGGGATGTGACAAAGTCAAGTCCAAACATTTTCCCATTTTCTCATCCAAACTTTACATCTCCAAACTTCAGAGAAGACAGAAAGTCCTTCCTGACCAAGTTCAGTCTGTCTTTAGTTTACTTGCCAGAAGCAGTGCTCTGCTTGTGCTAATCTCTTCTCTTGAAGTTCAGCTGACAAGGCTTGGCATGACCACAGTGACACTTGGGTCCACCTTGGCAAAGGTGGTTTTCGTACAAATGGTGCCCATGCCTAACAACACAGAATGACAGGATTCTGCCCTGGCTCTCGAATCTGATTTAGCTCAGGCTGACTTCATCTTCCTCCACCTCATAACCAGATTCTGAATGGCTTTTAAGATTAGAAGATACTTGCTCATTTTAGGTAAAAATCATCATGATTATTAGTATAAATTCATACATTAAAGCTCATATAAAACTCATTAAGATGTACTTACATAAAGCAGAATAATTTCTTGGTGCTCCACCAAAACTTCAGTTTCATTTAAGATTAGATTTGGAGTTATTCTAAATGACCTTTTGAAATGAAAAGATATGGATTTCTCCATTAAGTGCATTAAGTTAAGAGTCATTTTGGCCGTGACAGCACGTACCTTCACCATCACTTCCTAATTGCCTCTCAGAACTAGGTTGAGGCCTTGCCTCCTACTAAAATTTCTGTTCCATGGTAAAAGTTGAATTCTGATGGATTATTTACTTGAACCTGTGGCAGCCAACTTCCTCTTTCACCTTTTTAAGGATACAACATTTGTGGTGACTGTTTCATGAGCCAGGTCATCCAGCCAGTTCCTGCAGTCCCGATGATTATGGCTGATCCTCCATAAACATTCTTTCCTTGATAACTGGCTTACTCCAAGTTCTTGCCTAACATAACATTCTAATTTCATCTGAAATAGAAAATTAGCCTATGCTTTTTTTTATAAGACATATTTTTCTTAATAGTGAATTTGAACTACATACCTTACACATCAAATACATTTCCTTTTGATTTGGAGTGGGCAAGAAAGGTCATAAGACTTTGCTGTGTCTCCAGCTAAAAGATTCAGAGGCACAGCAATAGCTGGAGACAGATGGCTGCCTGTAACAACTGTCAGAGAGGAATTTTCTTGTACTGCTGAGGAACACTGCACCAGTGTTCAGGCAGTTTAAACTTTCACTAGGCACCATGCTGTTCCTCATGTTTCAGCACAGGGCTGTCAAATGAAGATGCTGGTACACTTCTGTAAGCAAACCACAAGTATGGAGTTGTTCATTGCACGAATGAACACATATAGACAATCTTACAGCAGGAGAGTCTGCTTAAGAATAAAGTCCTTCAATGTATATTGTACCCTCCTTAACCACCTTTCAGAAAGGAGACCGTGGCTTATTCTCATGAGAATGCATAAACCAAATCACCACAACTTGGCAGCAAGGAGACACAAAACAAGTGCATAATTTCTGGTGTTATCCGTGTTATGCCATTTCTACTGTGGTGAAATTCAGTCTGATTTTTTACTGAATGTTAACCAATGCGAACCAGCTCTAAAGAGGCTTAAACCTTTGAATAGATGAGATGAAGATTAAACCCTATATGGACAGTTATTTTTGTGGAAGATTTAACAGTGGTGTATTTCATCTTCATCTAGTGAAGCTTCAAGATAAGCTAAATGAAAAGGAAGGATATAAAACCTTATTCATATAAGTTTAAAGAAAGTGTAAGCATTATAGTTAACACCACATAAGTTCATGTGGGCAAGGTTTTATACATTCATAAAGGAGATTGCATTTAATCTGATTATATTGAATTAAAGATAAATTGTAGTAAAACCTGTAGGGGGAAGAATGAGGATCATGGAGAATTTTTTAAGTAGTTTTAATTAATTTTCTAAATATGTTTACTTTGCAGTTCATAGAAAATTGATATTTCTATAGCTTCCCTCAGTGAAACAAGCCTTCATCAAGCTGTGATAAGTACTTCTCAACATTTAAGTATGTAGGAAATTTTATACTTTTAATAGTATGCACCAATTCATTTTTTTCTTGCAATGCATAGCAATCCAGAACTTACCCCTAAAATAACAACATATAGTCAGAAATTTCAGCTTGCTCAAAGCGCAGTTGGGAGGGATTTCCTGGGAAGCTTCCATGGAAGATGAAGGAGCTTGTGAGTGCTGGCAGTTCTTCAAGAACACTCTCCTGGAAGCACAAAACCAGTTCATGCCCTTTAAAGGTATGGCAAGTAGGTGGAGCAAGAGACCCCCTTGCTTAAATGTGAGCTTCTGAGACTGCTCAAAACCAAAGAGAAGAGTACCAGAGAGGGAAAAAACAGGGCATTGCCAGGGTGTGCAGATGCAGTTAGAAAAGCAAAAGCTCAGCTCAAATTGAAATTGGCTGGAGATGTCAAAAACCACAAAGGGAACATAAACAACAACCAGAAGGACAAGGAAATATTGTCCCACTGTTAAACAGGAGAGGTGAATTAGTCACCCACAATGCTGAAAAGGCAGAGATTCTCAACACATTCTTCACCTGCACTTTTGGGCCACAGGTCCAGAGAACAAAGATCCAGGTTTATGTAAGCACAGATCCACCGTCAGTGAAAGAAGAGCTGGTCTGGGAACTGTTACAAATTGATGGGTACTGACATTATGCACCCAAGGGTTTTCAGAGAGCTGGCTGATGTCATTGCAAGGACATTCTCCATAATCTTGGAGAAACTGTGAAGATCAGGACATCCCAGAAGACTGGAAAAAAGCTAATGTCACCCCATCTACAAGAAGGGCTTAAAGGAGGATCCACGAAATTATAGGCCCATCAATCTTACTTCAGTCCCTGGGAAAGTTGTGGAAGAAATCCTCTCGAGGGCTATCACAAGTCAAATGAAGCACATGATTGGGAAAAGCCAGCAGGGATTCACCAAGGGCAAATTGTACTTGACAAACCTGATCTCCTCCTACGACCTCCTGCTTGGTTGATGTGGGGTGAGCAGTGGACATTGTCTACCTGGATTTCTCCAAGGCTTTCAGTATGGATTTCCAGAGCCCCCTCCTGAAGAAATGGATGTCTTAGTGTCTACACAAATGGTCCATGCAGCGGGTGGGGAACTGGCTGACCAGCCACACCCAGAGGATGGTTGTAAATAGCTCTTTTTCAAGCTGATGGCTGACAGGGTCACAAGTGGGGTCCCCCAGAGATCTATATTGGGTCCAAGGCTGTTCAATATCTTTATAAAAGATCTGGATGATGGGATCAAGTGTACTCTGATAAAGTTTGCTTATAACACCAAACCAAGTGGGGAAGTGGACATTTTGGAAGGGAGAGCCACCCTGCAGGAAGACCTGGGTAGGCTGAAAGAGTGAGCTAACAAGAACCTTATGAAGTTCAACAAGGGCAAGTATAATGTTTTGTACCTGGAAAACACAATCCAGGAGTGCAGCACAGGCTGGGATCATTCTGGCTGGGGAGCAGGTCTGTGGCAAGGCACCTGTGGGTCCTGGTGGACAACAAGCTCAATATGAGGGAAGAGGGTGGTGCTGCTGCAGCAGAGAAAGCCAACAGGATGCTGGGCTTCACCAACAAGGCCATCACCAGCAGAGATCAAGTGTAGCCCACTCTACTCAGCATGTCAGGCTACACCCGGAATGCAGTGTTCAGCCTTGGTCCCCACTATGCAAAAAAGATGTGGACAGGCTGGAGAGGGTTCAGAGAAGGGCCACAAAGATGATCAGAGGACTGGGAAGCCTGCCATAACAGGAAAGGCTGAGAGAACTGGTTTTGCACAGCCTCAGGAAAAGAAGGCTTAGGGGAGACCTTATTGCCATGTTCCAGTATTTAAAGGGTGGCTACAAAGAAGATGGAAATTTTGTCCTGGGACTGGACAAAAGAGGACATTTTTTCACGGTGAGAACAGTCAGACTGTGCTTTTGCCAAGAAAGGTTGGACCAGGGTCCCTTCCAACTTGGTACTATATGATTCTGTGACATAACTTTTTACTAGGGTCAAACTGAGGTCTTATAGGTAGTAATTACTTGGTCCTAGGTAATGATGTCGTTCACTGCAGATGACTGGTCTGTTTTTTTAAAGAACATACCTGAAATTATTCATCCTTATTAGAAATGTGGTTCAATAAAACACCTTAAAAGTAAGCTGCAGTAGAATGAAAAATTTCCAACCAGAAAAATTATGTATGGGAAGAAAATTTCACATCCAAAATGGCAAAGTATTTTAAATGTTTCTGTTAAAACACTAAAAAAGATCAACACAAAAGTTTAATGATGTAGTCTCAAGCTTGCACACACAGGAAGTATGCTACCCATAAAATCAGGGGAAATAGATTAGCAATCTAGAGACCAGATGGTTAGTATTTACTTGCTGACATAACACCACCAAATGTTCCTAAATTTCTTTTTCAAATTTGCCTTTCACATTACATTATCAGCATAGGAACTGATCTTGCAAACATATATGTGCAGAGTTCAATATATTTATTCATTTGAGTAGTTCCTTTGTCTTTAGAACATGAGACAGAACCAGGCTGTCAACTTGGGGTTACAGAGCTGTAAGCTATTTGCCTACACCAAATTGGGCAGACTAAGTCTGGAAAAATAATTTTTAAATCCTGTATACATTTTTTTCTGCTTTTGTACTTTGTACTTTGCAAAAGAGACACCAGTTTATGGAGAAAATTATAAAAGACATTCCTGTCCATAAATATATTGCGTGGTTTGGTGGGTAATGTTAAACTTGGCAAGGCCTGAAATAAATTGAAATCTTAAAATTCTTCTCCAATTTGAGGTCAAAAAGTAAAAAAAAAAAAAAACAGTTACAAACTATTTTAACCAAAAAATTGTTAAAACCAACATGAGAAAATGCTGTTTAATTATAATGGGATCCTCCTGCAAATTACTTAATCTCTTTTTTTGTGAGAAAATATTTTTGCTTCCAAATATTTGTCCAGAGACTGATTTTTCTCTGGTGGGAAAAAATGTCACTTCTTGGTGTGCACTATTTATAACTTCTGTAAGTTATCTGTAGGAGCTGTCTATTCAAAATATACAGAATTTCACTGGTGTTAGCTTTTCATGCTCTGACTTTTCTCCTTCAACATTATGCTTTTTCTTTATTTTTGCTTTCTTGTCTTTTAAAATTTTGTGATCCTTCTCACCCATCATTACTAGTTTTGTTTGGAGGCATTTACATTGCCCCTTTGCCCAACACGTATTTTCCCATCTTTCACCGCAATCTGCTTCTCCTTACTTGCTTGCATGTTTCTCATTTGCCTCCTCAGGCTCCCTTTCCTTCTGTTTTTGCATCACTTACAAAAGTCACCTGCCTCCAGGCAGCATATTTCCTCCTCTATTTAATTTTTCCATTTGCACCATCTGTGTGTGTAGTATAGGCACTGCATTTAGTGAAAGCAGTGTCATACTGACTTGACCCCATTACTGCCCTGAAAATAAGAAATTTATTTTCCTATGCTACAGTTTATTTGTTGATCTCACTTCTAGAAGCCATGAGGAAGTTCCTTTAATGTCATGATAAACTTGAATAACCCTTGATGTGCTCCCCTTGAACATTTATTACACTCAACTCCCTACTCATACAGACACAGAGGCAGTGTCTCTGTTTTGCAAAACCAGGAATTCTACCAGGCATTTTTATTCTAGGCAGGTCTTTCAAGTTATAATTAGTCTGAATATCTCAAACATTCAAATATCTATACCTGCAGCTAACTGTCCCATAGAGATGAGGAAGATGTGCCTACCTTAAATAAAAAAATCCCCAGAAAAAACACTCAACTTTTTGTTCAAGTAAATGTTCCATCTTTACAGGAACAAATGAAACAGCAGCAAAAAGAAACTATGGGTAGGTAGGGAATTTTCAACCTGTTGTCAAAAAGCATTAGAAAAATTCTATCATACATGAAACTAATTATATTTGTCTACAGCAGGGCTGTGCTCACTCTCTAGGCAAAACCAGGGCTAAAACACAGATAATCTGCATTGATGGGAATAAAGCCTTTTTTGAGAGATGAGGTTTTAAAACTGAGCTACAAAATTTAACGAATAAAAATGATGTTTTATATAAAAAAAATCTCACAACCTCCAGAAAACACCAATTCCTTTAATGCGGTTATGTAAGACAATGTTCAGAGTCTCATCTAGAATGCTGTATATCATTCTGGTCATTCACCTTTAAAATGGATGAACTCAGAGCAAAATTAACAAAACAGTCATCAAAATCCTACCTTATAAAAGAGTGTTATCCATCAGAAGAAGGGCTGCATGGGAGACAACATCCGGCTCTCAAGACTGACCACCACATAAAGCAGCAAAAGCAGTGCTGATACAAGAAGAAATTGGTATAAATTGATCAGGAATAATCCCAGAAGCAATCTTCTAAATGGCAGTTTACCCATCTGTAATGCATATAATTCTGAGGACAAAACACCTAACTCATTTTAAGGTACAGGTCCACACATTTACCAAAGGGATTATATGACATGGTTCCTTATGTTAGCAGGCAAAGAATAAGTAGATTTCCTCCATTCCTGTGTTCCTAAAGCTCTGGACCTGTAATAACATGCAAGGAGAGGGGCTACCTACTCTATGGTACAAGGTTCAAATATGTTGCCATTGTTATTGCTCATTAATTGGATTTAATTGCTATATTATTCAAGTAGATAGTATCAGTAAATATTATTAATTCCCGTGGAGTCAGGGGAGAGTTTCTTTATATGTTACTCTAAACACATTAAAGTGTCAGGAAGCACTACAACATGGATACATCAGCTCACCTGAATCTGTAACAGATCTACATTTGAAATGTATAAAACTATTTTGCAGAATCAGAACAGATACTTGCCACTTTTCCAATCATGCAATTACTGTAGTAAAGGTGGAGTGAAGGAAAGTTATTTTGTTTATACTTCAGCAGCCACCATTTTCTGCAATTTCAGTTTTCTACTACATTTGCCTTATCCTGTTATCATTATTAAACTCTGTAGGAATGGGCAACATTTAGATATTTAATAACTCTTAATCTTCATACCTGCAGGATCTTCTAAGAAATATCTCCACGTATTATTCATTTGCTTGGTGAGCATAACCTTTATCCTGTTCAGCAAGCATAATTAGAGATTATTTTGTTGTGTCTGGATTTAAAATAGTTTAGCTTACCTTAGCACAGGCAACAACACATTAAATTATATAGGAGAACGCAAACACCTTCAAAGGCAAAGTTTCAAGAGAGGACATTATTGAATAGCAAGAATGGAAAATGGCCTGAGTTCCTAGTACTAATTCTATAGTTTCTATACCTGAATCCAACCTTCACTCTTGCCTATACAATAAATGCAGCAGAAATACGTTTTTCAAGGAGAACACAATAAGAAATGGTATATAGGAAATTCAGCCAGTGAATTTTTGAATTTAAGCTTAGAGGTATTTAAATGTCTTGTTTCACTGAAGAGCCAAACACTTGCTGGTGCTTCATCTTAACTCCCAAGACACAGTCCTTTATGCCTTCGGCTCCCTCGTGTGGTGCATCCCTGTCGATCTGCCTTACAGACCCCCCTTCAAACATCTAAACACACACAGGAGCCGTGCCAGCAGCAAATACTGCTGTTGAGGAGTTGAATGTTCTTCTTGACTTCCATCTCTATATTTTAGGCATCGGCATCGGCATTTAGGAAATCTTTACACTGCAATTAATAATTGTAAACCTCTGACCATGGTTATTGCTCCCAGTATTTTCTGCTGTCCCAAAGCAAACTATCTGCCCAGCAATAATAAGTAAGTTTCTTCTTTTTTTTTATTTCATTTGATAGACATTATATATGTATATACACACAGTACAATATTTTTTCTTTTATGATAGAGAATAAATGCAAGTTTTCATTGCTGGTTGTTTAAGTCAACAGATTCCAGTTAATAATGAAAAAAATTAAACGTTTAATATCAAAAGCAAATTCAAGTATCTTCTATACATTTTAGTATTCAGTATATAGTAAGGTGGTTGGGGGGGGTTCTTTTTATATCAAAAAATGTATTTGAATAGATTTTTTTTACCCTAATACTTTAGAGTACTATTCATATCAGGCATGGAGTTTAAAAGGATGTACCTCATTGTCCCAGCTAGCTCTTCACAAAAACCATAGGTCACTTATACAATCAGGCATATGTTTCAAAACAGGGTTTAATCATCAGCAAAGTCAAGGTGCAATTACCATGTTTAGAAATGCACTGTTTCATTCTCCTAAAACAGATCAAGCTGTAGTCCTTGATGTGAAGCAATATATAACACCACTGTTTGCAAAACAATACCTGACCTAGGCATAAACAGTACTTCAGTTCCCCGAGCTATTCATCCCTTAACCTTTCCGTACAAAAATAATTCAACTTAGGCATATATTGCACTGATTTTATCATACTGGATAGCTCTCACCCTGCATTATCTCTTCTTTTGCTTAACTAAGATTACACTAGGGTTTTAATTTCCATGGAAAACCTGGGAATAGAGCAACGGACACACATATGGTGTGCAATAAAGGGTTATCTATAGTAGCAATAGTAATCTCAGAGGCATTCACAAAGGAAACTACACATTAGATTTGGAGATCATTTTCTCCAGTAGATTCATCATTCTCTCCTGTAACTGTAAGCTTTGAACTTGAATGATGTTTTGCTGATCCAGAATCCTGCGCACTTCTCTGCAGGTTTCTTCCATAGCTCTACTCAACTTCTTTTGTTCTTCCAACATGGCTTCCATTAATTTTAGCTTCTTCTTTTGGAAGCTGCAGTTTTGCATTTTTCTTTTCTTAACTGGTCTTTCTTCAGCTCTGAAATGTGAATATTTGTTAACAATTAAACTCATATTTATATTATAAAAAAAAAAAGTTAGAACCTAAAATTCTATAGCACATTCTTGGCCAAGCTACAACCTAGTCGTATTTTTAAACTCCTGCGTTCTCCAATAAATTCCCTCTCAAGTTCATGCCAAAACATAAGTATTTACTGTATTATTGCATGGGGTTACAGATTATAAAAAGAAAAAGTTTTTACATCTCATTGTTTTTAATAAGAACTTTCCCTGTGGAATATCAGGCTCTTTTTTCTTTTTTAATCTTGACATTTCTTTCACATTGAATTTATATGCTGTATTGGGAGAGACATTTGGCTTATGTGGCCATTGAAACTCCAATTTTAAAGCTGCAATAACCATCCTGTTGAGAGAAAGTGCCACACAGTTACATGTAGTGGTAACTTACAGCTTGGTTTTTAAAGCATTGCATCAGTAAGTCTGGTCCCACTACAGGATGTTAGTCTTGGAATTCACCCTTGCACCAAGATACAGCAGTTGCACTGACCACTCTTTTTTTATATTTCATCATAAAACATTATAAACAACATAAAAGTTGGAAAAGGTGGAAAAAGACCTAGGGGTGGTGGTTGACAGCCAGCTGAACATGAGCTGGCAGTGTGCCCAGGTGGCCAAGGCCAATGGCATCCTGGCTTGGATCAGCAATACTGAGGCCAGAAAGACTAGGGCAGTGATTGTCCCCCTGTACTCGGCACTGCTGAGGCACCTCAAATTCTGGGATCATTTTTTGGCCTCTCATGACAAGAAAGACATTGAGGTGCTGGAGCATGTCCAGAGAAGGTCAATAGAGCTGGGGAAGGGTCTGGAGCACAAGTCTTACGAGGAGCAGCTGAGGAAGCTGAGGGTGCCAAACACCAGATGGTTGAATCCAAGTCTATCTATGTACCCAGTCACGTTGACATTTCTGTGGCAGAGTATCTCTAACTGTCTCTCAGGTTATGGAAGTTAGACAAGCGTGTATCATCCTCATCTGAAATATGTAGAACTGCCATGTGGAATTTGGGGAATATTTTAAGAATCTCATCTATGCTGTATCATTCTGAGTTTCTGTTTTGGAAGACAGATAAACATGCAATAAAGACAGTGCTTTCAAGGTGTATAGTTCACATGGCTGTCCTAACTTAGGGTGACTGAACAACACATGGATTGAAAACCAGCCCACACTGCATACAAGTGAGAACACACACAAGAGACATGTTGCTCTTAACCTGTAATCTAAGAAAGAGTCATGCTAAAACATGAAGGAGGAAGAAAGGCAAGCAGAAGGAATATGTGCAAGTATAGTACACATCTGAGAAACCTCCAATTAGAGGTGGATAACTTCTTTTCTAACTTCAAGTGCTAGTCCATGTCTTCATTCAGGCTTTTTGTAACTCCAGACTGGAGTCCCCAACATCAAAGTTATCTGATGATGTGTCTTGAAGTTCCTTGACACAAACAGCCATCTCAGTCGTGTTCTGCCAAATGCAGTATCTTTTCTAGATGAAATGCAATAACGAGATGGCACAGTTGTGACTAGTATGCCATGTCAACATCTTGCAGATTTTAAGACACCCTTGAATAAGGATAACTTGAACTCTTGAGGAATGTGTTTTTCTTACTGTGAAGAACAGTAGTGGAGGGGAGGTCACTCAGCTGTGGCAGATTTGTATCATAATTTCATTCACGTTCTTATCCTACCTGACAGGCTTTGTGCAACAGTGACTATGACATTCAAATCTCTCAGCAAGAGAAATAGAAAATCCTAAGCATCTGAAAGACTTAATGCAAATATAAGAAAAAGACACAAGCCCCTTGACATTTAAGATGCAATGACCCAGAAAGGGTGAGGTCTATGGAAAGAAACAAGTAATTAAATTAAATGCTATTAAATTCTTAGAGAAAAAAAAATTAGAATTGGTTTTGAGGGAAACTGTTTTGAGTACTGTTTAGTCATTTGAATGTGCTGCCCCCCTCTGCACAGGCAAGAATGAGCAACAATCTTCCTTCATAAACGTACACTAACGGGGTAAAAAAAGACCACTGGCTTCCAGACTATCCAAGACTTTGAAGTTACTTGTACAACTCAAAGGACTTCATCAACATTATACTGCTACAGCGATGCTAAGGGAAAGGAGAAGCTATCATCTTTATGCTAAACAAAATTTTGGAAGGTATGCAAAATAAACTCACCTTTGCAGATTCTATATAGCATATTTGCTTTGGGGCATCAAAAAAATGTGCATAAAATAAATATATGCTGCTCTGCTCAAACTGTGAGTCAAGCTTGCTGCTGATGACCAAAATTATCACAGCCAATCTTGTGAGAATAGGTCTTGGCTGACACCAAATTCTGTTTCTCCTCATTAACTCTAAGGGACAGAATTATTTCACATGTAGTTCTCAAAGAGGTCAGGCAAGTGTCTAAGGACCATACTGAATCTGTTATTCCAAGGTTCCCATCACTGAACTCAGGTTCAGAAAGAGTGCACACAATCTGGTATGCAGAGCAAGAACCCTTCTGAAATGATGATATTATTTTAGCCAAAGTCACCTTTTGTCTTCACAGAGGATTTAAATGTTGAAAACCTGATGAATCTCTATCCTCTTCCCTAACACTATTCTTTTCCCTAACGCAGTAGCACTAAGTAGCTATGGTGAGACCTCTTGTCTTGAAACCAGTAGGAACTCACTCCTAGAGCCACAAGAGGGCTCGTGTGTTGCCAAAGTAAGCCCTGGTAAGAATGGTCCTTAATAAAGAATGAGAGAAAATCTGAGGCTTGTCAGTGGTACTGAGATGCACTGAGTATGGTGTGGCTTTCTTGGCATTTGTGGCTGCTATTTGCTTTTTAATTTCAATTGAGACCAACAAAAAAACCCATGAAAAATAAAGATGGAGTGAGTTAGATTGAAAAAATTAAAATAAGTCTTATTTTCAAGAGAAAAGAAAAAACTTTGAATCTTACTTTCCTAGAGTCTGCAAAGGATTTTACCTGTTTTTCAGTTAAATGTGATCCATCCAAAACCTGTAATATGCAAAACCATACATCCAAGACAGTAACTGTCCTGCACAGATCCAGAGAGAAAAGAGCAGCAAAATGTCTGGTGGCGATGGCAGCTACCAGAACTGGGGAACTGTGTTAGAGCAGTATCTTCAGTCTGTTAATAACTAAGAAAGTATTCACTGATGAGTGCTAGATCAAAATTGTCTTTCAGCACAGAGAAGTGCCCCCAAAAGAACAAGGATTCTTATCAAGGTGTCTGAAGTACTCTCTATGTTTGTTTACCATTAACAAATGCAACTTGGTAACTAGACAGCCTTCATTGAAAAGAAATACTTATTTCAGAAATCCCTGGCTTTGGTGGTGGTCCTGATCTCCTTTTCTTTCCAGCCATAGTGACTGTCAATGAGAGGGTTCTGTGGTCACTCATAAGTTCATAGTAAGGACTTGGCACTTACAATCCTCTCCTCTTGCAGAATAGCTCCTGAAGGAGAGCTCGTGACAGTATCCACAGCTCCTGCCAATGAAGCATCTCCCTCCTTGCCAAACCTAGACTCTGAAGGTAAATTTCAAGATCTGGAGGAAAGAGGGGCCTAGAAAATCAAGGACCTCTAATACAATCTGCTGATACTCTTCGACTTCCAGTATCTATGTCAGGGAGCCTCCAAAAGGTTGGCATTGGCATTCTCCTGGCCACATGAACAAAGTATGAAAGAGCTTTGGCACTGGGATCACGTCCCAAGTAGAAACTCACGAAGCTATTTCCATGCTATGCTCTAAAACAGAGAGACAGTGTTCAAAAGAAGCCAACCGAGGGAAAGAAAATGTTCCACCTCATGTAGGAGACTGAGCAGAAAGGACAGTGTGTATTGGACACAAGGGGGAAGAAAGCAAAACCTCCAGATATAATCAGGTAAGATATTAGGCAAGTTTCAAATGCATTTGTTGTCTGCCTATCTAATATCAATTTAATTCACTGTTCAATTAAAAGTTCCTTGATTGATTGCTTACACTTATCCAATAGGACTTGTTTCAGGGATGTGTGTGAATAATTAATGAAGCAGGAGTTGAATACAAAGAGTAATCTATCAAAATGTGTTGCCTCCACAAAACCATAACAAGAATTCTTCCTTTCTTACTTCTTCCTTTCTTACTACCTCATGGCAAATTGGTCTCCAGTACAATCAGATTCTGGAATTTATGGCTTTCAACACCTAACAGCTGTTTCCTGCTTGTTTGCGCTTTTTTAGCTAAGTACAAACCTGAGCACTCCTCCATAACCCATATTTTTAGGAAAAATAATTAACAGTGATCTGGAAATAAGCAATATTAATATTGGAGATGGCACAAAGATCTTCAGAGTATAAGGATCAAGGATCAGGCAACCTGGATCTTCTGGTAAACTAAGCTCATTCAAACACAGCCAAACGCATTCAGGAATTAACGAGGCTCATACTTGAAGTAAAGCATAGAAAAGAACCACAAAAATGGCTTGGAGCTTGGGCAAAGCACCTTGCTATGATAACAAGTCTGCATAATGAGTTAAGATGTACTATATAATGTACATAGCCTGAAGCTCAAACTTCTCTGTAGATTACGCCCATTCAGATTTAAATAGCCATGGCATAATTTTAGAAATATTAAAGGCTTTGCCAAAACTGCTTTTTCCAGAATTAGCATGATCACCAAGTTTTAATGCATTTCTTTTAATTCATATCTTGGTTAATTCATGTCACCAATTCTTACTCTTTCTCCATGTGTAAAACCTTCTGTACCAAATCACTTAATCTACATTTAAAAATTAAAGAATACCAAAGACAGTGCGATCATGGTACACAACTACCCTGAGGCAAAAAGCCAAAAATACTGAAAGGATCTCCAATATAGTGAAAAGAAAGGTAAATAGAAGCAACATCTGACAGTTTCATTCACTAAATTTGCATTAGAAACAAGGGGCTGGTTCAGACAAGAGTTTACTTATCACTGGAAGCAAGGGAAGAGTGAATTCTCCATCTTCAGAATTTATCAGATCCAGACTGGATATCAATAAAACACTTCCAAGATTCAAACAAATCATAGAAACAAAGAAATGGAGGACAGCAGAGGCATGAGGCTCCTGAGTGCAGTTGTCCCCTGCTAAGGGAAGGATGTCACAGAATCCTCTCTCTCCATAACATTTCTGGGCTCCACACCAGAGTAACCAAATTCAAATGCTATCTATCAAGAAGTCAGACTAGATGACATGGTGGGTCTATTATGGTCTTTTAATCTATGAAAGTAACTCTTTCACCCCCATTTTCAGTGCAATAGAAATGGAAGAACAGATGAAGTCTGAACCACATTCACAGCCTGTATAATTATATTCTGCCATTACTTTAACAATGAAAATTAGTCCACAGGGTGAAAAAACACTGTTTTCAATTACATAAAACATCACTTATAATGGTGTCAGGAATTTGGATTTTAAAAGTTCAAGCTGCAGTGCAAGACTCCACCACATGGCATTATATTATACGGCCATAATAGAATAAATCTATTATTGTCAGATGTTTTATGGAGTATAATACGAGCTTTGTTGAAGCCCAAGAGCAGTGTTAGAACAATGCTAACAAAATAGCAGGCGCCCCATTAAAGAAATATAGGGATTCCAGATGTTTTTCTCATCTGCAAATTGAAAGAAAAATTAAAATTAATTCTATCCCACATTAATTGTATTATCACTAACTAGCAAAATTTGGGTTTTGTAAGAAGGTCCCAAACTCAAACAAAACGCAAAGAAAACCAGTTTCAACTATTTTTAGCCTGATTGAAGAATAAAACTTGACATTTTTCTCTATCATGAAAGCTAAACATTACATTGAAATATTTTTTTTAAGTTAAAATTTATATAGCCAAGTAGCCTCCTGCTATGTTCCAGAATACTGTGCAAAACACAAAGCTGGCACTCAAAAGCTGTGTTGGAGATTTTAAAGGAATTACAGGAAAGTTTTCAGAAGTTTAAAAGTTGACTTACAACTACTGTTTGAAGGGTTTTTTCACTACCTGTTGTTGTCATAACATTAGGATTTTTATTACTGAAAAAAAAAATTCCCATAGTGTAACTTGTAAAATATACAGCTGTAAACCACATCTATATTTTACATATAGATTTGTGTGTATATTTTTCAAAATATTTTTCAAAGTAATTGTTTTACACAGCCATTAAGCACAAAAATAGAGAGGGAAATTGAGGACCTAAAACGTCTTTTAATTTCAAATCCCAGTATTAAGTTCCTTTTGTGTGTTTAGAGGAAAGGGCATTTACAAAAAAAAGCCAAGACAGACCCAAAGTTTATATGGTAATTCTTTGCTCTCTTGTTGGCTATTTTAAAGTGTTTTTTAAATACAGGATGACACACTAATTGCTTAGGCTGAAAATTGCTTTTCAGTTCATAATTTTCCATTAGTAACTCTAAAAGAATTAACTTCCTTGTCTTACCATGGCAACTCTAAGTGATTTTAACCCATCTGATACCATTAGCAACTGCTGTATTTCCTTCTGGTCAAGAAAGGGTTTCCTACTCTTCTCTCATTCTGGACAATCTGGACAAGACTTTCTAACCTCCTTTGACTATTGGAATAACATTCTTTTCCCTGCCAGATACGTGTCCCATTATCACAACTGCGTTCTAGTTTTTAATCTGATCATGATGCTCACCTGAAATATTACACTGATCTCTCAAGTGGTATCTGCCACTCAACTTTTTCTATTTTTAAACACGGTGGAGCTGTATTTTAACTTGTGAATGTGTACATATCTTGCTGTTAAATAATATGCACAATATTATATTGCACAAATTTTTTTATAGTAGAGACTGTGAGAGTATGCCTGCATTCTTAAATATTTATTGAATAAACTCTACCACATCTGTGGAAAAGTAACCTTCTAATTACATATTATTTAATGTTATTGTGAATCAAATAGTGAATTGGGAATAAAGTTACTGCATCTGAAATGTGACTTTGGAGTTTGCAAATTCTAAAGTCAAGTGAGTTTGTGTACCAGGACCATCAACTACTTACAGTGAACTAGGATGAAAAAAATCTTTTTTTGTGAACAAAAGGGTTGCTACAGTTCAAGAATTACACACCCTAATAAACAGGCAGTTGCCAAAAAAAAAGTTTTAAAAAATAATCAGCTATTCAAGGACTATTTGCTTGAATGATTGAATGAATCTACCCTAGTTTTATTCATCCAAGAGGGGGTCTGGAAACAATAATTCAAACTTGTTAGGTTGGTTCTTCTTCCAGCTCAACATCTTCACAGTTGCATGACTGACAGGTAATTTTACTGTTACAGTTAAAGCCCCACAGTCTCGTGATAAGGATCTCTAGGATCAACTTTTTTCCTGCCAGAAAAACTGTAATCAACTCTTATTTCACACCACTCTGGATGAAAAATGAGACCAGTGAAGTCTAAAATCTGTGTGAGGAGTACAATCCTGCCTTTTGTTAAAACTCCGCCTTCCAGAGAACTCCAGTCATATCAAAAAAGGAAACACATGTTTGCATCTCAAACTAGCACTTACTTTTTAAAAAAATGACATTCTCAATTGTATTTAAAACATTGCAATGTACTTTCAAACTGCATGAATAGCTTTTCAGTGTCCACAGAAATATTTAGTTTGCATCTTTTCACCATCTCAATAATAACTGAAGCCAGAGAAATTTCATAGTCATATCAAAAGCAAGACCAGAGCAAGCCAAAAATCATGTAAGCAGTATGTTCTATCTCTGATTGCACCACGGGACTCTCTTGAACATGCCTGTACTCCTATTATAAACACTCTACCTGATGTGAGCCGTGACATGCATGCTGAATTTTGGCAATAATATACAACTTTTTGCCCAGTTCTCCTACTCCCTTTCAGTCTCTCATAAATAAAGAAAGAAAATTCCCTAATTCAACAAAATGGCTGATACTGGAGAACAGATGTCATTTGTGATTTACAGAAGAAACACAAGAGTAGTCAGAGAAAAATGTGTGAGGGTGTCCCCTTTACAGGGCAGATCTGGTTCATTCTGTAAAATACAAGAAAGGGCGGAAAATAGATGCTACCTCAGCTTGTAAGAAAGTAAGCTTGATGAGCTTTCTGAATGTTCATCTTCAAAGCATTCTTCCCTTCCTTCATATGTAAACTGGTTATATGGCAAATACAGCGGTGTAGACTTAGCTGATGGAGACTGAGAAGCCTCTGTCTGTGATGTAGAAGGACCTGGTTGTTGATTTTCATGCATTTTCACATCGCTGTGGTCTGTCACTTTGGATAAGATCCTATCAATGGTTTTGTAGTAAGGCCAGTCAGGTGCAACAGTTTCACTGTCAGTCATGCATTTTAATTTCCTGCAAGAAAAGGCACACAACATTAAAGCTTGTTTTCCTATAAAAGTACTTTTCATAGAGACCTATCTCAAAACATTTGTTCTGGTCACATTTAGGACTCAAACTGAATGCTTTTAATGAGAATAAAATTAGACACTTTTTTCTTTTAATCTCCAATGAAGCTTTTCAGGTTCTTTTCCTAGGTTTGCCCTGTGATTAAAAGTTACATGTAAACCCCAAATTAAATTGAATACAAATAAAGAACATTACAACTTCTAATGGAAACAGGACTATGTTGGTGGTTGAATAATTTTTCTTCCTCTTACAGAACACCAGGCTAACTCATCTGACAACAGTCCCTGACAACTAGAGTAGGCAACATATCACAGCCTTTACCAAACTGTGGGCAGCCCTGTCCTTCCATTCTTTAAAGAATTAATATTTGTTTTCCATATTGAATACAAGTGGTTATAAATATAATTCATATACTTTTCTTAATATTTCCTAAAAATTCTGAATTGCCTTGGTAAACATCCCAGTAATAACCATGAGATGTAGATGTCTGTTCATTTGTTACAGAATAAAGATCAGTGTAGGCAGAAGCACAGAATTTCATTAATTTGCCAAAAAAAAAAAAAGGCAAAACAAAACACGAGCAAAAACAGTTAAAAATGCATTAGAAATAGCATAAACAAAAGCATTACAGTGAATGGACTATCAACCATGACCTTGTCTTTTCACATGGATTTTACTATGAGATCTATTATTCAGTCCTCACAGAAATTTCACTGCTATCCCACTTGGTTCCCATTGTTATTTTATTTGGGGTTTATTTGGTTTTACTGAGAAATATAAAACTGAGGTGTATAGATGAATTATTTGTCTCAAAGAAGCTCCAGTGCTCAGCTAGAGTCCCAAACTTTCTTTTCCTTTGCCTTGCCCAGTTGGGATCTTGTTACTCTAAATCAAAATGCAGGAAGGGAACACAACAGGAAAGGCAAGACCAATGACAAATGTTCCATTTTCATAAGCCAGATTTCATTCAAATTAACAAAAAGCTGAACCAAATCTGATTCTCACAGATAGCAAGAGGTTTCCATTTGCAGAAAAAAAAAAAAGGATAAAAACTATCCCTGGACACCTGGCCCAGCCCCCTTTCTTGAAGCCTTTCAGGTTTTTCCTTCTCAGAATCCATTCTGCCCACACTGGTCCTGCAAGGGATAGAATTAAATAACATGTAAACGTAATAAAAATGGTGCCAAACTTAAAAGTGAGAACTTGAAGTTCTTCCTTTTAAACAGCTCTCAGCCTAGAGTAAGGGGAAATCCACTAGTGAGAAAAGAAGTTAGAAAGATTTGCTTAGATTTTAAAGCCATTTAAGGATTCTTTTTCCTTGTCCTTGCAAGGTCTGATGAGCTTTTCCAGCTATTTAGAAATGCACATCATAGTCCTGCACAGCAAAGCCTCACAGCCATCCATACTTTTATGCCCTCTATGCATGCAAAATTTTAATTTCATACATGTTTCACAACCTACTGCTGCAATTTCATAGTCAGAGAATATCTAGCACAACCTACAAATACATGCATATCCATTTAGCACAGATAGAAAATAGCTAAATAGAGGGCTGACGACAACCATCAATTGATATTGATTATTTTTAGTTCAATTATTTAGGCTATTTACATGAAAAAACATATCAATTAAACCACTACAAGCTACTAGCCAAGTCTGTCTACATGGCACATTTGTTTGCCTGTGTTGAACCCCCCAATGTATTCAAGCTCTGCTGTTTAAAACATTACCGTCCCCAGCTGCTGATTGTAGTGCATCCACCGTGCTCAGCATCCCCACAGGTGAGATGACAAAGGCCACACGTGAGCACAGCTCAGCCGTGCACTGCCAAGGCCACCAGCTGCATTGAGACTTCATGGGACGTGGTTTGACCTGTCCCAGTATAAAACCCCTGCAGTCCTACACTAGGCATGAGCCTCCAGGCAGTTTACAAGCCAATAACAACTACTCTTCGTGCCCAGAGATCGAGTCAGTTTTCCACCCAGCTGGTAGTACTTCCATTTGGAGTATAACATCCCAGCTTGGACAAAATGATGTTCTTGGAGATTGCATCAAAAAGGTTTCTACTGTCAAGCTACACAACACACTGGGCTCTACCCTCATCCACAGATCTAGTCTTTTAATCACAGGAGGCAAGTAGGTCAGTCAGATGTGATTCCCTCCTAGTAAATCCATTCTGACTATTTCCAGCCACCACCTTCTCCTTTAAGTGACTCGAAATTGCTTACAAGGCAGCTTGCTCTATGATCTTCCTAGAAGTTTAAGGGGAGATGATCAACTTTTAATTCCTGTTCCTGCCTTTTTTGAAGATTCAACAGCCTTCCTCCAGTCCCCAGGGACCTACCTCAATCTTCACAAAACTTTCAGAGATGATTCCCAACTCAGTCCTTTTCTACTACTGATACTTCCACTCCTTGATCAACATAACTGGTCTACTCTGACCTCCAAACGGGAGGCCTGGAGACACACCATCTATAACGCTGCTGTTTCCTTTGAGAAAGCACACAGGATCACTCTCGAGGAGAAAAGACAAGGCAGAAAGAATCGTGTCTTGCAGAATATACCACCTAAGGAGTCTTTCTGCTGTGCCTTTTGCAATCGGACATGTCTATCTCGTATTGGCCTCGTTAGCCACCAATGCGCTTGTAACAAACGTGGATAGAGCCTTCCTAAATCTTCGTTCGCAAAGCCTGGCCATGACTTCCACTCCACTGACCCTGCCCCAGGCACATCCAACAGAGACACCTGGGCAGTGAACCCTGAAATAAAGAAGATACTGAGTATCCTCAGCCTTATTACTTTCATCTGCTTTCACTAAATCAGCCACCCTAGTGGTGACTTTAGGGTCAACCCCCAGTATCAATACAGGCTGAGGAATGAAGGGATTGAGAGCAGCCCTGCAGGGAAGGACTTGGGGGTGCTGGTGGATGAAAGGATGGACATGACTTGGCAATGTGCACTTGTAGCCCACAAAGCCAACCATTATCCTGGGCTGCAACAAAAGCAGCGTGGGCAGCAGGTTGAGGGAGATGATTCTGCCCCTCTACTCTGCTCTCATGAAACCCCATCTGGAGGACCACAAAAGTGCTCAGAGGAGCTGGAGCACCTCTGCCACAGAGACAGGCTGAGAGAGTTGGGGTTCTGTAGCCTGGAGAAGAGAAGGCTCCAGGAAGACCTTATTGTGGCTAAAGGGGGCCTACAATAAAGATGGGGAGAGACTATTTAGCAGGTCCTGTTATAATAGGACAAAGGGTAATGTTTTTAAACTTTAAAAGGGTAGAGAAACAGAATGCACACATAAGCTGTGGATGCTCCATCCCTGGCAGTGTCCAAGGCTAGGTTGGATGGGGCTTTGAGCAACACAGTCTAGTGGAAGGTGACCCTGCCCATGGCAGGGGGTTTTCAAGAGTAGGTATTTTGCCTGAGTAGGTCATTGCCTTGGGGTTTTTTTGACTGAGCTCAGCTCTGCACCCAGACCCTATTTTTTCCAGAACTTTTGAAGGAAGAGCTGCTGTTTATTATCAGCCCACAGAGCTGAAGAGTTGCAGCTATATAAACCCAGGTATTTCTCTGCCTCTCAATGCATTGAGTGGATACTAACTTTTCTACTTCTGACTGCTTACCATAACTCCAAGCTAAATAAAAGGGATCACTACCAGGAGTTAGGCAAGAGAACTGTGTTAGCTTAAAAGCACTACCAGCAGCAATCATCTACCTGTATGGAGTCTGGCTCCTACATACGGTAAAAAGGATGAAACAGATAGAGAGATGAGAAGATAAAGGGGAAGGGAGTGTCAGTCCTTTGGAAAAGGAGTAGAAATGCTGCAGGTGGAGATAAATAGGGAGAACATTCACTGGAATAGTGGTCATGGTTTAGCTTTCTGTTAAAAACAAATCAAATAACTAACTTTGTAAAATTAATATCAAGTTTCAGGGTTTACTGATTTAATTTTTTTTTTTTTTTTTTTTTTGCAACTACCAGAAGTTCAGAAAACCTAGTGAGACACCTGAGAGCTTTTACCTGCATTGAGGTAAGCATAACCCTGGCAAAACTGAAGTGTAAAATTAATTTACTGCTGTCAGTCATTACCATAACTCATCACAGCAATCTCAGCTGCTTCCAAAAGATGCAAGTTGGGTTGTTTGTTTGTTATAATGCAACATGAGATGTTAAAAAGAAACAATACAATATGAAGGCTAGAATGCAATAGTCCAGAAATGAGAGAGCAAGATGTGCACTTTGAAATCGGGCAAATCGCTGCCTGAGTGAGCAAGGCAGGCAGAAAAATTAGGTAAGAAACAGGGGTAAGCGGGAAAGTCAGCAGAGCTTGTGAAACAACTTCACACTGGGTTTATCTAGACCTGTTGCTCTTTCATGAGGCTCTATTAAAATCCAGCTGAGAGCAGAGGCAACTGAGAACTCTCTCCAAAAATCAGGGAACAAAGTCAGATTTCCAGCAGACAAATATCTAAGGCATGCCAACCCAGTAATTTGAAAGTGGTTGCTTGTCTTATTCCAGATAAGTGAATAAATTAATGGACTTTGAGATCCTACTGCCAAAATGTTCCGCTGAATGGACTGAGACAATTGTTGAGTCATTTGTGCTGCCATTGACCTTTCTTCAGGCTTTATTCTCTGTGCCTATTAATCCACTTTCTAAAATAAAATTATCATATTATGTTCTACAGAACTTTTTTAAATCATCATTATTTAGTCAGCAAAAAGCAAGCAATCTATAGCTTGCCTCTTTTTCTAGGCTTTGCTCAAAACAGTAATGCTTTTTTATTATTATTGCAGTATTTGATATTACTACTTGCCTCAAGGAATGGATACAAGATCCATCTCCTGGGGTTTCAAGGAAAAGCTTTCAAAATAAATAATAAATAGCAACTGTTCATGAACCAATGAATGGTGAGGAAAGGAAAGATGTATGAAAGTACAGTATTAAGTTGTGCATCTGCCATAAATTATTGAAATTAAAGAGAAAGACTGTAAAACATCCAAATTCAGCTTTCTGCAGTAATTTGGCTACACTTATATTTTATCATTTTCTGTAACAGAGGTTGAATATTCTAGTTGCTTAAGGTCATAGAGTATAGCAACGGGTTACACAAGCAACAATGTTTAATTGTCGTCATGTACACATGGAAATAAAAAATGAGACTACTCTTTTATACAAATCATGAGACTGATTCAAATTTACCAATCATTAACATTAATTGACTGTGATTCAAATCAAAGAGCAACAGCTGCATCCTGTTTTCTAGGCTTTGGGGAGGGTGATGTTTTTTAAAATAATAAATTTGCATTCACACAGTTCTTATTTTTAAACATCAGAAGGAATCAGTCAAAACTGTGGACCACTGTGCAAGCTGTACAAGCCCTGTTCCCTTTCTGTAAGCCAGTGGGTATTGTGTCAGTGGCAATATTCTAACAGCAGATACAGTGCACTGTTACACAGTAAGATCAGCATATTAGTGGTGACAGGACAGGGCTTTCTTTTAGAAGGACTAATTACAGGTTCATATGAGCTGATAGCCCCAAGCTGGCTACATAACAAAAGAATCTGGCACGTACTCTGTGTGATGCTAAACTGCAAGAGCTGCCATGCTAATCTCAGCAAAACTTTTGATGACCAGCGCATCAGAAAGCTTAACTTTGAAATCCAGGAAGCTTGACTCAGCCCTTCCTCCTTCCAAGGTGGATAAATAGGGAGGTTGGTGCAGCTCACTGCACGGGTGTCTTTGAAATAAAACATTAAAAACTTTGTGGCTGATCTATCCACAGCAGATATTTCAGATTTTACAGCAATGCCTAAAAGCAGAATTTTATTCAAATGCACCTGCAAAAAAAAATTTTCCTTCCACCTATGGGGCTGTGCAGCATTTTCCATCCAGTCAATTTGCACAGTGGATGAAATGGTCCCTTAATATACTGAGACTCCAGTAAGAATTATTTAGGTCACGGTATATTTTTCCCTGAACAGTTTCCTCCAAATGCACTTGGACTACAGTCATGCAGAGGAAAACAGGAACCACTGCCAGATCAGCCCATCGCCTTGCTGCCTCACTTCTGACAAAGGTCAGTGCTAAATACTTCAAGAATGATTTTGACAGACAGCTTTTGGGGGCACATTCACCCATAAAAACACATGATTATTTTTCCATCGACAGCTAGTAATATCCTGAAACCTGTTGTCTTTTATAACTCTACCTAACTGGAAGATAAACAACATCTGCATTTTTATTTAATAAATCTAATTTTTACTAAAAATAATAATAAAACAACCTGCTGCTCTCTTGGTGTCAATGATTTTCAGTGGTAATGAGTTCCACATGCTTATTATGCAGTGCAATACAAATTTATATGACTTTAACTAGTTTTACATTTCTTGCCTTGCAATTCTAATAAATAACTTCTTGTATTATGGCAAAAAAATATCTGCTTTACATTCTGAAAAACAGTAGTGTACATTTTTATGCACCTCTAAAACTTCTTTATATTTCTTTCTCTTCACAAACTTTCCCATTTCTCTTAATAAAGAAAGCTTTCCACAGCTCAGCCTAACTGTGTTTTCTAAGCAACTTCTCATTCTCGTCACCTCACTGAAATATAGGGCAGTCAGCAATAAACACAAGAATTCAAGGAGGAGATAATGAGATAAAACAGATTTCTATATGGCATTTTAACATGTGAATAATATTTTCACCTCATATGTGGAGGAATGGGATGTGTTCACCCTAAAATTGCTGTCCTGATAGATGCTCACATGCACAGAACTACTCCTGAACTAACTATGTGGCAGCACAAAATCCCACATAGGATCCAAACATACTCAAAACCAGGGTTGGGAGCTGGGAGCAAATTCTGAGCCTCCTGCCACCGTATGCATGTACATAGTTGCATTAGCTGCAGCAACTGCAATAATTACTGGATAAGAAAGGCTCCTCCTCTACTTATTCATATGTTTGTATGACTTTGACACCTTCTGCACAATAACGAAAGGCTTTCACTGAGCAGAATAAATAAAACAGTATTAACTGAACTGCCTCTTAAAATGCCATGGGATCCTCAAACTGGAAAGCACCAATAATACCCGTTTCAAGAGATGTCCCAGGATAAGACATGCCAGTGATAACACTTTTAAAACTGAACTTGGTTAAAAACATTAGTAGAAATATTCAAGTACTGCTTTTTCTTTTATAGAAAAAATATACATATAGGTATCTATTCATATAGGTATGTGTAGCAATTTGTAGGACAGCATTTTGTGTTCCTTTATGAAATTGTGGCACACAAATAATAATATGATCTGATTAAATATTCTAATGCAGTTCATTTCTGGCTGTCAAAGGTAGACTAGAGACCACTCCACCTTTGCAGCGCTTTAAACGGCTGCCTAAAAAAGTAAAGGACCCTAAACTGATGGGAAGAAAAAAGCACTCAGGTGCAGAGCACCCCCCTAATTCCTGCTACTGGTGCTACGTTCTCCCATGTCACACTTACTAACCCTACATAATCATTACAAAGTATTATCTCAAAATAGAGCATTTTCCTACTCTCAGGATCTTCTTTTCCAGTTTATGCCACAGTGCAGCGATGATGCCCAGAAATACAGTGAGGTAAAGCATCTTCCTCAACTGACCTGCAGGCACCAAAACATGGATTAAAACTCAGCTGCCTTACAGCAAAGCCAGCACTCAGTGGCCACTCACATCATTTACAGTTTCATCACAACGTTCCCCATCCTCACACAGCACCAAAAATTACCCAGAAAACCAGATATTGTAAGTCATAGCTTTTGTTTGTCCCTGTTCTCTGTACCACCTCACCTTGAATGCAAAGCACACAGGATTTGAACAAACAATAAAAAGATGCATTTCATATTCAAGAGTACAAAATGAAACAGCACTCTGACAGCGCAAGGCAGTTTTCTAACTCTCCAAAATTAGCATCTCAATCAATAAGCAGGGAGCTGCAATGCACTGCAAAATAGAAAAGCAGCGTGACAACATGCAATAGAAGCAATCTTAGAAGTTCGCCAAAATAGAAGGGTATTTTTTTAAAGTGCAGTTTCTCACACGCACACAGAGTCCATGTATGTGAGTGATCTTATTTCTCCCCTTCCCCAAGTGCAACTTTAAAGTAAAAACATTCATTAGGAAAAAAAAAAAGAGACTCTGTAATTGATGACAACACTGAAAATTTAGAACAAAGGCTGACAGAAATAACCTATTCCACTTGGCAATTATGGCACTTAAATATCGTGCGGTGTTGCTAGACACCTGTAAAATCTCAGTGCCGCGAGATGTATTTCTCAGCAGGGAGGACTGCAGATTTAGCAGACTAAGCAAAAGCCTGGTAGCCAGTAACTCCCGACTTGCTGGGGTGATGCTGGGCAAAAATTTATCTTACTTCCAGCTTTCTCGGCTACAGTCCGAGTGAAGAAAACTGTAAGGATTACAGCAGGGTTAGTAAAACATTTTGGAGACATTAGCATTTGCTACGAAACATCAGGTTTGATATTATGGCAAATGATGTTAAACATTATGCTTGTGGATCATAGAAATGCAGAAGGACATTCAAAGTTAAGGGGTTTACAGGATTTTCCCTAGTTTTCTATTTGATGAGCAGTCTCTGCATTAAATACGGTAAGGGTGCCTTACAGAAAAGCGAGCAGTTTTAACATGGTTGCCTGCTGTAATAACCTTTTTTATTATTAATATGAGCTTTGAGGAGAGATTAAATAAAAGAGTCACATATTTGATATTCTTGCATTACAAGCACATAGCTCAAATCACCACTCAGGATTTCCAGTATGAGGCAGTTTGTGCCTCACAGAGATAAGAATTTAAAAAAAAAAAAAAAAAAGAAAGAAAAAGAAAAAAAGAAAAAAGATATGGAAATATTTCTGTTAAGTTCTAATTATTTTTCTTCCTGCATACAACAAATGCACAAATGCACAAATGCCTCGCATTTTCTGAAGCCAACTTCCCCTCCTGCCTGCCTGCCTGTTCTTTATCATCCCCTTGTAGACACCTCCGCCCTCCCCCCGACTCCTTTGGAGCAGTATTGACGGTGCACATTGATTCTCTCTCTGCAGATATAATAGTTCTTTCACTGCTGCTGCTTATAATTATAGCAATGTGTGTCACTCAGTAATAAGACATTCAATTATTCTTGGCCTCATGAAGTGTAACCCTTCAACTCACGAGACCAAAATCTAGGAGCATCAGCCCCCCCCAAACATTATTCTCTTCTAGTTTTTTTTTTTTAACTTTGCCTTGCAATTCCGATTCTCAGTGGCCACTTCAAACTGCAGGAGTTTCCCTGCAAGGAACTGGCTTCCAAGCTAACACAATCAGTCCCCTCAGCAAAGAGCAAAAAAAAATATAAATCTCTTTTCCCCACTAAATACATTTCCATCCCTCTGCATCATAACAACGCCAGCTAATTTTAAAGAAACAAAGTTGTCCCAGAGTTTGACATGAAATGGGGGGAAAAATTAACAATGACGTAACAGCATTGGCAAGAGAGAATTTTAAAAGCGATATGAACAATCTTTAATCTTTTATCGACAGATTTCCTCTAGAAGACTTCTTTCTGAAAGGCAAAAATCACTGCGCCGTCCCTGCTAAAATCTCTTAAAATAAAAAGAATGAACTGAAGCTTACCTGTACTGGAATGTCATATTTGTAATTTTTATCTTTATTTCCTCTCCGTGGCGAATTTCTCCAGTCATTTCAAAGAGTTTGTTAGCCATTTTCTCATAAACTTTGGCATTCCTTTTAGTTTGTTTCAGCTCATCAAAAAATTCTTCCCAAACCAGCATTAAACCTCTCATTTCTGCATCAGTCCAGTTCCTGGCCCTCCTGTGTTTCTCAGTCTGAGAAGAGACAATGTAACTGGGAATTTCTGCTGCAGCCATTGCTGACTGACCTAAAAGGGTTTTAAAAGAGGACACTTAATATAGATTGAGTTTTTAGTTTAGGTTTTTTGTAGTGCAAGACATGCATATGTGGATAAAGAATTTGAATGACAACAGAACATATGAAACCTTTTTGCAACAGCTTGAAGCTTGAGTGCACAAAATGGGGCCTACATCTGACAGGCAGGAATTTAGTTAAAAGCTTTTAAACAGAGAAACGTCATTTTGATGTCACGTTTCCATAGCAACAGAGCAACTGCATAAGCTACAACAACAAAAACCTTTTAACTGAAAGCCAAAGAATCAGGACAAAGTTGACAGGCCATCAATATTAAAGCTTTTAAACACTTTAGGTTTAACAAAAAAAAGATCTATGCAGCCTTTGAGAAGCTACTTTTAAGTTTCTACTTCTTTTTTAGCTTTCCCTTACCTTTTAGGCAGACAATCTGCTAGCAGGGGGTCATGGTCGCCTGAACGAGCTTTTAAGTTGCGCCTTGACAGACTCTCTAGGAGGTTGCAAGGACTGAGGCCATGTACACAAAAAAAAGCTTTTTTTATTTGCAAAGATATTCTGCAAAAAGAATCAGCCAGCTTTATGAAAACTATACATCTCTAAGCTAATAAATGTTTAAGCAGGCAGGCTCATTAAAAAGGAGCCTGCATCTGGGTTTTAGACCATGCACAAAATAG
The DNA here is from genome assembly GCF_003984885.1 of Neopelma chrysocephalum. Classification (NCBI taxonomy): domain Eukaryota; kingdom Metazoa; phylum Chordata; class Aves; order Passeriformes; family Pipridae; genus Neopelma; species Neopelma chrysocephalum. The sequence goes on along the minus strand of NW_020897731.1, from coordinate 493,392 downwards.
TATTTAAGTGTTTAAATATAGAGAGAAATGTATATAAAATTTCAATATAAAGCCACTTTTTTCCCTGAGATGTTTTGCTGCTGATAAGCACACACTGCAGTCCTGTCAGTATGAATTTGCCTTTGTAGGTATGTATTACTGTATGTGTATTTTGTATTCCTAGTAATTTAGATGCTATTTATGCAGCCTGTGTTCTGCCTTAGGACTGCAGCAGAAGCATTTCACCTGCTTTATGGGCAACCTAAAAGGATTATTCAATGAGTTAAAAAAAGGCTGTGAGATGCTTAGAACTGCGAATAAATTGCTTTGCTGTAAAACAAGCATTTTGAGCTGGTTTTTATATAGGGCTAAATTCTGCCAGCAGTTATACTAGAGAAGAACCACTTATTCATTGTATTAAATACAAGCAGTGGGCCAAATCCTGCCCCTCTTACACTCCTGCAATCTGACAATAATCTTTCACAAATGAGGGAGATGCAGGAACTGCATTAATTCCAGCAGTACAACCAGATAAAATGTGCATTTTCTACCGTCCCAATTGAATCGTGTTATGTAAAATATAAATAAATAAACCACGGACCTTTCTTCTTATTATTTTTCTGTTTCAGCATATAACAGCAATAACGACCTCACTGCAGGGCATTTCCTGAAGATTAATGGCAGGCAGGGGTTAATGGCCTGAGGCTCACCCAGTCAGTCGTTAATCCCCAGGAAATGTTCTGTGCCTCAATCCTTAATGCTTAAGTATCCTATAAATTGTAAGTCTTCTCATAACCACATCCTTGATCTTAACAATAGTTTAAAAATGCACAGCTTGGTTTGCATGTTAGAGATGGTAAAGGGAGCACATAATGTTCCTTAAAGGTACACTAGTGATATTTGTAGTATCATTGCCTTCTTTCTATTTTATTTATTCTACTGTTTATTACAAGAGGCACAACAGCATACCATAGAATAAGGGAAAGGGGTGGTGGGGGGAATCACATATACTGTTTGTAGGAACTTCAACTGATACAACCCTGAACATGTCTCTGTCAGAAATATACCTGCTGAGTCACTGCCTTCCTAAGGAGAAAAAAAAAAAAAGAGAGAGAGAAATAAAGAAAAAAATCCCCTAGCTTCCAAATAACTGCTTTTAACTACTAATATGACAGCCTAGCAACTATTACCTTTAAAAATGTGTAAATAGCAGCATATGTTGTGATGATGATCTTGCATGGTTTGTCTCTTGGGTGGCCAGCTGGGAGACATCACATGATCAGGGGACAGATGGTGGTCAGAAGAGGATCAGCTGATGACACATTCATTTTATTAATTTATTGTTTTGTTTTGAAATTCTCATCACTTAACCTTGGGCTCCAGGCAGCTATGTTAATAAAACCGTACTGAACTGAGCTGCCTGCAGTCATAGCCAGTGGCTGGGGATCACCAGGACAAGTTTAAGGAACCAACGCAGTGTCTGAGAAGAAAATACCATCGCTCTGGGTCTGACTTGGGACCAGTGCATGCTACTGCAAAGCCAGGCTTGCTTCTCAACCTTTAATCATCCAGTAGAGGTTTGTTTTTCTCCTCCAGACTTTAATCCACCAAGGTTCTGAAAATGCTGATTAACACCACTGAAACCCATAGCATGATACACACACACTGCAAAAACCGAGAGATACATGTGATCCCTGCTTTAAAGGTATTTTTAATCCAGTTTCAACTGCAACAACCAGGACAGGGTGGGTGAAAACCTTTCCAGCTGCAACAAGTTCTTTTTGTTGTAGTGCACAACTATTCCTTCCCCTCTCCATCCACATGTGCCTGGCATATGTGCGGCTGCTCCTTGGGCTTCACATTGGCCCCCAGACCCAAACCCAGGATCCTGCAGGAAGGGGGCGGTTGTTTCCCTGTGAAATTCACATCTCAACTTTTCTATACCCTGTTTTCTATTAGTATACTTGACAGATTGATATAGTGGTATAGTGCTATTTAACATCTGTTAAATAAAAGAAACGCTTTCTAATAATACCTCCCTTATTCCCCTCCTCTCAGCACCAGAAGGGAATCTAAGTTTCAAGGACTCAGGTTTTATCCCCTCCTCTGAGAAAATAATTGATATTAATTATAGAGACCCCGCATGCCTCCTCTACCTCACTGAAGCACACGTGCCAAGTGGTTGATAAAAGTGACTGTTTTCCTACAAAGAGCTGAAAGCAAGAGAAGTTTCTTTTGTCCCCAGATAATCCCTGCAGTCTTCACTAGAGCCAGGGGACGGGCTGCGCCTCTCTCTGATGGTGTTCTGTAGAAGTGTGCAGTTCTGGGAGTCACTAAGCCCTTGTCCTGGTCCCTGAGTTCGGACAAACAGCTAAGACAGGACCAGCAAACCCTTAGGGGAAGAGCAGCCCTGCAGCAGCAAGAGCTGTCCCTTCCCAAGATGGGGGCATTGGGAGGAGAAAGTCAATTAGCACTCAGCTGTTTCTTGCCCCTCTCAAGCTAGAGGCCAGTCAAGATTTGTCATCTACCTCAACGACTGGCTGGTGACCAAACCCAGAGTAACTGCTGGCATGACAAGCTGCAACTCAGGCGGACCAAAGGCACTGATATCCCTCATCAACTCCACTCTGATATTTCTGCTGATGACACAGTCCTCCAGCACCAGCTTCCTCAAGACCAAGGACCAGTCTGGCATCAAATACCCTGCAAGCAACTGAAGCTCTGACTATTCTCATCAATAAAATAAGGATGTTAAGGTCTTGGAAACCAATGATACACATAACAGAGCTACTGAGTACATCTCTGTAGATTACTTTCCTCTGCAGGAGAAAGCTGTCTTCTTCACTTTCCTGCTCGCCCCAGTTCCTCCTCTGATGAGCACTGCCGTGACAAGTCCAGAAGATGTTCTTATGAACACCAATCTCAGTGGGCTTGAGGATCTCACTCGTGCCTTTCCTTTCAATTCACACCTGCTCCTGAGAGCTAAGGAACATGAGTTTAATGATCCTGTTGCAAATCTGTTCTTCATATCATCTGTCTAAACACCCTACCTTTTTTTGTAATTATTATATATCAACTTGAATAATAGCTCTCACAGCTGTTCCACCTTTCAGGTGATCTCTACAGATAACAAACCCCAAACAGGGTAGAAGGTTTTATAATTTGCAGATGTGGATCTAATGAACTTTGCCTATAAATGTTATCACAAGAGTTCAAACAACTCCATTAATCCTAACGCTTCTGTTGACTACACTTCAGGTGATCTGTGCTAACCAACTCTGTATACAGCCTTCAGCTTTGCAAGTGTGGGCTAACGCATGCCAAACAAAACTTCCTTTAGCCAGGTTTTAGGGAATGGTGTTTTCCCTTCTGTTTGCAGGGGAATAACGGCTCTAGTCAATCATGGGAACCCAACCCACAAACTGTGAGCCATTACACTGTGGTTACAGAAGAGCATGTCCGATCCTGCTGATGAGGACTGTGGTAGAAGTCAGGCAGATGTTTCTTGGCAAATCAGCATTTATTCCATTAGGATTCAAGAAATTTCTACAACTTCTCCTAAATGTACTTCCATGTCTGAAACCCACATGGGAGCTGTCAATAGGGGTGCTGACACACAGATCACTGCCTTTTTTGATTTCAGAAATGGAAGCACATTAGCTTTGGTTCAGGAAAGTCTTGAGACTAACTGGCAGCAAACACCCTTTTAGGCAGCACCTTGGAGCTGTGACACTGGGAGGAGGAGGTCCCCGCTGAAGGGTCATCAGATGTGTCACCCCTTGAAGGCACAGGTCCAACTCTAAAACGCATGAGCATCTCGGCAGAACATTTTGTAATGCCTTAAATACATATAACTAAAAAAACAAAACAAAACAAACAAACAAACAAAGCTTCTTTCACCCTTCTGTGTTTGGGGCAAGCAAGATTGAAAGCAAGATCGTCCAAAACAGAGACTGGTCACTGCTCCTTGCAATCCTCCAGTCTGGCCCACCAGGAGTGTTGCATGGGGGCAACAACAAATCTTGAAACTGGATAGTGACTGAAGAGAACGTGTTCAACCTCTGGCCATTTCAGTGCAGACACACCTTGGTAACTTTTCTTAAAAGAGTGCACTAGTATGTATGTGTTTGTCTAAAAACAAAGCATTTGGAGTTTGTATTGCAGTGGGATACTATGTTTTAAGTTTAAAAAAGCTGCATGTGTTGGAAGGCTGTCTCCTGCCCCACGTTTTGCTATCCACTGGGCTTAAACACCCACTTTCTTACAGAAAATTATGGGTTTAGTGTCTCTGATTGCTGCCCACTGCAATTTGCAAAGATGGTTAAATGCAATGCAGTACAGACAGACTGGGGAATGAGAAGCTGGAGAGCAGAGCTGTGGAAAGGGACCTGAGGGTCCTGGCCAATGGCAAGTTAAATATGAGTCAGCAGTGCCCTGGCAGCCAGGAGGGCCAACCATATCCTGGGAGGCATCAGGCAAAGCATCACCAGCTGGGCCAGGGAGGGGATTGTCCCGCTCTGCTCTGCACTGGGGCAGCCTCACCTTGAATATTGTGGCAGTTTTGGGCATCAAAATATAAGAAGGATATTAAGATATTAGAGTGCCCAAAGGAGGGCAACAAGGACAGCAAAGGGCCTTGAGGGGAAGCTGTATGAGGAGCGGCTTAGGGTACTTGGTCTGTTCAGCCTGGAGAAGAGGAGACTGAGGGGAGACTTCACTGAGGTCTTCAACATCCTCATGAGAGGAAGTGGAAGAGCAGGCACTGATCTCTTCACTCTCGTGACCAATGACAGGACACAAGGGAATGCTGTGAAGTTGTGTCAGGGGAGGTTTAAGTTGAATATTAGGAACAGGTTCTTCATCCAGAGGCTGGTTGGGCACTGGAACAGGCTCCCCAGGGAAGTGGTCACAGCACCGAGTGAGACAGAGTTCAAGAAGCATTTGGACAATGCTCTCAGACACATGGTGTGCCTCTTGGGGTGGTCCTGTGCAGAGACAGGAGTTGGTCTCAATCCTTGTGGATCCCTTCCAACTCAGGATCCTTTATGATACTGTGATTCTTTATGAGACAAGAAATACTCTATGAAATACTTTATGGGAGAGGAAATACCCTTCCACTACTTCTGAAAATCTTGGCCAGAGAAGGTAGGCAGGGACAGGTGATCACAGAGGAGAAGTTGCCTTCTTTTCTCCTCCATTAAACCAACATGGCAGTGAAACTGTTGTGCTGAGGAGAGTGCTAGAAATGAGGAGCTCACCCTGAGGTAGGGAAGCACCTCACAGGCACTGTAGCCGGGCTTAGGAACTCCGATAATGTCCATGCACCATTCAGTCTGCCAGTTTCCTTGGGTGCTGGAGTCGTGTGGGTTTGTAAAGGCCCAGAATCTACAGGAAACCATAAGGCTGTGAACACAGAGCCATCAGGTCAGTGTTGTAGAACCATACACAGACACAGCTCATGCTGTCCTAGGACCTGGGAGGGAAGTTTAACAATACAGCAGCATTTGCAAAGGAAAGCCAAAGCTACCCGAACTGCAGGAGGTCCTATTACAAATACAGAAGGAAAAAATAATTATTCAGGCTAAGTACAGTAGGTGTGTCGAGATACATAAAAAAGGACAGTCTCTTTCCTCAGAGGGTCTGCAAGTAAACTGGAACATGCCACAAGGGAAACAAACAGGAGAGACCAGAAGGGACAAGTGGCATCAACACATTACTGAGCAAAAGACATGGCATGGTTGAATAGCTTTTATGGATGTCTAAAATAAATAATACCTGCAAACAAGTCCGACAACAGAAATGGGTGCTCTGGAGGAGGCTGGCTGAGGAGAAGGCATGGTGGCTGATGTGGGGCAGAGAAGATTTTGATATGACAATACTTAGAACAAAAAGAACAAGAAAAACAAATCTTTTCACACAAAAGCCCTGCCACAGGGCTGTCTGAATGACAGGTTTCCCTGATGGTGGAGTGGGGCACTGGGCAGCCCAGGACAGTAGTCCAAGAAGGTGCAGGTGAGCTCGAGGAAGCTGGAGGGGTTTTTTATTTCATTTTGCAAGACAACGTCCTGCTTGAATTTCACTGTAATCGAACATTTCCCAAAAGCATTTTGATCTTGCTGAACTGGCAAATTCTGACCAAAAATATCTCCTTTGCCTATTTTAGTAGTAACCATGGAAGCCAGCTTTGTACAGACGTTCAGTTGGAGAGAGGATGGCAAGAGACAGCGAGGTGAATGCAGACAAGCTGGGAAATGAGGCTTCAGCAGTTTTTGTGGTCAGATCAGGAAGCATTAATAGACAAGAGAGAGAGTTAGAATTTTGTGGAGCTTTAGAAGAAGGAGCTCATGGACTGCAGGGAACCCAAAGAATTCACTGTTTGCAGAAACCAGGTATGGACTGGTATGTTGATAGTGATTAGATTAAAATTTACAATACTAAGAACTTTTTTTTAATTACTTTGTATTTTTTTAAGTTTAGCAGAAACACAGACACACGTGCTACAGATCCTAGTTTAGCACACTGGGGAGGGGAAAAAAATCCCTTGTGTCCAGAAGGTGCAAATAATCACTGCCCAAATGTCTGGCACTTACAATATATGCAGGCAGGATGCCAAACTGGATGGACTTTCAGTCACACATGTTCCTAAATTTTCAGGCATATGGGGAGAGACGGGCAACATTCTCAAAAATTTAGTTATATAGTATTGAAAGCAAAAGACATCAGTTCTACATGTGTCATACTCCCAGTTCAATTTGTAGCAAACAGAGAATTTCTGAGATTTGCTTACTCTTAGGAAAACATTTGGGGATCCTTAGCATACAAAACAACCCATAGTATCAGACATACTTCTTTTCTGGCAAGGAAGCAACAAACCATAATACAATGAAAATCACTCAGTTCCCAATGAATGGTTTCCCAAATTCCACTTGAAAGAAATTATTTTGGCCCTGCTTACTTACAGGGGCTAGTCAATAAGTCCTCCTGCCCATATTTGGTTTTTAGCACGTTTTAGCAAGCTACATGCTGAAAAGTGTCTAATTCATTAAAAACTGCTCCTAAAATGCTATGAAAATACTGCTCTTTCAGAAGTAAATTCCTCTAGAGAACCTGTTCCAAGCAGTTCACTTTAGACGTAAACCATGAGTTAATCTGGTTTGGATTTGAGTTGTATCACAAAAGAAGAAAAATAATCCCTGCTGTGCAGGAGTCTGCTCTGTGCCTTGTGCTGAGTGACGTTCCCATGACTCAGCAGGGCAGGAGAAAAAAGCTGTGTCACGAAAAACCAGATGACAGCAGCTGGTTTGAGGATAGTGCTGTACACAGCATCACTTCTCCCCCAGCAAGAATTAATGCTGCTGGTGTCATCCTTTCCCAGCAGCAGCATAAAAGGTGGTATTTAAATAAATGCTTGGAGGAGGTTATCAATTCATTGATCCATTAGCAAGAAGCCATTCCCCAGATTCCAACAGAGCAGAGGGAGCCAAGCGCAGGGAGCTTGGCACTGGTGCAGCACTCCAGCTAAGTGAGTTTCTGCAGCGTTGTGGTAACAGGCATTAGAGTTGTGTTGAATAAATGGGTTCTAGCTTGCTGTTCTTCCAGAAAGAAGAGCAGTGTGGGCCCTTTTCCAGCAACCTCAGAGAAACTGCAGCGCAAATTGCTGCCAGTTCCCTGCCAGAAGCCCAGCCTCGCTGCTCACAGCCTGCTACTGGCTTGGCAGCCTTCTGCATCCACCTCGCAGCTGTTTGCATCCCCACACTGTCTCTCCCTGGCTTCCTGCCAAGGCTGGCAATGGATGTGGGGAGGCTGGACCAGGCCCTTGCCCTGAACCCACAGCCACACTCCAGGTGAGCCCAGCAACTCCCAGGGAACATCTCGCACAGGCTCATCTCAGTGGGGGACAGTGATGGAACCAAGTCCTGCTGCTCTGCAGTTTAATCAGCCACAGGTTTTGAAAATAAAAAGCATTAAAATTCAAAGATGTCTGCCAAGTCAAGAAAGGCAGGAGCTTCTCTGACTGTCCTGCACTTCTGCTTGGAAACCCCACACTTCCCCCAGCTGCAGCCCTTTCCCCCCGCAGGGGTTTGCTCAGCTCTCCAGCCCCTTGGAGGATAATTTAAAGATTTAAAAAAAAATATTTCAGATAAAATATTTAGGGCACAGGAGATTTTCGTATCAGTTCATAAAAGATTTAAATACTAAAATGTAAATGGTGTTTTGGGTATTACTGCGAGGCAGCCTCAGGAATGGAAATTCAAGAAAAGCATTGCAACCTATAAAGTTCAGGCAATACTTGTAAAAGCCTGCCTGATCTGAAAGCTGCCAAAAAGGTCAGTAAAACCAAATTCACCAGCATCCTCATGCTGTGATAGCCAAACACCTTATCTGCTTAAGTGGTTGCTAATGGAAGTTGAGACCATACAAGAGGCAGATGCCATTTCTGGGACAGGCTGCCAGCAATGTCACCCATCCCACAGCATTCGTGTCCTTACAAGGGAAGCATAGACAGCTTCCAAGGGACTGAACTAGAAGTATCACACAGCACTTTACTCCAATGCCATGCTCAAAGTGTTTCAGGGAGCTACTGATGGGGCTCATGAAGTCCTGTGTGGTCTGTGTTTGCAAATCCTTCCCCCAAAAGGATGACTCCTGCCTTTGTGCAGATGATCAAATTCTATAGCTACCAGGACACTGAGTAGCAGCTCCAAGACAAACACAGTATTGGGAATTTATGCATTAGCTCTCACATCTTGTGGTAGGCAGGAGGACCTATCTCAACACAAATGTTTATTGCAATATGCATGTAACATTGCCCCTTTTAACACAGTTGTTTGCAGTATTTGGGGTCTTGTGATCCCTCTTGTTTTAAGGATGCACAGTCTTGTTCCATGGACATCCCATGGACATCCAAGAGGAGTCATCTACCACATCCAAGTGTGTCTCTCCAACCAGCCTTCTGCCTTGGGATTCAACATCTTTCGCTGCCTTCACCATAAGCCTGCACTGCAATTGCTGTTATGTTTGTCATTGACTCCTGGCTTCTTCCAGCTGTTTTCCCCCTCCCATTGTCTCTCTGCTGTTTATCAGACACAATTCTGCTCCAAGCACTCTGCAGACACCAGGGTACAGTTTATATTTCAGCCTTAGTGTGCTGCTCTGATCCAGGTATTATCTCCTATTGTTTCAGCTATCACTAAACCAAGGAGTGCGTATGTGTTTCCTCTCTTCGTTACAGTGCAAAGCTGCCAGCAAACCTATCAGCCCACAGACCAAAGAAACTTTTTCTAGCTGCCACACTCAGGAGCAGCATTCTGACCAGCCTGAGGAAGCCTATCTGCCCCCTTTCATAAGTTCTTCTGAACTAATTGACACCCACAAACCACTTTCAGATGCAAACTTCTCCAGGTCCAACACCAGGTGTCCAAAACCATCAGAGATTTTTAAATCCTCCCTGGTGCTTTTCATTCAACGTGGCATTCGGTGTTGCAAACCAGAGGACATGCCTCAAGTAAGTGCAGGTCTGCGCAGGAAAAGCAGCATCATTTGCTTCCTTTTAAATGCCACTGCAATGTGGTTACTCACAGAATCATAGGACATCTCAAGTGGGAAAGGACTCATCAGGATCTCCAAGTTCAACTCCCTGCTGCTCACAGGAGTACTGAAACCATGTAACTAAGAGTGTTTTCCAGACACTCTTCGGACTCTGACAGGCCTAACGCTGTGACCACTTCCCTGGGAGCCTGCTCCAGTGACTGACCACCCTCTCAGAGAAGAATCTCTTTCTAATGTCCAACCTGAACTTCCTCCGATGCAGATTTGGATGCAAGCAAAGCTAATACTACCAAAAGGAGTGACAGAGTACCTGCCACCATCCATTTCTCAGCTGAGTCGATCATGCAAGTGCAATCAACAAGATTACTTTAAATTATGGATTAACTGGCCTCAGTTCGCCTGTGGCGGATTAGCAAGCGCTCAAATGACTCTTTTTTGGCAGAAAAGCTGCCTCCAGTAGGTCAGCAAAGATTATTCTGAATAGTAACAAAACTGAAGAGCTAACAGACTGGATTTTCAGTACTGCAGAACCCACCTACTTCCAGCCAAACTCCACAGGGTGTGAGGCACATGCAGCTTAAATAAGAAACCTAACCCAGATGTTTGAGGAGGGGAGTGCAGGCCTGAAGTGTATGGAACCTAAAACCACACAGATGAAGGAGATACCCAGCATGAAGACAAGCTGTCTGAAGGGAGTCTGTGGCAGATGTGACTGGCAGTGGGAATTCTTATTCTGTTCATCCCTTAACATTCAGTTGACAGATTTCTCCACAGCCAGAAGGAGCACTTCTGAATCCCCATGTTTTAAGCAAGTCTTCAATTGCTCAGAAGGCTGGGATTCTTTAGTTATAAAAACCAGCTTTAATGACTGTAGAATCAGAGACCTAAACAATGAAACAAGGAACTACTATCTGATTGCAGAGAAACAAGAATAAACAATGTACAGAAAACCAAGCCATTTCATAGCACAGTGTCTCACTCCCTTTAATAAAAGTGGCCAATGTTTTCCATCATCTGTGCAAACAGAAGGCAATGGTGCATTTCCCAGGGGAGGTACTCTTGTGCAACTGTTTATTAGAGGCAATCAGTCAACTCCAAAGGACTTAAAAATTCAGTCCTCTTCTCCCCACCTTACTCACCTTATTGTAAAAACTATTTTGACTGGCTTTAGCTCCTATTTTGCTGTGGATTTTAAGGAGTTCAACAGCCTGATCCACAAACCTTCCCAACCAAGGGCAAAACAAGTCTGACTGCTTCTTGTCAACATCTCACCAGCCATACAGATGAAAATATCCCCCATGCTGTCTTTAATGCCTGGCAGCAATATCCCAGTGGCTGAAGCCACTCAACCAGACCAAAAATGCATCACAGTCTAAAATATTCAATGCTGGCACCATGGTTTTCTCCATTTGCAACCTCTTTCCTCTCTGCACACTGTGCTTCATGGTAACTGGACAGGCAGATTATGCTAAAGCTCATGCCTACCTTGTCAAATGATTTCTCATCAAGTCTCAGCGGGAACTAATTGAAGATTAAACTAATCATTCCGTGAGGCCTCTTATGTAGTGTTTTATCACTTTTTGTGAATACATTAAGGAGAACTTCAGTGAAGTGCTGATCTGGCAGGACCACTGAACACACAGGACACACAGGACAACCCAGCACACATCTGAGAAATGAGAACTTTGGATATCCTCAATAAACGGGACAAGACAAACCCTTATGCATTTCTTCTGTCTGTAAAAACCAGCCCAGCAAAATGGCAATAGTGTTTTCCAAAATATCAACCTGCCTTTCCAAAAACAAGGGAGCGAGTCTGACAAGAGCTGCTTGATGTTACATGAAATATTCCCAAGGAACACTCTGATCTTCTCTGTCTCCTGAAATCTGGAGAATACCACAGCCAGCCACTCTAACTTGTGTTGATGCCTGCTTTAACCTGCTTCCACAATAGCCAAATTCTTTCATCAGCCAATCTGTAGCTCCATCCCTGACCTCTGATCTGCACAGCGCCTCTCTGGGTATTGTACAGAGCTATCAGATAACCACAAGTGACATCCAGGCTTCCTCCAGCCTCTGGGTAAAAGCTGTAACGAGGGGTCATGGCAGACCCCCAGATGAAAAAAATAATGTAGTTTTTCTGCAGTGCCTTGCAGGGTTTAAGGAGCCATTTAACCAGAGATGAAAGCTGAAAGATAGGTCCAAAAAGCTTTTTTGTTTTGAAGCAACAGAAAACACCCCCTGGAATGGCAGAACCTGACACTATACTCAGTAATTAAAAATCAAGGTCCCAAAAGCAGGATCAGACATATTCTTACTAGTGTTTGCTTTGACAGAAATTTGCCTTTTCAAGGCTCTTCTGCTGTAAAGGCAGAAGAGAACCCCAAATACTGGTCACCACAGCTATCAGGAATATTTTGGGAGTATTGTATACATCTCATTATTGTGCTATATTCTACTCTGCCTCCCTTGCTTTTATCTTACAAATAAGAGCTCCTTCAGGTGGGCATCACATGCAAGTTCCCATCTAAGCATTTAAAATATTACAAGTGGTGTGAGTTATCAGTCAAAGTTTCTGGAATCACTCTCACTTTTAAGATAATTTAGATGCTTCTCACTACTATCAACATGCTACTATGTGGGAAAGCAAGATTAGCTTTGGTTTAGACTATTAACGTAATATGATTGCAGTGCACTCAGAAACGGTAAAAAATCAACTCTCTTTCATTCCCAATTGCTCAATTCAGTATGAAACCACAGTAAAACAGTAAGCAAATCTTGTGAATAAGGCTTTCATTTACATTTGACAGAGAGCCAACATCTGTGTTGCTATTTTATTTATACACACAGACACATATATATACACACATACACACTTTTCATACTTTTATATAAATACACATGCACATTATTTTACCTGGTTGCTTTCTAACAATAACTATTTCAATATAAGTTTTTGAAGAGGAGAGGAAGGGTCTGCTGAAGGAAGACTGGGTCACTGCAGAGCCCAGACAAAGGGTTCAACGTGCACATTAACCCTCATAAAGTGGAAAAGCATTGCATTTTCTCTCCAAAAATTCAGAAAGCATTGCATGTTCTTACAGACTCTGCACCATCTCATGACAAATCCTAGACTGCTAAAAATCAAAACCACGCTTGGATGCCACAAGTTGTTCTTCTGTATCCTGATAAGAATCACCAAAAAGAAAAATTATTTTGTCCATCTTTAAGGAAGGACAAAATTCTTATCAGAGAATTTTGCATATAAAAGCTTGAGGAGATGGTAAGTCCAAACTGAGCTGCAAGAAAGCATCTCCCTAGTGAGACACAAAAAATTGTTGCACTCTCAAAACCATGAAAAAAAAATGTTAAAAGTTAACACATTTTAAAATATACCCCTCCAGCCTACTGGCTAATATCTCTGACATGGTCCAGTGGCGCAGCACCCTCAGAGCCAGTGCATCAGAACGAACCAAATGAGTTCAAGGATAAAGAACCAACCAGTTAAACCCTATGAAAACCCGTGTCAGTGATCACCACAGAAAGAGGTGTTACAGCACAGACTCCTCTGTCCACAAGGAACAAACCTGTAAAATCACTGCCTACAAGGGACTGAAACAGTGACCGACTTGACCTCCTCTGACCAAAGAGAAGACAACACAGCACCTTCTCCATACTCAGAAACTGCTGCCTGAACCACTTGGCTCCACTCCCTTCCCTGACTTTTCAGAGGTGGAGCAGAAGGAAAACACAGGCTCAGTGCACAAACCCGCACCTTTGTATCTTCAAGGGTTTTATAGTGTGGAAGAAAAAGTTCAGTACCTGCTGTCCTAGGAACAGAAGATCCTCCATGAGCCTTAAAGTCAAAGCAGGACTCCTCACAGCAGATCACGGACCCAGAGCAGAACTTCGCATCTGGGGAGAGAGAGTTTGGCAGAACAAGGCACCGTGTGGGGAGGGGAGCGAGGAGACATTTCGTACCACTCAAGGAGGAAGGTCAGCTGTGCTTAGCCAGGGTTATCTTGCAAAGGTCTAGAGAGGTAGGTTTGATTTAGTTTTTAAAGTCTAGCCTTTCAAACAGCACTGACAAATGTATTCCCCATGCTATATAGCCCCATCATAAATAACTTGAATCAGCCCATAGGCCTTCAATAACCTGAAAGCTGCTCATTTTAAGCATAAAGAATATGACACACATCCTCATCTGCACATCATACCATGGCCAGCAAAAGGTGTCTCTTTAAAAGACATTCCAGCCTCACCCAGGGCACCAGCAGGCATAATTTTTCCTGACTTTTCTGTCATCTGCCCAACTTCTTCATTAGGAAGTTAACACTCAGTGCTCAGCCCGCTGTCCTTCAGAGGATTGCAAATCTTTTTTTAAAATATGGTGGGTCCTAAAGGTATTGTTATCTCTATTTTACAGAAGAAGAAGCCAGAGAAAAGCAAGGGGAAAAATTTCTAAAGCTTCTAAATGACTGTGAAACTGAAGAATTTTCAGAAGAGAATTGGACACTCCAGAGCTGAAGTCAACCTTGCACGTCCTTCAGTCACATCTCACAATGAAACACACTCTCAATTCACTTTGGGCGAGGTCCTCAAAGCCACACGGATACCTGAAGAGAATCACAACAGGAAACAATTTCCAACTCTAAACACAGAGCTAAATCAGCCACGACTTCTCCCCTCCTCCAACCTGACAGTCTCCAGGAACCCATTTTTTCACCAAAAGAAGGTATTTGGGTACCTCACGTTTGTCTTCCTCCATGCTGAGATCCAAATATTTTGGCCAAGCTGAACCTCCTAGTGCTTATGCCCAGGAAGCCCACTTGGGATTGGGAAGTTGTGAACACGGCTAACACTCCTCAACGTGGCTCTGGTGTCAGTATGAGGGAGCAGCTGCTCCAACTTTCATTTAAAGACGTGGCTGGAGGAAGAAGGTGTGGTTTGGGGTGGCACCAAAATAGCACCTGCTGCCAGGACAAGGTGGTTGCAACCTCTCCCTATGGATAGAAGCACTGGGTTTGGACTCTGCCTCCAGGGCTGGTTTTGATTTTTATCCAGAGATGTTTTAATGCGAATTACATAGTAAGCAGCCTTGGGAATGCCGCCAGATACCTGCTCCCCACCTCTCTTTAGGTAGGCCACAATCAGGCTTCCACTTGCTTCTCCTCTCCGGCTCTGCAAATCCTTCTCTGCACCATGGCACAACTTCAATAAAATGGGCTGAGAGGTTGCCTACAGCCTGGGAAGGGACAGGTGGATTTGAATATCCCTTGGGAGAAGGAGGACCCAAACCCAAGTTCGACCACTTCTGAGATGCGTATTAAAACCATTGAGTTATTATACGAAAACCACCACACCAATCATTTGTATCTTAAGCAGCAAGAGCAAGGCTGTGAGCTGAGACCTCAGCAACAGGGGCAGGTTTGACTCACCTGGCCAGGTTTGGAGCTTGCAAAGTGTGGGAGCTGCTCGTGGGATGTGGCGTGAGAGCTGGCTGGGGATGTGGGTGGGAAAAGGGTCTCCAGGAGTCTGAGCAGATACCAGGACAAGTACTGGGGAGGGAACCAGATCCTGCAAACAAGTCCTCTTGAAATCAGCAGAGGTACATCTGGTCCCAGCATTTGAAGTCCTAACATTACTTTAGGGTTAAAATGTCAAACTAAAATCTCTTTTATCACCACCAAAGTGCTTTTACCTTGCATTTTTAAGTGTTTGTTTAAGCTGAGGTTAAAAACAGTCTGGGCTTCTTGACTCCTTTTCCAGATCATAAAACTCTCTGAAGTCCAAAAGGGTATAGAAAGTTTCTATAGTTTGACTAACAGTTGTGTGCCTAGTTAGCTTCCTGCACCTTCTTCATCCTCGACCTAAAAGAGTTTACCTGCAAAAATTTAACTAAAGGCATTTCTTAAAGGAATTTTTAGAGTAGCTGTTAGCCAATGTGTTTTTATCACAACCCAACTCAATAAAGTAACAGTTAGCTCTACATTTAATTGTTAGGAAAAAGTCTGTAATTAAAGAGCAAGTCTACGCATGTGTTTTAAATACTGTGAGCCTCATTTTCTTCAAATCTGTTGTTTCTTCCAATTCTTTAAATATGCATTTGAAAGAAGTAGAGGGGCAGGTAGCACTCTTTGGAAGTTGCAAATAGGTCTTTTGAGAAAATAAGTACATTTTAATCTCACTGAAACATACTTAACCATAAAAATAGGAGGTAAGAGGTAGAAAAGTTGCACTTTTTGACAAAACAGAGGATGTATCCCCCTAAATAGGAACAGATGAATAGGCTGGGTAAATGATTTTGATTTAAATTCAGACTTATCCTGGTGACACTGTCATTAGTTTATTCAACAGCATTAAAAATGAACAGCAAATGCCCCTAGAAACCTCCTCCCACAGAATAAGAAAGTGAGAGGTAAAATTCTGCATCATTCCATGCTGATGATTTTTTTAGACAGAATTTCCCACTCACTTTAACAAGGTGATAATTAAAAAATCTCTGCCAAGGAGCACAACCTCCTCACTGGACCCCCGCAGCTCTGAACACACCTGCTGCTGGAATTTGATGTCCTGTATCTAGAGCATCAGAAAGCATTTGGGAGACTTTTGTTGGGAACAAGTACACAGTTGCACAGAGATTAAATTCCTTTGAGTACTTTTTCTTTTTTATTTTTTTTTATTCTAAGGAAAAACAAGAGAAGATCCTGCAGTTTGGTAAGTCTGAACATAAGGACACAAACATGGCTTGTCATCCTTCCAGCCAAGCACCTGATGGCTACAGAAGAAACAACACACAGTTGTGTCTCTGCTGACTCGCTACAGCTGTTTTTTTCAGGTTTTGCAATGGTATGGGAGTATTACAAAGTCTAATATTGCTTTTGGTATATGGAGAGCAATGCTGGCCAATCCTGCTTGCACTATCCCATTATTCAATTAAATATCCAAAAATAAAATATACCACATGCCAATACAGAGCACAGTCTTACCAGCCCTAAATCAGGGTCAGGTTTGTGCTTTTGTGGCCTCTCTAAATATGCTCAACTTTATTGAGCTGTACCCTCTGCCTGTTTGAGAATGACTGGCCACTTGCATTTCGCAGGATGGATCCACACCCCTTAGGGCACATCTGAGCTCAGGCTTACTTTTTTTCCCCCACAGAACACCAGGGTGCAGATCAGAGAATGCCTGATATCCACACTAGTTGCTGTACTGCCAGTGTATGTTCTGTACAACAAAGAAAGAGAATCCAGACTGCAGAAAAACCTACTGCACACACCATCACCTCCCTCCGAATCTCATATGAGCAATGACTTTGCACCCACAGGAGGAGACCAACTGTGTCACTCTTCCAGCATGGGCTGCCATCCAAACCCACAGCTGGTACTACCACACACACACCCTTATTCAGTGGCAAGCAAGCTCTTATTGTCCTGTATCCTTCCTCTCTTCCAGATCTCAGTCAAGCCTTTTCACCCTTGCACTGAATCATCTATTTTACTACCTTTAACCCCCCTCAATTTGGCATCAGTTGTTTTCCCAGACCCACCACTGTGATTTTCCCAAAAAAATGAAGGAAGCAAAGATCACATAAGAAAATCCTACATACCTTCATGGTACTGTGTAGCTCTTCTACAAAACTCACTAGTCTGTGCCTTCATGCCAGCCTACAACATCTTCAAACCCTTGAGCCCCATCTCTTGGGCAAAGATTCTTGGTGAGACAGACATTCACTTCAGCAGTGAGAGCTTCAGCAATGAAACAGTCACTTCTGTGGTTGCAAAATACAGCCAAAATCTGAAAAAAATATCCCCTCCGGTTTTGTCTAGATCACTCACCAAAGATGCTCCACATAAAGCTAGAGACTGGATGTTGGTGCAGAGCTCAATAGCCCTAAGAAGCAGAAACTCTCAATTAATGCTAAAAAAGAGCTTCTAGTCAGATTTAAGCTATGTCCCTAGACAAAAAGAGGTTCATCAGGAGAGTGGTCCAGCCTCTGAAACAAATGCATCAAATTCCAAATGTCATTGGATTTGATCCAAATGGATGCCTTTTCTGGGCCTGGTGCTAATAAACCTGCATGCTTCAAACAAGAAGCAGCACCAGAATTGCAAATGTCTTTTCCATGGACCAGGGCAGTACCTCACCTCTTCTCTTCAGACATTTTCCTAGTCTCGCAGTCAGAGACTGGCCAGAGCCTTCCCAGTTCCAATGAGAGAACCGTGTCTGGGATGTGTGTATTATAGTAGTACAGATGTAAAATTGTTAAGTGGATCACTGAAGGCATCCACCACCGCTTTGTGATGCATTTGAAGAACTTTAAAAGCAAGCAAATAAAATGCATCAAGCAATGTAAATAAAGAATTATTTTTTTCCCTTCTTAGATTATATAAAAGATTTTGGCCCATTTAAAATAGACATCCTCAATTAAAATTGTATCTAGCTATAATGAGGGAGTAGTCTTGTTATGACTGAGTCATTGTTGCACAGACTTGACTCTTACTATGGAAAAAAGGGGGCTCTTTGGTATGGAATGGTTTCTAAAATAAAGTTATTCCGTAAAGAAAACTAATATAAGAAAAGCAAAGAGCCCCTTTAATTAATAGCTATATGAGGGACTTTTTTCAGCCTAGTTACTCTGCAACAGAACTTAATAATGAACTCCTCTCTCCCAATGATTATCTCATCTCTCTGAACAGTACGAGCAAAAAATTGCTGTGTACCTTCCTCCCTATAATGAGGACTGTGGGAAACAGCAGAGACATGAGACACTTTACATGCTTACCTCTCCCCATATGTCCCACAGATGCCAAAACCCTCAAAAATTTCCCTTCCCTGATGTCAAAACAAATATGAAAAAGGATTTTCACAAACATAAAAGAGACAGGGAAGGGAAAATTGGGCAGCTTTTCAGGTGGATATGACAGGTAATTCAGATGTGACCCAAAAAATAAATGAAAAAAATAGTTTTAGAATCTAGCTCAGTTTTCAGGATGAATGACACTGCTGAACAAGGGGAGGAAGACACAATAGGTGGTGTAACAAGAGTAGGACAGCTGTCTACTGACATGTAGGCAGAGCTGAAAAAGCTTAATCCGTTCAAACCAGAGACCAGAGAATTCTCTGTCAGCATTTGAGAAAAAAGCTGTGTGCTGTGGTGCCAGCAGTAGTGGAGGTCTGGACATGGCAACCCCAGGGGTCCTTTCCAAGCCTATGTTTAAATCTCTTGGCACAGAAACCCTTCTGTACCTATGAGCATTCTTGCAGCTTTTCTGTGTACTATTTCTACTCCTACAGTATTCAAGACACAGTTATCACACTTGGGCACATTGTGGATTTACACACAAACCTCAAACCTTCTTTTTTATTTTAAGCTTTCTTTAAAGTCTTTTTCATCCTATTTATCTTCTTGATCACT
The DNA here is from genome assembly GCF_003984885.1 of Neopelma chrysocephalum. Classification (NCBI taxonomy): domain Eukaryota; kingdom Metazoa; phylum Chordata; class Aves; order Passeriformes; family Pipridae; genus Neopelma; species Neopelma chrysocephalum. Next base: position 474,446 of record NW_020897731.1, on the reverse strand, counting down.
ACTAAGGATTGAGCTGATATTTTCCAAGAGTTACTCACAATGGCACAAAGATATTTTCCTGAATGGTTACATCTCTGTGCATGCATAGGTACGGTTCTTTTCCCTTTATGCATTACTTTGCAGATGTCTAGATAAGGTGAGAAAATGAAGAATATTCACAGTCAGTTTTAGTTTTAACTACCTTGAAAATTTCTTATGATAAATTTGTCCACTCTCTTTTTTCCCCTAAAGCATTAGTAGGTAGTTTAACAGTACAGATACCAACAGAGGTTCTTACAGCCTGGTAACTTCCTGCAATAGGAAAAAGGATGACTCAATCCCTAGCCTCTGTTTTATTACCTTTAACTAATTAGAACCATAACCAGTTCAAAACTACAGGAAGACACTCCCTTTTATTTCTTCACTATTTAGGGGGTTTGTTGACTATTCGTAAGGGACCCTGGAAGTCCAGCTATACCTTATCAACCGAATCATCTCTGCCCAAGAGCTACTAGGCTTCAAAGTACACAGATTTATGACAGCTTCCTTCTACAAAATTAATTTTGACATTTACCCAATATATCATATTTACAAGTCTTCATTTTAGTTTCCATAAATTTGAGCAAGGAAGGCTCGATTTACCAGTGTACACAGCCCTTTAAACATCCATTACATTTGCCACCTTCAATTGTCACATCAATTATTTAATCCATATCAAAGGAAAACATTAATTCAAGAACTCTACATTTGGGACTCTTGGGTGGCTACCATGGCTACCACCTATTTTTATCAATAGTATTACGCATTTTATCCAATTGTTCTAAACCTGTTCTGCTGACACTTCAGTTTAAAACACTTTTAGATGCTTTCAGATACCAAAATGCTCCAGAAGAGAGGGCTCCCTGAGATCCTTTATGATGAACAGCAAAGCAAAGATTTATTTAGCCTTGCTGTAACAACCCTGTGTACTTTGAGTGTTCTTATTACACTGCAATTGCCTATCAAGCTGCTGATAGAAAGGCTTCCTACCCTTCATGTGTTTGAAGTGGTTTTGTCATTGTTTCTGAGAGTTCAGCAAGTTGCCCCTCAGAATTGATTTTACCTGCCTTGTTTACCTTGCCTTATTTAACTTGCCTGTATGCTCTTTTCTATTTATTCTGTTCAGACATCACCTCCACTTTCTGAAAGATGTCTTTTTACTTCTAACATCATTCTGCTCTTCTTCTGAACAACACCAGCTTTTCAGAGTCCTTCCTCCTCAATCCTTTTGATAAAAGAGATACACACTTCCTTGTGCTCATATGATAGTTTTCTCACCGGCTGCATGTTCTCTGCAAGTATGTTACTCTTTTATCTGTTACTTTGAACAACAAAATTCATAGAATCATTCATATATTTATCTATTCTACCTCTTAAGAGATTTTTTTGTTTGTGCAGTGACAAGAGAACTGAGTTTGTCATGGTCATTGCACATCGCTCTGGCTTAAAAACAGTGTTATCTTTCCATTGTTACATTAAATCATAGAATCATAGAACAATATTATGTTGTTTCACATCTCTGTGTTGCTTTCCCTGTTGTCTCTCACATCAAGATCTTTTTCCTTTTCTGGGCATATGTTCAGTGTCTTTGGTATTTCTCCATTTACTTCTGCAGGGAAAGGCCCTTTCTTCCCTTGTACTTCACTGCACACTCTCTGGATCGCAAGCATTTCAAACAAACACCAGACTCTCCTCTGAACGAAATTGCTCCATTTGCCAAGACAAGAGCAGTCCATATATCCCATATTTCTAAAACAGAGTTCTCAGATTTACCCAGCCAGCATTTTGATACAGAGAATTTTCCAGAGGGTTTCATGACCATGTTTCTAATTTTTTTTTTGTTTGTAATACTAATTGCAAACACAGTAAACATCAATACCAACACTGCCACCTCCATGCCTCCCCGAGATAAGAAATGTATTCCTCTAGCCTTATTTTTCTTTGTTTCCTACAAAAGCACTGAAGTTCCCTGGAAGGGCAGTTTCTTCACACCTCCAGGATAGTTTGGATGACAAGTCTAAGAAGATTAGCTTCTGTAATGTTTTCTAAAAACCACTGTAAGGAGGATCACTGACACGGATGACTGATTTTCATCCAGGAGATTCTAGCATTGTTCCACTATCTCATGCATTTATTAGGATTTCATTTCCTTCTGAAGCCTCAAGGGAAATTTCATAATCAGCACACCTGGTATGTGTAGTATAAATAATTAAGAGGATGCCCTCTCTAACGATCTATGCAGAAAGGCTGTTCTGCTGTAAGAAATGGCCTGGATCATAGCCTTGTTAGAAGAAAGAATTAGGGTTATAAGATCCTCTCCATTTTCAGACTCAGAAAAACTCACAAACATTTACTGAACCAAATGGAGTCAAGATTCTACCTGACTGAGGTAGAGGAACCCACTCAATCAGTATGTTTAAGAGTTGTTTCAAGATTATTCTTTCTACACTGTCAGCATAAATGGTACTTTAGCACCGTTTTTCTATCCCACAATTTAATTTATTGCTTGCCTTAAGAAAAAAGATCATGACACCAATTTAGCTTATAATCACATCAAGAAAAATACTTTATGTGACAAATTTGGCAATAAGCCAGCACTGCAAAAACTGGTTTGATGAGAAAAATACTTAGGGCAGACCATGGTAAAGAAGACAGAGATCATGAGACACTCTTCATCTGTTCAACAATTTGCAAGGGCAGTAGTTGTTACAGCCCAAGCTCTGGTGGTCTTTGGTGGTTTCCCCCCCAGACACTACCAGCACTTAAGTCTTCACAAAGTGAACATTATGCGAAGAAGGAACTACTTTATTATCACAAATAGATAAAACAGTTAACACCTGCTTTGCATTGCTGGACATGCAAATTCCTGTCTGATGGCTCACACTAACATGTTGGTAGCATCTCTGCTTTACCAATAGAACTCTTTGTTCTGAATTTTTCTTTCCGCTACCTTTGATCAGTCCCTTGTCTAAAGCTGTATTTAATACTTTCTCTCCAGATCCTTCATTGGAAATATTTTTTTTTCTTTCCCTAAACCTGAACTCAAGTTTTACTTTAAAGCTTCTAAAAAAGTTTTATCATATCATGTGCTTCACTTTATGCTGCCATCTGGAACTAAAGTACAGCAGAGTAAATGACATATTTGTGATTTGGAACCCAGTTTTGTAGATAGAAGAGGTTAAGCAGTTCATTTAAATATGCTGGTTTGATATGTAACTAAAATAGATTCAAACACTGAGATTTGCTCACCCATCATTACTCCCATTTTCCAACACATTAATTAGATATAGGCAATCAAATCAAGAAAATCAGCTTCTCATCACGGACTGTATTCTAAATTATAAATATTTTACAGCTAAAAAAATGATAATTAATAATTTGTGACCAGAATATTAGACCTGACATGAACAGTACTGGACATATATGCAACATTTTGTAAACATACTCCCACCTTTTGAACTTGCCCGGTTACCTTAGGTCCATCTAAGCTCTTACACATATTTCTAAAGCAGATTTGAAAGATCTCTGACTAATTAAATCTATTGCTATTAGTGTGAGTAGGCCATATTTAAATTCAATTTTTAATGGGTTATGACCCAGAAGTGTATTCATTACCAGAATTTCTCTCTTTCTAAAAGCCTGATACTGCAATTGGATTGATGGGGCACATCCTTACACCAATACGTTGCTTTAGGGGAACTCTGCTTGGGTGCAAGGGTCCTCTAGAACCAGAGCCTTCAGCTGCAGCATGATAAAGCATCACAGGATTATAGTCATTTCCCCAAGAAAAATAAAATGATTCATCTTTATCTTCTAACTTTGTTTGTCTTGGCATCATCAAGACTTTACCCCTCAGTCTAGAAAACGAGAAGTGAGAAGTTACCAAGGCAGAAAGATCCAGGCATCCTACAATAAAATTCAGTACTTGGTTTCAGTGCAGCCTTTTTCTTACTCTACCCAGAGCAGCAGGATGCCCAGGATCTGACGCATTAAACCCATTTCAGAACCCTCAGCAAAAAGTGGGTTTCAGTTTAGGAAGTGATAACAGGAGGGCTCTGGGCATGTCTGCAGTGAAAAGTCCGCTAGTAAAGCTTCATAAGCTGAGATATCCCCTCTTTGAGAACTAAATGTGTGATTTGAAAGTGTGCAGAATGGTTTTACTTCCATGGGACAAGCACCTGACAACTTCAGGTACTTTGTGACACTCGTAAGACTCACCTTTCTCCTCTGGATGCTCCGTGCTGCTTTAGTGGGAGCCCTTCCACCCCCAAACCCTGCTCCCCTCAGTCCAATTCACCTGGTCTGCACAGGCTCAGCTGTGTGAGCCCACTGACATCCATGTGCTATAAGTACTCCCAAGCCGCGGGGACTAAGGGGTTAATCCAGCTCGCAGGCACACATTAAACCGTGCTAAGAGCATTCCACAGAAATACCATCCTGAGCTCAGCAGCCCAGAAGGAATAGCCAACCTGACACACTCTCTATCCGTGATTTTAAAGTCAGCAGCAATAGGGCACTTTGTGGGGCACTCGTAAACCCTTAGAAACCTGTGGGCATGAGAAACTAGCCATTGTATGGACAACTGCATGGAAAAAAACTGGAGAGCCGTTTATGCAGCATTAGCTGTGAAAGTTGTACTTTGCTTTAAGCATACTCATTTCGAGTTCTACCACCTGTTTAAAAGGCAAAGTATTTCCTCATTCATTTTAAAAGCTGCAGCTCTGTCCCCCCTCCTGTCTGCATAAAGATGTCATAAAGACACACACTTACAGGAGAATAAAAGAACCTGCAGTTGTAAGTATCCCAGATATTGATCTCTATCAGGCTATATAAACCAGAGCTTTAGCAGTCTCTCAGGAGTTTGCTGTAAAAGCAATTGGAACTGCAATTAACAACAGCACATCTTAGGATAGGGAAAGACTTCTAACTAGAAGCTAATTAGGAGGGCAAACACTGAAGCTTGTTAGCTGAGATGCTAATGAGAATTATACTTGAGTGGCAGCAGACTAGCTATTCAGAGTTAATTAGAAACCTCAGCTGATAGTATATTGCTCTTAAGAGCTTTCAAAACAAACAACTGGAAAAACTGTCCTGCAGCTAAGGATCCAGCATGCCATGTTGAGTAATTCATGGGCACAGAGAACAGCCAGAAGATTACACTCAAGCATCAGGGTAATCTAACAGCCTCTGAAAAAGGCAGAGAGGAGGTTTTTAGGAGGTGCATGCCCGCCTGGATTTTCTGCAATGGATCAGTTCATCGGTGGCAACCCTGATGCTGCATTACCCACTGCCTGGTGAAAACAGCATCCAGTTGCACCAGAGGATGAGTGGGGGACTGCCACACGCCCAAAATATCCTCACCAGTCTTGTGCAGAAGTGGGACACGGGCCTGGGCTGATCCAACAGCCCCTGACAGCTTTCCTATCCCACCCCCAGCCTCTCCCATTCCAACCCTCAGCTCTCGGCCGGGAAAGCTGCTGGTGTCAGCTGTACCAGGGCAAAGCCACAGCTGTGTGCAATTGCTCTCACCACGACTTTGCCTTCCCGGGGCACGGGAGGGGTTTACTCTCTCCCCCTCTTTGTGCGGTGAGGGGGCAAAGAGTAAATCGGAGCACTTCGAGGGGAAAAGCCTTTTAAATGTACGATGGCCGCAACGGGGATGTGAAGTGTGGCCTTACCTGGGCTGAGTTGCATGGCTGATTCCTGCTCTGAGCAGAGCCAGGGAGGCAAAGCAGAGGGGCTGCCTGTTTAAATGTTTCCTCTGTGCCTGATTGGAAGCGCAAGAGCCAGTCAGGGGCAGGGGAGAGGCTGCTAAACTCAAAGTAGGTTGCTTGTTTCAGGAAAAGGTTGGATACTGGAGAACCTGCACAGTGGTTTGCAGCGCACATGAAAACACATGAAAACATTCAGTGTCACAGGGGAGAGAAATGCTCCAGAAGAATTAGGGGGATTTAGAATTTCACCAAGGCCCTGTTTGCATTAAAACTTGCAGCAACTTAAGCAAAATGTGGTTTTAATTCTATTTATTGAAACCAATTGCAAATCCATGTGGATGCTCTTAAACAGATTCAGCTTTCCAAAAGAAAAACCAATGCAATGGAGATTTCAATTAAAGCACAGAGGAGCATCCACAAACGGGTTTACACCAGTGTAATTAAACAGATTTCAAAGTTTAACTTTAGCTTAACTAAAGATTTCAAAGTTTAACTTAAAACAAATGTGACTTTTAATGCAGATGTGACCTGGCAGTCACTGGCTGACGGCATGCGAGGGGGTGGGGAACTTTGTGCACTGAAACCTCCCTGCCAGAATCCTGGGAATGAATAGGTGTAAATACCCCCTTCACACAAGCTTTTCAGTAACTGCAGTGGAAAGCATATGAAAGTACAAAAAAATGAAGAGTAGACACCAACGCTGGCAACTATAATCCATAATTCCATCTATTTCTTAAAAGAAAAAAAAATCCTGGTGCATAAGCAGTATTTTGCAGAGACAAATTTACTTCACTAGAGTTTCTGAAGCAAGAGTCCTGGATTGTGGTTATTCAGGTTTAACAGGACTTGTAAATGCTGACTGAAGCTAGAGGCAAAACTCCCCCAACACCAAAGTGATGTAGCTCTGGGCTTGACCATCCTGCAGCTCACTGGAGATCGTCCCAGCCACAAGCCACATGCCCAGGCTCAGCAGACACCAGTCCACTGGTGAGCAGGACATGATGGTGGGTTTGACAAAGACATTTCACAAAATCCAAACTCACCTACAGCTGGTGCCTGTGATCTCTCAGGGGGCTGGAAGCATGGGCTGGGGATCCCCTCACTCAGAAACTTGCACAGCTGCTCTGGGTTTAGGACAAAATGTAATAAGCTGCTTGGCAACTCAAACCAGGATAAATAAAAGTAACAGAAGAGATTTAAATGCAAGTAACTCGTATTTAATGCTTCAGGGAAGATTTACTAATGGGGAACTAAGGGTATAGATAGTGGTACCTCTAGACAGTCCAAACAAACTGCTCTCCACCTGGTGCAGGTCCTACACACAATCCAGCCAGCACAGCACAGCAGTGAAAGGCAGCTGTTGTCCTCTCCTTCTCGGGGCATGTTCCCTCCACCCCTCATCGCTTAGCGCTTTTGGTAGATTTTTCCCATTTCAAAGACTTTGCAGAAGCAACCTTCCCAGAGCTGCAGAAACAAACTGGGACAAGGCTCCAGGTGTGTGCAGGGTTTATATTGCTGACAGCAAGCAGGTACAGCCATGGGAACAGGTGGGCAGAGGTTGGATTTGGCCATAGACACATCTGTGTCTATACTCCCTCTGTGACCATCCCCGTGCCTGGAGTGGAAGGCTGGGATGCTGGTATCGGACACAGCATCATCCATAGGATATGCTATCTTCAAGCAGTGCTGGACAGTAATTCCAGTGCCTGAGCTGACAATAAAAAGTATGTACCTGTAAACTGACCATTAAAAGGTCAGTTTAGCTAAGGCTGATCCTTTTCTCAGCAGGCCATGCTCAAGCATTTTTCTCTGCTTAAGCATATTGATGCTTAGCTTGCTTTGCAACAGCAATAGTGCCTTCACCAATAGCAGTGTCACAGTCCTGTGTGTGCCTGTCCTTTCAGGGTTGCAACTGGGCAAACCTACCAAATGTACCCTGATCCCAAAGCCAGCCACAGCCCTAAAGCCAGGATCAGAAGGCACCCACCCATGCTGCTAAGGATGCCTTCATCCCTCCTGAGGGCAACTCAAGCCATTTTATCCACCACTGCATATTGGCTCATCAAACATAGTCCATCTATCACGGAACACAAGGGTCACGTTTTTATGAGACAAAAGGTCCCTGAAAAACTCGGCTTTCACCAGATTGCCTTTGGTTTCTGCACTTTTCTCAAACTCATCTTCAGTTTCTCAAGCTCCTTATCAGGACTAACACCTCATGCCCAGCAGATGTCCTTGGACAGCAGAGCTCTGCAGCTGGCCACAGCACAAGTTAAACCAGAGAAGCAATTCCCAACATAGCCCAGCATGCCAGTTTCTCTATCCCACCTGTCTCCCAGACAGGTATTTTGGTGAGCACCTTTAACATGTTGTGCTGACACTTCATTGTACTGTGTTTATTTTGGGGGAACAAAAAAAAAATCAAAGATGTTGGGCTAAAACTATCACTGGTTCACATGCATATATTGGCATGGCATTTTAGCCAATGTATATATAGGCATATATATGGTTGTGTGTGTGTGTGTGTGTATATATATATGTACGTATATATAGGGGTGCCTATAGTGATAATCCAATGGTAGTGAAGCATTTTTAGAGAAAGATACATATTATCAGAAATTCTTTTGGCTCAGACCACAGATTGAAGTGCCGTACTTGCTCCACTGTGCTCAGGACATGCTCACTCAGCTCTGAGCACTGCAATTCCCAGAGCAGGGAGTCTTCTCACCAGATTTTTCAGCCTCTGGGGAAATTATAGCTAAAAACTGAGTTCTCTGAATACTTGCTGAGCAATCTCCTTGCTCCTCAGACATCCCAAACACAGCAATCAATTTTTCTCCCCTGGATTCAGGAGGACATAATCTTTTGACATCCTAGCAAGCATAAGCTACAAACAGTAACTTTCCCCATTTATTATGTGTGCTTGTTCCCATCTTCCCTCTGCAGGGATAAATGTGCAGCTCTAAACCTGAATTTCATCTATTTACCTTCTCCTGACTGTGAATCCCTTTCAGTATTGCAAACTTCACACTGGCTTGCAAAGCATCCAGCTCCACACGAGCCCAATTTTCCTTTCAGGCTGATGATCTCCCGCTGCAGCAGCATCAGCTCCCCCAGCCAAGGAGCCCTCCATGCCAGCCCTCCTCTCCTGGCCCACGCTGTACACCTGCAGCAAAATGACACAATCTGTTGCAGCTTTTACCTCTTTTTCTCCCTCAGAACTAGACTGCTGCTTGGCTTGCATTGCAGATCCCCAGGGAGTAGCGTTTTAGCTCTGCAGGACATACAACCCCAGGTCTCTCTCTTGTAATGGTTTTAATTTTTTATCATGCTCAGAGCACTGCCTGCTGTCTCTTAAGCTTTCCTATGCACTGGGGAATTGCCTTTGCTTGGCAAATATTCGTGGGTTTATCAAAGATTATGGCTGGGTTTTCTAATAATGGGGTTTTTAGTAATGCCTCTCAATTTACTTTTTTTTTCACCCTAATTCGCAGTCTGATCTCTCACAACTGACATAATGCCCCAAAATTGCAACACTGCACCTTTAATCTTAGATCACTCATCAGTCCTCTTTTTCTTCAGGGGAGAAAAGAGAAAAAAAGGTAGTATCAGGAGCAGAAGTCTCTTCTTTGTGTTGAAGCCTTTGGCCTCAGGTCAAGAAGGCTTTTCATGGGAAAGCCCTGCTGTTCCCTGGAGAACTTGCATAAAACCCCATTCTCTGTTGCTGCCTTCACCTCTTTGCCCTCTGAAGGCAGTGGCTGTATCTCAGTTTTCCTGGGTTGCTTCTTTCTCTCTGCATTTATTTTTTGGTAATCAAGTACAGCTATCGCATCCTGTGGGAGGTGACTAAAGAAACTAGTGAATCCATGATCCTGTTTTCACTGTTCTATGAATTATTTGGATCTGTTTCGTTTGCTATATTTTTTAAAACAATTTGGCCACAGTTTAATGAGGGTAGGTTTCTACTTTTATTAAGCAATCCTGTATTTTCTGCATGACCTGCAATCTCAGCATGCTGGATTTCCAAAACACCCTGTATGCCATTTATTTTGTCCTTACCACAATCACCACGCTGTCATTTGATTTTCACTTGGCTTGGCTTCCTGCAAGTTTCTCTTCTCTCATATCAGATGGAGGAAGTCTCTGTATCTCCACGTGTTCATCACTGTCTCACTGTTGATGGCAGCAGTGCTGCTTTCCCTGAGCACGCGGTGCTGCTTTCCCTGAGCACGCGGTGCTGCTCTGCACTTCACTGATGGGTTTTGCTGCTTTGCACTGGTCATACCTGCACAGTCTCATTCTCCAAGTCACCACTTGTATCTCAGCACAGTGCTTTGCATCTCCCTGCACTTCTCTTGTCCACTAACTTTACTCATTGCATTTTACTTCCTCCTCTTGGTATCTTTGCGTCCTGCCTTTGCACAAACTTAGGAGCACTTTTCAAAGCGCTTTTCATTATGGCTCTGAGCTACCTCATAAATTTTCTTTGCTTGCATACTTCTTTTCCAGAAGTTTTACATATGTCCTGCAGGCTGTGGGAGATGGACAGGAGAATCTACACGTTATAACAGAAGAAAGTTTACTGTTCCCAGGGCCCATCAAACAACTGCATTAGTGCAGCACTGGGGCAGAACTAAAACATTCTGCTCCTCACTGGGACTTCTTCTCCTGAGCTTGATCCTACAAGAAGGGCAGCACTTGCAGTGATCACTTGGCTCAGGTTATGTTTGTTCAAACACCAGCAGCAAGGATCACTGACAACAGTGAGCTAATAAGTTCAAGCACTCTCCAGCATTGTTGCTCAAGTTTTTATTCCCATTAATGCTGAGTTCATCTTTGAAGATTTGTGAACATCAGCCATCTTGCACAGCTTGGCATTTAACTGCTGTTTTTCCTGATTCTTGGTAACACTTGTCATTACTTTTCCTATCAAACCTCATTACAGGGTTTTTTTCCCTTCATTTTTCAAAATAGGATTTTCCCTTAGCTTGGCAAGTCTGTTCCTGTTCCTATCCTAATCCTGCTAGAGAATGTGCATTGCTCATTGCCCTTAACAACACATCTACACTTTTTTTTTACATTTCCTTTTTCTGCATGCCTGGCAGTTCTGTAGCTTTCCTCCTGTGAGATGAATAAAGCTCAGTTTCTGCACCCGTTTCTTTTCCTACAAGCCCAGCTGAGGCAGAAAGCCTAGAAGCCTTCATTGTGCCCTTCATTCACAAAGCAATTCTGAATTTCTGGTTGTATCCACTTGTCACAGCCAGCTCACATTTGCCACTAGGTGCAAGCACAAGAAGACACCTGTTCCAGAACAACAACCCGGTTTTATTCCTTTGAGTGGAGGCCATCTCTATCCACACAGACAACAAGAAGGTGGATCAGGAGTAGTCAGCATGGATTCACTAAAGGTAAGTCATGCTTGACCAACCTGACTACCTTCTACAATGAAACAACTACCTGGATGGATGAGGGGAGACAGTGGATATTGTCTATCTCAACTTCAGCAAGACTTTCAATACCGTGTCTCGCAACATCCTCATAGGCAAGCTCAGGAAGTGTGGGCTGGATGAGTGGACAGTGAGGTGGATTGAGAACTGAATGAATAGCAGATCCCAGAGAGACGTGATCAGTGGCACAGGGTCTGTTTGGATGCCTGTCATTAGTGGTGTCCTCCAGGGTTCAATACTGGGCCCAGTATCGTTTAGCTTATTCATCAATGACTTGGATGAAGGGGCAGATGCTTCCTCAGCAAGTTTGGAACACAAAGCTGGGAGGAGCAGCCAATACCCCAGAGTGCTGTGCAGCCCTTCAGAGGGACCTTGGCAGGCTGGAGAGATGGGCAGAGAACTGTCTGAAATTCAGCAAAGGCAAATGCAGGGTCCTGCACCAGGGGAAGAATAACCCTGGACACCAGCACAGGCTGGGGGCTGACCTGCTGGAGAGCAGCTCTGCAGAGAAGGACCTGAGGGTCCAGGAGGACAACAAGCTGTCCATGCTTGAGCAGAGAAGTTGGACAAAATGACCCACTGTGGTCTCTTCCAATCTGAACCCTTCTATGAGTTTCCTCAACCATATCCTGAGAGTTCTCCCTCTCCAGCATATAATCCTGTTGCAGCACTCCCTGGCATAAGTATTGTCATAAACCTTTTGCCTGTAAAATACCACACATTGCAAAAATCTGCACTGAAGTATGTGCATGAGTATTCCCCAGAATGAAAGGCTCTGTATGCATTTAATAATGAAATGTACATTTCATGTTTAGACCCAGATGAAAGGACAGATAACAGCAACGGGAAACAGCTTGGATATTGCAGCTTCAGCCTGCTAAGACTATGTTTTTTCCCTACAATTCTAAATATGTCTGTTTTCAAAATAAAAATATTTCATAAGGACTTTTACAAGTGGGAAAGCTTTCATGTCCCATCTGAAAGGGCTCCTTGAAACAGATTTAAAAAGAAAACATCAAGGAAAACATTAGGACTGTACCTCGCTCTTTCATCAGTATATATAGTTCATAACGCACATCAGGTGCCACAGGAACTGCTGTTCAAGGTTAAAGCAAGGTCCTTATGAAAGGGACAATTACTCTCTAGTGACAGATAAGGAGAAGAAAGTCAAAGCTAAACTGTGTGAGCAGAAAGGCAGGAGTGCTCAAAGTTAACTGGAAAAAGCTACAAAAGCCTTTACCTCGGGAAGAGACCACTTCAGCACCCGACTGTGAATTCAGGTTTTAATCTGCCACCAATAGCCCCCAACAGGCTCTCCCTCCCCATGCCTCAAAGGTAGCAGCTGCTCCGGCTCACATAAGTCCCAGTGTGGAGCAGAACTTCTCATGGGATGGGAATTCCATGGGGCTGGTGGGCGCCTTGGGGAGCAGCGGGACGTAGAGCCCACAGCTCCACTGAGGGGCCCTGCTGGCACTCTGTTGGGTGCTGGGTTTCATTTAAAGTTACTATGAAAAAACACTGGTTTCAACATCCTTGTAAGGTACTAAAAGCATAATAAAATCATGTTTTTGAAAGGAAAATGAAAACCAACACTCATGTCCAACAGCACCAAATTTGGTGGAGAAGGGATGACTGCAAAATCATTCAAACATCCCTTTGTTCAGAGCTGACATAAAAACGTATTTGAAGGCTCACGATAATAGTCCTTTTTATTCATTTTAACATACCTAGATTTGCACTACAATTGCTTTCTGGAAGTTTTTTAGAGATCCAAAGTTCTCATATGATGGAAGACTAGAGGAAAAAGGTGTCTCCTTGCATTGTCCAGGAGCACTAAGTCAGCTCACCCATGAAAGCTGCCTTCTGGATCCTTGATACCTTTTGGTTTGAGACAAACAGCAAAACTTTCAACTTAGGCATGCAACTTGGGGGTAGTCATAAACATTTAATGTATTTTCCTTTATGCAAGTTCCAGAGAAAGTCTTATACCAGAATATTCTACTGAAAAAATAGTTCTTTAAATTCCCTTTCACTAATGCTGTTGCCTTGCACTGTTCTTTTCCCATGATAAAAATGGCAGATCTAGATACACCACAAAACATCCCCTTCTAGAACCAGCCTCTCACAGCAGTTTAAAATTTTTGTTTCTCAAGAAAGTAAGCTAAAACAGGGATAAAAAAACCTTTTACATCTACAGAGAAGTATGCTAGTAGGAACAGCTACATGTTGATTAGTTGTGCAATTCTCCCACAACAGCCTCACAGACAAACTGAGCAAGTGGGGCCTAAGTAAGTGGACAGTGATGAGGTGCATTGGAAACTGGTAAACTGCAAGGGTTGTGACCCATGGAACAAAGTGGATTGCAGTCACTCAGAGAATAACCCAGGGGTTAATACTGTGCCCAGCCTAGCAGGATGTTCTGCCCAGAGTGGGGGTAGAACAACTCATCCTATTTCCAAAGCTGTCAGTGCTGCTTCTGGTGTTGGAAGAACACTGAAACCTGCCTCACTCATCCACCCCAAAGTTTAACATCTTGGGGAAGAACAACTGAACGCAACCAGCACTGGTGAGGATGTGGCAGAAAAAGTAACACACAAGTGATACTACTGATAACTTATCTGAAGCTGCTGAGCTGACTCAGAAAGCCTAGACGTAAATGACTGACAGTCAATCATGCTTAATCTTGCAGGACAAAGTTGCATAAATGTTCTATTACACCAATAAAATCCTTTAGACATAAACTGTTGACTAAGACAGAAAAGCTCAAGGATTGGAAGAGACCAAATCATACCATGGAAATAAGAAAGTATCCCTTACACAAAAAGCATTTTGGTCAGGAGCTATCTTCATTCTCTCAAAACCCTTTTCCTAATGATTTCCCTGACAGCAGGACTGCCAGGCATTACTCAACATTTAAAAATTTCAGAATAAGCTGTGCCATACCAAGTTTTTACAACCAATCTCCAGTCAAGCTTCTTTCTTTTTTAAATCATTATGTCAAGAGGTCGGTTTACGAAACCAAAAAGAACCAGTGTCTGTTAAACCTTAATGTTGCATGTGAAAACTGGTACATCACAACTGTATAACTTAAAAGTAACATCTTTTCAGAGAAGTAACTTTCTGCAATGTGATCAAGAAACCAAATAAGGCAAGAATATTACCTATGAAAATACAAAACATCAGACTGTCACTAGAGAAAAATGCAGCAGTATGAGGAGGTGCAACTGGAACTAGAAAAAGCAGAAAAACTTTTAGGTTTTTTGATTGTCAGGAGAGGAAAAAAAAAGCACATTTGGTTTCCTCAACTAGATGAAAGGCACCAGTATATAAAGAAGAATAACAGTTCTGGCTGACTCTGGAGTAGTAATTTACAGGGAAAATTGTAGTTCAAAGAACAAATAAAGTATTTATTCTTTTTATAATCAAATATAAAGGAACACTCAAAGTCTAATTTTAAGGGTAAAAAACACTACCAAGAAGCAGTTTCAAGTTCTGCAAGCTTCCCTCATCTTGCCATCACAGCTCACTAAAAATGCATTTCCTTTCTTTGCTGCTGCTCTATAAACACCCATGGAGCAAAAGAAAGCACAAAAACTGGAAGCAGCCTAAAAAAAATGCTCTTAAATCTTTAACAACAGGAGCCTTTTAACATTTTCAGGCATATTGTGGTGAAGTGGACACAGCCACTGAAGGTGAAGAATGAGAAGACGATGTTTCCTGCCACCGCTTTGTCCCTGGGCTGTACCTTGCAGACACGCCACATGAAGTCATTCCCCACCCTCTCTTCAGCTCTCGGCCCCTTTCTCAGGAACTGTTAACCAGGCTCTGTCCTGAAATGTCCTTAAAAGTGTCATAGGTGTCTCTCTGTCCTTGGGTGCACCACAGCTGTTCGGTCTCAAGGGCAAAGATAACATCTTCAGGGTCCACAAACTGCCTGGACCTTGATATCAGATGATGGTGGCACAGAGAAAAAGTGATGATATGCAAAAGATGGCAATGAACCATCCAACTGCTTGTGGTTGTGAAAAGTTGGTTTGTTTTTTTTTTAAACATGGATACTCTTCCCTTTCCATAACTGGCCATCAGCAGACAAAAGGTTCTTTACTCATATATGGTACACACCAGGCTGCTGCACAAATCCAATATTTCCTTCCTGCATCACATCCTGGATCTTTAGAGCAGAAAAGCACAAGAAAAAAAGCATATGTCAGACAACTCTCATCACTACCTCTTTCTGGGTCCTGCTAAAATGTCAACTCTTTCCTTTTGAATGAATGCCCATCTTACAACAGCCTTTGAAACTCTCTTCAAAATATGTAATTTAGAGCTAAATTCTTGTTTATGCTACTCATAGCTACTCATATATGCTTCCACAGTTATCCTGCCTACATGAGATTTTATAGCCAGTAAAACATATGACTGAGTACACATGAAACAATAAATTTCATCTCCTGTTCCGCATTTTTGTCGTTGTAATTAAGCTACACAGAACAATGCAGTTTGATCATTGTTAGTTTGGGACTGGCATTTATGTTTCATCTAGAGTTAATTCAGTCTAACTCAGAACAAAAGCAGCACAGACAAAGGAGAGCCAGATCTCACAAAGAAGTTAATAATTAATAACCACTTTGACGATATTTAACCCATCAGCAAAAATGCAGGAGAAGTTTAAGCACTGTAAGTTTTACTGCAACAAATTGAGTCCCTCATATTTTCACCAGTACAGATGGTGCAGCAATCTTCTCAAGTGTAACACAGTAACTCAACATGATTTCTTACAACACTCCATCATCACCAAATTCATCATTATTTTCAAAGGTATAACATGCAGTTTGGATTTTTATGGATCCAAGACAAATAGGTTGGCTTAATCCTGTCATCTGAGACAACTCAACTCGAATCAGAC
Source organism: Neopelma chrysocephalum (assembly GCF_003984885.1). NCBI lineage: Eukaryota > Metazoa > Chordata > Aves > Passeriformes > Pipridae > Neopelma > Neopelma chrysocephalum. Next base: position 458,361 of record NW_020897731.1, on the reverse strand, counting down.
CAGGTTTGCTGTATCTTTCCCACACAGGGATACTCTCAAACCCCACAGTAGGCCTGTGGTAGAGTTGGAAAACTAACCTGTCAGCATAATACAAGTCTCTGCTTTACCATTGATAATGTAACTGGGTCCCAGATAATGTTTTCAGAAGCAGCAGTTCTGTTACTGTTAGTGCTGCCTGCATGTTTCCCAGGTGCCAGATCATGTTTCTCACATTTTTTAGTATAATCAGATCACACTGCAATGGAAACAGGTATTATCCACACACTCACATTTAAGTAACTGCAGTATATAAACATGTTGCTTCAGTGAACGCAGACAGAACCACAGAAGTAGTAAAGTAAAGCAGCAAAAGTACAGATCGAAATTCCATTTGTGAAAGCATTTGATTTTGATACTGATGAACACCTCAACAATATTCTTAGATTGTTACATTAAGTATTAAAAAACTGGAGATTTGTTCAGTCCCCTCCTTAAAATTCACTTCTTCAGGACCCCCAATAAATTCATGAACTCCAGGCACTTCAGATCACTCAGTCTTACCCTCTGTTACTTAGTCACATACCAACCTATTGATGACATACAACTTTTATTTTAAAGCAGTTGCCAGGTGAAATATTTACGCTAGGAGCCAGGGCAGAGGAAAGAAGGCAGGAGGAGAAGGAATGAGCTTAAGCAACATTACCAGAAGATGTAAGGATCAGAAGCCTCGAAAGCACTTAAAAATACCTCCCAGCTTTGCAGTATCCAGCGTTCATTTAAAACAGTGTTAGTTTGAAGCAGTTCTGAAGGCAAAAAAAAAATGACTATGAACAAAGTATAATTAAAAGAGTATCTGCCCAAACTTGCCTGAAACAAAAGTTAAACAATGAATTGTGTTATTTTCATAGATGTTAAATCAAATGCCAAAGATGGTATTTGAAACATTAACAAGATATATCAAGAAAAGTTAAGTTAGCAAAGCTTTACACTTGCATTTCCATCAGACCACACGATAGATGCTTCAATCCCATTTAACAGCAAGATAGGGATGAAAACACACTTTGTACCTCTTCCTCAAGGGGAGAAAGGGGCAGAAAAGACTAAGATTCTCATTTGGAGATGTTATTTCAACACTGACTTGAAGTTTTACAATGCATGTAATTCCAGATGAGCTAGATTAGCGAAACCATTATATTTAAATGGTCTGCCTTAACCTGGCTTACAGCTCTGTAGGCATCTGGTGCATGGTCAAACCCAGCCCTCGGGGATGCATTTTGCTTGGAGCCCAAACTGTGGCCTGGCTGAAAGAACTCCAAAAGGTAAATAATGAGGTAAAACAATCAGGTTGCACTTGGTCAAAATCTAGCCATGACATTTGCAGTTTGAAGGATATGAAAACAACACCTGGGGTAAGGATTGCTCTGCCATACTTGGATGTATAAACCATGGGAAAGATCAGAAACAAAATTAAGACAAAATTACAGCTGCAATAGAAGAACAGGAGGTTTGGCTCAGAAGATATCATTCTATATATTGCATAAACTTTTTCATGTTCCTACTTCCAACTTCTTAACAAACCTGCAAGTTACAAATCTTTTCATCTCTTCAAACAGTTATGCAAAACTTATGGTATAATTAGCTATAGTTTTACAAGCAATCAAAGCTTTTTGTCTTGTAACTGGGGTGGAGCCGTGCCAATTCCCAAATGACGGCTGCAATACTCTTACAGCTGCACTGACTAAAAAGAAGGGAAAAATCCCAACACCTATAGAGGACAGGAGAGGCAGTGAGGAAAGCAGAAAAGTTATACTAAATTAAAAAGTTCTAGTCTACTAAGTGCAATGCTTCATCTCGCTGTGCCTGGCAATTCATTTTTAGGGATAATATTTCCAGAAATTAAATGGGTATTCTTCTCAGAGTGACAAAAAGATGAAGACTTTATTATTTAAACAAGTCTTCAACTCTGTAGACAAAGAAACTTACCCCAGCACAGTTCTGTTCCTCAGTTCCACGGCTAAACTAAAAGGTGACAAGAGTGGCTGATCATTCGCTACCGATGCCGACAAGGAAAAACAAGATGTAAAAAAGTTATTTTGACTAAGGACAAAACCAGCACGTGCTTTCTACATTAAGCTACTACTTTAAACCTTATGCCAGAGTTTCCAGAGAACAGCCAAGTGCTGCAAAGTTAATCAAAACAAGATGTTTCTGAGCAGTTGAGTACAGCAAGAGATCCTCCAGTGTTCAGCAGCAAGACCACCCAGAAATGTCTTTTAAGATGCAGCCTAACAGCTGGGAAACCAAGCTTCGGCAAGTTAAACCACTTCTTCTCCTGTGTAACATTATCCCTCCTCAGGACTGCTGCAGATAAATACACTCTCATTCACAAATACAGCTGTACACTTAAATTTTGCCTTTTCTGATCTCATTTAGAATCCCAGAGAAGTTTTGGCAAGCATGACTATTAGATACAATTAAAAGCTCAACTGTGATAGTTCTTGGTTAATTGCAAAGAGCAGTGTGATTATGAAGTGTACCGACATTTGTAGAGAGTTCAAGTATTTTTGCATATCTTAATAATGCTCCTTATTTTATAGTAGCTGAAAAGAAGAGATACTGGGGAAAAAACTCTAGCAAGAATGCATCAAGACCTTTTTATAAATAACCAGAGAAAAATCACTTACAGTAATAGTTATATTTTATTTTTTCTTTTAGTTTCAATGTGCAGTATTTTCAGCATTTTTTTTTTAAACTTAAACATACATCTAAAATTATATGCTTTCTTTTTCCTTAGAGTACAATTTCTTTTCAGGTTGGGGCTCCAAGCTTTTGCTCATCATCGCCCTCAAACTAAACACCACCACAGGGTGCGTTACCTTATCCTTGTCAAGTTTATCCAACTTGCTGGTGTGTATACACGGACTGATGGGAATGATAAGCTCACACAAAATGCACATGACAAAAAGCAGCACATGCTTCACAAATGCTCTGCAGCATTTATACCCAGTTACTTGAATACAGCCAAAACTTGATATACAATAGAAGCTCTCCTGGGTATGACTGTGGGATTCTCAAGATTTTTAATGGATATTTAGGTAGCATGCACAAAGAGTTCACCCAAAATCTTAGTATTAGGTAAAATTAACATAATGAATTACCCCAAAATTTTGCTACATTGCTTACTCTAGTTTTTACAGCAGCTTGTTTTCACTTTAGAATACTTAAACTACCTAAAAACTAGCAAAGTACTTTGCTCTCTTATAACTTTCATCAGCTGTATCCTTATAACCAAATTTGTTTTAAAAGAGCAAAGCACCTACCATTGTCACTTTGTTGATTTCTACCTTTAGTAGAAAGTTTAATTGGGATTGTACATGGAAAAATTCTGATCTATGCAATGAATGTACTCAATCAGTTCCCCATCTTCTCCCACCCTATCCCTTTCAACCATGGGGTAAGATCCCGAATGACTGAATTTAATTAAACTGCTTATTGCTATTTTTATTGCTCATTATACCCTCAAATTTCTTTTATTAAGGAAGTATAAATGCTTAGCCCTGACAGCTCCACAAAATCTTAAGACAAACAAGGTCTGCTGCTCTTGGAGAACTGTCTTTGCAGTGTTTTTGACACAACCTCCTATATAGTTAACAGCCACTGAAAAAGAAGAATAGTGAGACAGAATGCTGTTAAGGCAAATCTACTAAATATCAACAAATTACTTATGACCCAAAAGGTTCCACTTGTTCCCCCCTTCGTTTGATCTGAACCTGTTCACTCATTACTCAGTGCTTTCAGAATGCTGCTGGTGGTTAAGAAACAAGCAATGTCTTGGTGCTGAGAAGGCATTCCTACCAAAGCAAAAGTAACACACAATCATTTACTAGATGCTTTAGGCAAGAACTGACATCTGAGTATACACTTTAGAAAAGATTTAAATAAACTCACATTCAATTTCAACTGGAAAAGAACATAAATAGTAAAGAAAACTTTGAATCCTGCAAATAAACCTGGTTTACAATGGGTTGTAGTTTCCAACTCCTCACTCTTGCATTCAGTGCAAGGGAGGGGACATGCTGAAATGAAACACAAATCAAACTTTACTTAATGGGCCAGTGGGTAGTTGGCCCAAAAACTATTTATAACAAGTTGGCTGGCATATGGTGTTCTTAGAGGAGGGCCATGTTATAGATTTAGTAAAGTAAGTTCTTTGACAATTGAATTGTAAATGAAGTTTTAAACATTAATCTGTCTCAAGTATGCTCCCTGTCCTGCCATACCTCTCATCTTGTAAGGCTGCAAAAAAGCCAGTTTCACTGCAAAGCACATTAAAGATGCTGTTTGCTTTGTTTAGCCAGAATACCAAATGTATGTCTTAAGCCCAAACACACTTCTACCCTGCTATCAATGAAAAAATGAACAGCCTGATTTTTCAGAATTAGCTTTCTGTCTACAGCAAGTTAAAAACATTCTGTGAAATAAAATCTCGCATTAAGTCAATCTCAAGGAACAAGCAATATATTTATTTCCTTTAAACCCAACATCAGTATCTCTATGTGGCCAATGTTGTGCTGCTACTGCCCCTATCACACACCTCTTGTCACTAAAAGCAGAAAGGAGTGATTTTGAATATGATTTCACTCCAAAAGAAATGAGGGTGTGGCAAGCATGTCTGGGAAGTGGACAGGGAAGTGTGCTGCAGTGAAATGTTAGAACTGAAGCACTACCAGAGTGTGTTTGCACACTAGGAAGCCCCTTAAGCTACATTTCCTTCAGGTCACAGAGAATTTCCTATGAGGAGGTGCCCCTCTTTAGACACTTAGGACACATTACAGGAGGTGTATATACTAAGACAAATCTCCAAGAGAGGTAAAAACAGATGAAGTCATTACTACCAATGAATCTGTGTGAGGTTAGAACTGACTGCATCAGCTCTAAAGCTTGTCTTGAAACAGGTAATGCAAATATTTGCTCTAAGGCTGGCAATGGGCATTTGAGGAAAGGGAGCCTGCCACAACTAATGTTTTCCATCCAGCCATGCTGACTTCAATGTATTTCTTCAGTGGTTGGAAAGATTCTATGGCAAGTCCCAAACTGGTTTGGAAAGTTTCATAAAGGGTCTAGCTCCCCGATCCCAAGGTAAAGAAACCAGCTAGTCTGTGTTAATCATGAGGAGCTTAAAATTATGAAGAATTTAACAGTTTCGTAACACAACATATACTGTTATATGGTGAGAATATGACTAACTTGATGCTTAAAAAATATATTAAAATCTATTTTAAATTTTGGAAAATAGCTTACAAAAATATCTTCACTTAAACTATATATCATACAAAAACTGACTGGTGTGTGGGTTTACAGTACAAAACGATTACTGATGGTTACAAAAGGGAAGCGTGATCTATACTACCCCTTAATGAAAACACAGGGCATTATATCTCACTGCCTGGAATTTGACTTTTATCAGAATTAAGATAATTTCCAATATAACTCAAAAACTTTCAAACAGTATCTATTTTATTAAACCTTTTTCTGAAATCCTGTTCAGTTTCTTTAAAAATCACCACAGTGCTGTGGCCCAAGAAAGAAGAGTAACCCAACTAAGGGTGGAAATAATTGCTCTAGATAGTAAGATCTGTAGAGAGCTAAATACAGCAACATCTACAGTTGTTTCTACTGCCCACACTATCAATTTCCTCTACCAGTTTCTAAAAGGAAGTGACACCAGTGGACAATTCCTTTGTAATCAATTTATGGGCAGAAGCAACAATTTTTGGTCTAGATTGGAATTAGTTTAAATACATGGGTTTAATAAATACAAATATACACATCTGTATACATTAAATGTTGTCACGTGTATAATTTCAACATATACATTATATACAGAAATACATACAGTACATGCTCCTCCTGACAACACTATCTCATTTTTCCAAGTGTCACCAAAAGGTGTGATAGGGAAATGAAGAGAGGTTACATGTAGGATCTGACTAAGAACCAAGGTATCATTTCTCTGTAATGAAAGAATGACAACAAATACAACTAAAGACAAATGCTGTGCTAGATTTCCTCATGTAAAGCTTTGGAATCAATGGCATTCCCTGGGTGGTGAGTAAAAGCTAAATCTGGCCCTGTGTAGTGTCCTGAAATTCATGGATATTTGTACTGTTTGTGTCTAAAGCATTATGTATACAACAGGTAATAAAAGAGGTTGTGTAATTTAACACTTTAGCCAGTCCCCAAGTAGACCACAGCAGCCTTCTGATTCTTAACTGCCACCAAAAATTTGTTTACTGAGAGTGGTTTGAATCCAGGTGACTCCATGGTCTCAGTTAGGAAAGGTCACACAGTTGTTGACTACTGGGGAACTTGCACCATTTTGTCTCTTAAAATGCCGTGCAGCAAATAAGAGCAGTTTCTTAAGTATCTAAAGTTTGATCCAGAGTAACTAGTCCTCTTTTTTACCATTATGTCTCAAAATAAAAGAATTCAAAAGAAGCTATAGTAAAATGGATCACAAGAATGCCTCCTTAGTACAGTTTCTCAAGACAAATTAATCAACATATTCCAGTTTTAAAGCACTTTGAGAAAAAGTGAGATGCAAAACAAGATGTAATCTGTACATTAAGATGGATTTCCAAAAGGAACATGAATTCAAGCAAAGGGAAAAAAAATGAGGACAATACAGATGTCAAGACATTCAGTAGCATGGCTTCTGTTCATCTCCAATTACAGCACAGCTCATGCACGACACATCTTACAATTTTACATACTGTACATAATATAGAAATATTTAAGTTAAAATTTCTTTCACTGATATACCGTACTCAAATTTTAAATCCTGAGAAGAAAAAAGAAAAATGTGTGGTTACGTATGTGCACTATATCTCCGATATCACCAACACATACACCACTGGATATCAGAAAGTCCAGAGAGAGAAATCACATGCTGGAGGTGCAAATCATAAAAGCCATTTTCTCTTTTCCTTGTTTGGGAGAGACATTAGGAAACAATTTCTATTCTGTACTACACAACAGTATATACAGGGACATAAAACTATGAAGTTGGCTAATGACTGCAGCAGTAACAGTCTGTCAGTGTCTTACCGGCTGCACCACAGCGGTTTCAGCTGAACACTGAAAGAAGAGGAATACCAGTTACCTTGCATGTGGTACTTGTTCGTATTTACAGCTACCGTGTGTGTCTCAGGTTAGTCCCAAACACCACTTGAAAAACACTGACATACTTCTTTCCACTCACAGGTGCCCGGTGTCAATGAGAACTACACTAGACTTCTCAGGTGATTTCCAGTGCTGCAGAGCACTTGTCCGTGCGTGCTGGAAGTAAAACTGACAGGTCCATATTTATCACAGATGCAACCCCAGATATTTTCTTGATCTTGCATTCCCCATAATTCATATTCCAACACTAGTCATGCAGTTCCACTACACATCAGGGTGCTCAACATGCTGTGACCTTGTGCACATTTTGCAAACAACTTAGTAGGCGATGATATGGGGTTCCTGGAGATGCCACCACCTCAAACACCGACTGAAAGGCCCTCCGATCTAATTCTTCATCTATCTGATGTCGGTAGAAGTCTATGGCCACCAAACAGAAGATGTTAACATCCACTTGCTCTGATTTTCCCATTCTGCTGATAATATGTGGAAGACTGAAATATAAGTTAAGGTCATAATATGACAGAGGTTGCTCATCTTTTGGTGTAGCAGTTTTAAACACTGTTCTGCAATAACCTGGTTTATTTTTGAGTTCACCAACAATGTTCAAGTGCAAAATACTGTCATCTAGCAATTCAACTGCTACTACATAAATCTAATTTCTTCATTAATGTCATGCGATTTCTAATCCCCAGAAATTCATTTCAATCTAGCAGTAGTTTTCTTTATCCATTGGAGCAAACAATGCAATCAGCCACTGCTGAGAGCCAAAGAGCACTGCTGAGATTGAGAGTCATTAGGAAGTTTCAAACATGACAAATGGCCACTTTTTCGTCTGGTCACGAAACACAACAGTTATTTTTCTGTTTGTTTGAGGGGTTTGTTTGTTTTTAAATAAACCCAGCACTAATACCCCCTATGTATGCCTTTTGGCTGTTCCAATTTATTTTGGCCAATGCTTACTCTTACTGCAGTGCACAGCCAGGGGGACACTTGCAAAATACAGTTTGTATATAGAGGATAATTTTCTTGAGTTTGAGTTTGCTGCTTTTTTCCTTTTTTTAAAATACATTTTATCTTGCAGAATGAATATAAAGCAAAGCTTTTAAAGGTCACAGCACTGTTATCCTGGTGAAGTTTTTAAAAAGTCCTTCAAAGTAAGGACTTTCCCAATCATCTTGCATACTCACAAGGAACAGATCTTAAAGCAGCAGCTTTAGATAACTTTGTTCTTCTAATCTCTTTAGAAGTTCTTTATTTTCCCTTCATACCTGAGGTACAACAGCACAAAGCAATATACACCACTACTAACTGCAGTAAAACTGCCTTTTTTGTGTACTCTTATCTTTCAAGGCTATCAATGTGCTTTACAGAATCACTATAATTACCTAGAAATGGCACGCTTTCAGTCTTTTTAGGATACATTGCTGAAATCCATTGACTGGTGGAAGCACTGACAAAAAAACAGGAAAGACTCCACATTGCCATTGCCACGGGTGTTCTTTGCGTGAAGTTAGAGAGAGAGAGCATCACCCAGTCACGGACCATTGAGGATTGTCCAGTGCTATGCAGTGTCTGGAATACCTGCAAAATATTGTATACAGGAATAAAGTCACAGGAAAAAAGTTTAGTTTCTCTTGTAAAGGTTCTCTCCAGCTACAAAGCTCTGAGGTTCACAAACCAGATTCCTGGAGACAACTCTGAGTCTAAAGAATTAGTGAACTAATGTGCCAAACTGTGACACATGTGCCAAACTGAAGTAATCATAGAGAAGTGCAAGACTTGTCTGGTGCCTGTTTTTACAGATCAAATGTGGTGAACACATGCACTCTCCAGTGATGCATGAGTTCAGTAAGTGCTGAAGAGCAAAACACACAGAAACCCAACTGAGCTCACAGGGCTTTCACTGTTGGGTTCACGAGGTCAGATGACCTGGGATGGCTCCCTGAGATCTACAATCTGATCAGAAATACTAATTTTCTCTTTATTTTCTCATTATCAATGACTGAACTGTATTGCTGTGGGCTTTGGCTTCCAGGTGACGTGGGGATTCTAGCCCTCCATGCTGTCTGGAAGACAAACCTCACAGACATACAGTTCAATCATTGCAACTGGTTTGTTAGATTTAATTAACAAAACTGGTATTTGCCCCTTAGACTGAACTGTCAGTTATTTAGAAATCTTCTGAAACATTTAAGAAGAAAAATAAATGTATCAATACTACCTTATAAACTACTGTTGCCATGAATTGTGGGTATGGCTGTTGATTGGATAGAAATTCTCCAATAACTTTATTCATTACATCTTGTGGGGGGAAAAAATCATCAAGGAATTGTGGAAGGATCCGAGCCACTACTCTAGCTTCAAAAGGAAATCCCTTCCTGATCCTGAAAATAATAAAAAAGAAAATATTTTATGATTGAATTCCAGTACATATCTTGTTCCACTCCAGTTTAATTGGCAATAGAAAGAATATTTTACTTTCATCTCTACATAGGCAAGTTCTCAACACTGATGGATCCAAATCTTCATGTAACCTTAGTAAGACTACTCAAAGAGGTCTATCAAAGCTGTCAGAAGTTGTTACAGGTATATCCTTCTCTCTACACTCTCCACTTTTTTTTTAAAATAGTCACATTTTTTGAAGGTCTGGAATTGCATGAGAGATGAGACTTAGCAACAGGAATGCTGAAAAATCCAAACAAGAACAAAAAAGGACAGAGAGATCACTACTCCTAGTTATCAGAGAAAAGACCATTTATAAGCAGAATACTAATTTCCACTCATAACATCTTTGCATTTTTTATTCAAGGTCAGAATAACCAATACACCAAACAAGAAAAGCAAGTTGTGCTTCTCTGTAAAGAGGGGAAAAGATATTCCAACTTACAGCCAATTTTGCTTAAATAATACTGATTGGAAAGTCTTTCTAATAAAGGCTGCATCTGTTGATATGTCAAGATTAAGTTACCATCATGTGATTCTTCCCTGCAAAAGTTAGTTTCTGCTTGTAGTATTCACATTTGTTTTGCTGCCTCTTCAGAGTAATATTTTCAAAGGCACTCAAGCACTGCTCTAGTTCTGTTCTCACTGAGTGCAGAAGTGAAACCCTCATCCAGTTTTTATGGAAAAACCACTGAACACTTGAAAAAATGTAAACTATTACCCACAAACTACTACACAAAATCTAACATGCTATACTCACTTAAGACAGCTTGAGATTGTCAGATCAAAACAGGGGTTTTGAAATGTTTTCATTAATGAGTTCCATGTGAATACAGAAGTTTTACTGTACCCTTCCACTGCAATTACTTAACAGCCTTGGAAAAAGCAACCCCTGGGTGGGGGAAGGGGAAAAAAGTTTTAAACTCTTAGGGTGGTTTGAAAGATTATTTCCTGTAAACTGGATTTATATCCTTGATTATGTAGAAGACATCCTGAAAAGCACTTAAGAGTTTGACCTGAAGGGAGCTGAAAATACATTTATGAAGTATTATGGTTTGTGCAACACACAGTATCAGTTAGGGCATGTCTGTTTTTCATTTACATTCCTGTACATTTGTGCTGCCTTCAGCAATTCCATCAGTGTTACTGTGTATACTAGGAGGGTAACTGTTAAGCAATAGTAAGTAGAGAAACATCATTAATTAAATATGAGAACTGTCAAATAGAGAAGTGACCACACAGTGATGAACACAATCATTTCCCTCCCAGTGCCCCACTTACATGTTTTATCCTCTTACCTATCAAAAAGGACAGACACTCGTTCCATAGCTACGATCACAGATTCACTGTCAGGAGCACCAGGATTTGCATCTGTGATACGACTGGGGCTGATTTTTTCCTTTCCTAAACCAAAACAATTTGTTACAAGTTCACTGTGAATGTTAAAATCAGACCCTTTTTACTCCTGGTAACAACAATAAATTTAAAAAAATTAGCACTGTTAGTAAGGCAGTCTCTCAGCACATGAAAAAGTGAATACCTGTGTACATGCAAGTCAGCATTAATCCAAGGGCTGCCATTGCTCTGTGGGGGCTCTGCACATTCACTCTGTCAACGCTCAGTTTAACCAGTGATTCACTATCCAGCCTAGAAAGTTGCTCTGAAAGGAGGAGTCGTTCTAATCCTCTCAGGACACAATGATAAATAATGGATGGTGTTGATTCATCACTTCCAGACACCATGACTCCACACATCTGAAATAAAGCAAAAAGACAACTGCTTGGTTTTGAGGTGTATTGAGGTCATGTTCTAGCACCACACCACTGCAACTAGTATGGAATGGCATCAGGTATTAAGAAGAACTGATGAAGGTAAGCCCAAAAGCAAACCCACACCACAGTAATCAAGTGTTAAAAGACTGCTAATTGGTGATCCCAGGTTATATGAACACCTGTGATTGGAGGCATCACAACATACCTGGATAATTCCTGCAGAGAATTCAGGCCCTACATCAAGTGGGTAATTCTCGATCAAATAGAAAGCAGCTGCACACATTACCAAGATGTGCTGTTGGTTATGGATATTCACACAACTGTAAATAAGCAAAAACACCAGTGGTCACATCAAAGTCGCCTAGGTCACAAACAGAGACACTATAAACAATTCCTAGAAACACAGTATTTTTGCACATTAAATTGATGCCATTTTTAAAATCCCAAAAGGTATCACCAAGATGTCGTAAGAGAACACAGCTTATCATGAAAATCCAGTGCAATGCAAGAAATTGTCAGGCCACATAATCAGAAGTTATCATTGCCTGACTTGTTTAGGAGAAATAAACTTCATTACCGATCCTGCAAGTCTTACTCCATGAGTATGCCTTTTGACAGAAAAATGAGGTTTAAGAAACACAATTTACCAAAGAGACAAAAGCCTGAACTATGTTTTCTCACCCTCAAGTATCATTTTGCTCTGTAAATTAAATGCAAAATTGAATGATATTTTCAAAGAAAATAACAAAACCTGCTTGATACAACAGCCTGCTCTAAAATGTACTGACAACTGCAAAGAGAGCCCTTTTCTTCACACAAACATGCAACAGTTTGGAGACGGGGGAAGGGGGAAAGAGTCTTACTGTGCTACTCCTCTCAAATTGGAGAGCAGATACTCGGTGATAATTGGAATGAGTTGCTTTGCTGTCTCATCAAGCAAGTCACACTCAAGGATATAAAGAATTCCATGTAGAGCTCCAATCCGACTTGGCATGTGGGTGCTTCTTAGGGTTGATTCCAGCAGTCGACTTACTGGTTCAGCCACAGCTTTATCCTAATACATCCAACAAGAGTACTCATTAGCAGTCAACACTGGTTCAAAATACTGGCAAGTCCTGTCATTTGGAAATACTTGGAACAAATTAAAGAGCAAAAAATAGGGCATGAACCAGAGCCTGGCTTAAAACTACTTTGAATCAAATGTCACAAGACTAATGCAATCAGATAAGAGATGATTTGCAGATTAACTAGTAAATTGATGTTACTTTGTGAGTTGTTTCTTGAACACTTCCAGGGATGGTGACTCCACCGCTTGCATTCCAACGCTTGACAACCCTTTCAGTGAAGAAATTCTTCCTAATAGCCAAAGCCCAATCTAAACCTCCCCTGGCACAACTTGAGGCCAATTCTTCTTGTTCTGTCACTAGCAGTCTGGGCAAAGAGTCTGACCCCCACCTTGCTATAACCTTTCAGGAAGTTGTAGAGAGTAGTAAGGTCTCCCCTGAGCCTCCTTAGGCTCCATCTTTAGGGACATTGTTTAGTGATGGACGTGGCAGTGTTAGCAGTTGGACTCAATGATCTTAAGGGTCTTTTCCAACCTAAATGATTCTACAATTCTATGTTTAGTATTCAAACACCAAGCTGGTATCAGATACTTCACTCCCTGTTATTAAATTACAACAACGTACTGGCATATGCAAAATCTATTCTAAACTGTTAGTTCTGAAAAGTCTTTTTCTTACAATCTAAGTATTTAGTAGAAATTCTTTGCTTCACCTTGTCCCTGTATTCATGAATTATCTAAGATACAGGACACTTTTTCAGTGTGTGCTCTCTCATTGCTCTTTTTAAGTGGATTTTCTACCTAACTGAGCACAGGACAAGTAACTCCTGATGGAATTAACTGGGTTTTTTTTACTCCTACTAAGCTGTTATATTCAGCTGTTTGCTTGTAAGAAGGTGCTATTAGTTCACTGAGTGGGAAATTACAGCCTAGTCAGAATAAGCTGATCTGTAAAACTTTCTGTATGTTTGCCATCACTTTCACGGCCTTCCCTTGACCAGCTGCTGCTACAATAGCTATTGGAAGCCCTATTCCAAAAGTATTTCAAAACTTCTCTTATCACTATTACCCAGATAGCTTTGTATTAGTCTCAGAGTTTCTAGAAACACTAACTTCTTCCAAAAGAATTTGTAATTATTTTTCCTAAATACTTCCACTCTGAAACGTCCATTGGAAAATACCTCTGGTCTACACATTTAAAAACACAATGATGCAATGTAGGGAAGAGCGAGGGAAAGAAAAGGGATATCTGACTATCTGGCTACATATTCATTAAATGCACTGTCCCAGCCTCCCATGAGATTACAGCCATTCATCTGCAATACAAATCTAGCAAAAGCTGTCCAAAAGTCCTCAATTCTGGCCTGAAATGTGACAAATGAGGAGTACAGGGCAAAGGCAACACTGAACTGAGACAAACCAAAAAGCACGTTAAATTATGCTCAAACCTCAAAAAAATCTAAAGCCAAACCCCCTTTCTGTTTGCAATCTCTCAAAGCCCAGAATAATTATCCTGTTACCTCTTACAGCCATGCAGATCAGCTAAGGGGTATTCTTACAGACAAATCACTCTTACCAAGTACACCAGACTTTGCAGCAGAAGCTAAGGATGAATTACCCAGACACTCAGGAATTTGCAATAAACTTCCATAAGAATTTCTTACCATTCCCAGAACAGCAGCAGCTTTACAGGTAGCTGGTATCAAATACTGTACAAGAATCTCATCTTCTGATGGATGCACCTTTCTCAACTCTGTCAATGTGGTATACATCATCTCAAACTGATTCCTTTCTGTAAACAAGTCTGATACTGCCAGAAGCTGTACAGAAATTAAAATGGAATATAAAAAAGCTCATTAGCAGACAGCCAAAAATTGACTCTCCCTTCTGTTATAATTGAAAGCAAAAGATTCCTCGATTTATCTATTAAATGTGTAAATATTTACTTAAGTGTCTGAAATAACTATCAACTGTTGTTGTCCAGAATTAATTCCACCATTCATTTTGGACAACAATTACCTCCAAATTGTCTCTTTTTAACAAAAGGTTTACAAAATCAAATCCACTAAGTAATTCTGGGAAATAAACAAACATTGCCATTTACAATGTATTAAACCACTCCAAACACTCGATACATACTTTTTTTGCAAGGATAGTTTCATTTTAAGTCTTTTACGATAGTGAATAATGGCTATCAAGACACATTTCACACCTGTGTTCTTTAGTTTTGCTTCTACACTTCAACAGTGAATTTAATTCTCTAATACACTATTGTTTCATCTTCATTTTCTTATAAAGGATTAGGATAACAAAATCTTGTTTCAGCAAGCAGTCAAGTAAAATACTGATTATCATTAAGTAACAATAAAGTATTTGTAATGTAGCAGCAGAACATGAAATCCAGGTGCTTATAGAGCTTAAATCAGTATAATGTTGTAGTTGCTGAAATTATATTTCTGTACAGCCCATACAATAGCACTGCAGGAAAATTCAGTGTGTTCCATACATTAAAAGCTGCTTAGCTCCAAATACCTGGTAACATATTCTCAATTATGACTCTGAATAATAATTTAGACTTACTGATCGCACCACTTCACTGATCAAAATAACTGGTGTTCTCTTGCTAGGGTTTGATGGCAATATCCACTGACTATACAGTTCAAGCAAGAACTGAGAGCAAGAATGTATATCTACACCAGCCCGGTGTTTCCTGCAAGGCACAATAAACAAATATTAAAATGGCTATTCTTAGGTCCTGCTAAAATACTTAATTTGAAAAAATACAGTTATTTACCAGCATCCAATTTATAAAGCCAGCTTATTGAACTCAACATGAAGAGATAAAAGATTATTAATAAGTCAAAAGAAAGAAAAGACAAGAAAAAAATAAGACACCTGGTGTTTATAGGAGAGGTTGGTGGAGAGGAAGGAGCAGGTACATCATTCTCATCTTCTTCATCCTCACCCCACTCTTCTTCTCTCAGTGGAGTGATATTATTTCCCAACCATATGGAGTGTATAGAGACCTTGCAACATAAACAAAAGAGAAAAACAAATAACAAAGAAGCACATTTAACACCCCCACAGTCAGAGTAGAAAAATCTTAAAGCCTGATACATTTTTCCTTTAAATGACAGGCAACACACAGTATTCTGGCTGAGAAGAGACATCCAGTTATGATTTACCTACCCTGCATCACTCAGAGGTCTTAGTTTCTATATGACATTAAACAATCCCTCAACTAATTTTTCACAAACTGGAAGAAATATAATAAAAGTCAAGTTCAAAGCTGAGCTTTTAACAAACCTGTCCCAGTTTATAATCCATATCTCCTATTTCTCGTTCAGTATTGATCTGCAGTAAGAGCTTTTCATGGCTGATAAGAGCACCTACAACAAAACACAAGATGAATTCTTTTAGAAGTGCATAACAAAGTAGATGTGAAAATGGCTTCATTTTCTTCAGACTGGATTTCAAATAAATTTTCCTAAGAGTATCTTTTCCACTTCTTACATATAAAAGAAATTCACTCATCCCTTTTGCCCCCCACACACAAGAATTTACCTGTAGTAGCAGGAGAAAGCGATGGAACAGGGTCCCAAGCTTGGTATAAGTGATGAGTAGCAATATTATCTCTCTTGGATACCATTGCTTGGATTTCCTGTTCAACAATTCCCCTGATAACACTTAGCTTCCTCCCAAACCTGAAAGGCCAATAGAAATCAATTTAAGCAGATTTTTCCTTTAACATTTTTGTGCAAGTCTGACTGGCTTACTCTGCAGTGTTATGTGCCTGTGCTTTTTTCCATTATCAGGGATGCTAAAACTGAAAAGTGTTGAGAAATACATTCTGCACACTGTTTGCTAGATTTTAATAAGAAATTATCTTTTTCAGATGGTCTTTTAACTCAGCAGGTTCATGATGCTAAGTCCATGTAACTTCTATGTAAACAGATCCATCTATATATACTCCTGCTTAGAAAACAGAGTATATACATATTTTTGCTACAGCTTGACTAAGCAATTGTAATTATGTATTAATCACAAATTTTATGCATTTGAAAACAAGTAAAAAACATACCTTGTGTCCAGGGCTTTTAAAGCTTTGTTGCGGGGCTGCTGTTCCAAACAACTGACTGCTGGATTGCCTGCAACAGGTATTGTCATTGCACTCAGCACCAGGGAGGTTATGGCTTGTACTGCAAGAACATTAATTTGGGTCCTCTCTGTATCTTCCTGTAAAATGAACTCACTGTGATTTGAATTGTACAAAAAAACCCAAACCAACCAACCAAACAAAAAACCCAAAAGCCCTGAATATCAATTTGTCACCTTTCACTAAATTACCATTAATAAGCCCGACATCTAGTCTTCTTCCCATTCAGAAATCTGTCTGACATAAACAGTGCACACAAAGCACTGACTGCAGCAGGAACACATCCTTCCATCTCATCAGCCATGCATCCTGTCTTATCCCAACAGCATTAAAACCTCAAGATGTCCATTTTGGAACTTTTCAAGTGTTTAGCTTCTTTCTTTGCAGCTACCCATTAGTTACTTGGTGAAACAAAGCATCAGACCACAAAAGAGACTGTAAGATGGTAACAAATGTTCAACTTAAAAAACCCCTACAACAACCTCCTTTCAGGTGGTTGTGGAGAGCATTGAGGTTCCCCCTCAGCCTCCTCCAAACTAAACACTCCCAGCTCCCTCAGCTGCTCCTCATAAGACATGTGCTCTAGACCTTTCACCAGCTTTGTTGCCCTTCTTTGGACATGAATATTTTGGCATAGAAATTGGTATATAAATATATAAATACATATATTTTGGTACATAAATTGGACATGAATTTTGCTATACATTTCTTCAGCTCTGATTCATAAATGCCCTCCACTGAATTTTGAACACTTTCCTGAATTAGAAGCCCAAATATCTGATATACAGTTTACAACTGGGAGTGAGATACACGAAAATATATCTCCAGGTCAGTTAATTTCTAGTCAAGAGTCTTAGAACAAAAATCTTACCAAAGAAACTCCCCTTGAAGTTTGATTATTAGATAGCACAGGTAATTGCAGTAATACATATTAGTTAGAGTTAACTAGTATATTTCCTAAAGGCAAAGTTCTCTTACAGATTATCTCTCTCAAAGTTTTCAGAGATCCTTTTGTGCCTAAAGCCAAACATCTAATCAAGCAAACTTTGAACTGTTGAGTGATGTACTAATATAGAGTCGAAACAGCTTTTTTTCCAAACTCTTTACATGCTTGCAGAAGCTTTAAGCCGTAAAGATGGATGTGTCTGAACTCACAGGGATATGAAGAGAAGGAAATACAAAACAGAAAAAATGTCTTAGTTTCAGTCTCTTCTTTTCTGCTCTACAGTTTTATTAGTAGAAACATTGTTCTTAGTTTAAGTAAAATCTAATTTAAAAACTCAGTGAATGACATTACCTCTTGCTGGTTCTCCTCTTGATCCATTACAATAGGCTGAGTTACGAGCACACCAAGCAAAGTAGCCCAAGTCTCTTCAAACTGAGTACGGCTGATCCATCCTATGGAAACACCCAGAGACAGCCATTTATATCAGTACAAATGTAAACATGGAACAGCATTTCCATAGATTTAATTTCACACCATTTCCTACTGGATTTGGCATTTTTGTAATGGGACAGGCTCCCGAGGGAAGTGGTCAAAGCACCAAGCCTGACAGAGTTCAAGAAGCTTTTGGACAATGCTCTCAGGCACATGGTGGGATTCCTGGGGATGGTCCTGTGCAGGGATAACAGTTGGACTCGATGATCCTTGTGGTGCCTTCCAACTCAGCATATTCTGTGATTCTGTGTTATCACTAGAGCTGAAATTTAAACTGTTCTACTTTTGAAAGCAATGAACTCTTTAGAAGGGAGTTCTGCACATTACTATTACTATTTATAAGGTCCTGTTCAGTAATTGCTTATAGACATTTAAATATTACTTTGATTGTCCAATTTTCAAAGCAGTGAGATCTATCAGGTTTTCACAACACAAAAAATAATCCAGAAACTTGGCCAATTCTCACAGAAAATAAAGTCATGGAGAAACCTATAACAATCCAAGGAATCTTCATGCCCCAAAAGCAAAATGACCAAGGTGCCTAGAAATAGTCCATGAAAATTCAAGCACTTTTAAAGTTTTCCCAACCAGATTTTTACCTATAAAAGACTGCAGAGGGCTCCTGAATAATACCTTGCAGTTTATAGCAATGATATCTATACAGAATCAAAAATGAGAATGATATCTTAGACATTATAGTGATCAAAGTGCTAGACCACAAGTCAGTAAAATATTAACCCATAGACTGGGGGGGAGGATGAATAGATGGACTCAAAACCCACAAAGACTTTCTGTAAGCATATGGAAAATTTGATGCATTATCCTTGACAGTCCCATCTGTTGACAAAGACTTGAACTTTTAAGCCATACTGCTCTCGTTCAGCAAACCTTAACATATCCAGAAGCTTTAGTGACATCATCTCATTTTAAATGTTGAGAGTTTGGCACCAAATTCTATTTATATACTAAATTCTATTTATATTAATAGAAAAAAAGTGGGGGGAAGCAAAATATTCTCGAACATATTGACAAGAGTATGCTCCAGAAAGCAAGTGGACATTCTGCAAGAGCACCTTGAAATTATCTCCCAAAGTTGGACTCATTTTTGGCCTTATTTCTATAATTTATTCTCTGCATTGAACAAAATATAAGAATTACTGCAGCACAATTACTAAACTGCTCTGAAATATAGTATCTGTCTCCCACATAAGCAACAAAAGTAAGCAAACAGTACTAGATACAGTTATTCAGTAACTTGACAACACAGGTAAATGCCCAATAAGAACCAAGTGTATTAATTTTTAATTTTGTACATACCTAGTGTATTAATGCGATAGATGAACTCCTTAAAGATTTCTTTTTCTTGAAGAAATTCTACTGGGATTTCAGGAAAAACTGTGCCAAAGTCACCTGCAGGCTTTGGTGACCAGCCTAATTTCCACACCTAAAGAAATATAATAAAAGTTTAATTATACAAACCAGATACAGTATTTAGATGACAGCTCTAAACATATAAGCACCATTCAAAAGCAATAAGATATCAGTAAATAAAGTAATTTCCCAAATACAAAAAAACTTTGAGGAAGTTTGAACATCTAATACAGTTTTTATACATTTTACACTATATTTTTGATTTAAGGGGGTTTTTCAGCGTATTTCTCACAGTTAATTAACTACTCTGTCTTTAGTCTAAGCTGGGACATAAAATTAATAAGTTCCTGTCACATATTTCAGTTTAGAATTTAAATGCCAGGTGACTCTTAGATTGTGCAGATATGCTGAAAGGGAATTCAGGGAAAATAGTTCACATACTACTGACACCTGAGAAAGCACAGATACATCCAAGAGTGGGCAAAAAATTCTCAGTCAAAAAAATATCTTTTGACATCCCTTCAAAAACAGAGAAAGGCCTGAGAAATGGCCTTGCACATATCAGGAAACTCCCTTTTGCTCTACCTAATAAGCATGTTTCTGGTAATGGTTTTGAAGTTTACTAAAACAAAGTCATTTCACAGTAGTAACAATACAGGGAGGCAATCACAAGATGTTCTCAAATCCACGTTACACAAGCCAAAAGACCCAAGATGACTTAGGAAAGAACGGTAATACCAATCCAAAAGTATTTGCATGGAATACATGGTGTAGTACCACACACGAATACCTGAGTCAGTTCAGACACCTCAGCACCATCGCATCATTGTGGTGCTTAGCAAGACAGAAAATCTTGTGTGTTAAAGAAGGTATTAGTGTAGATTTTGCACTTCTTCCAGGTTAAGCAATACCACCAAATAGTATGAAATATAAGCCCTAACAAAGCATCCACTTCTTGCTCTTTCTTTCTTAATCTACCAGCTAGATAATCTTTCACCTAAGAAGGTAAGGAGCATCTACACTCCCTGCTAATCAAATCTGTGAATCCAACGTGAACTCTTATTTGATATCTTTACAATGTTGCAACTCAGTGTTCAAAAAGGCAAACTGGTTGTTCGAACTTAAGGTTGAAGTCCTACTGATGTAGAACTTGAGATGCAGCACCCATGTTTGGTTTTCAAAAAGTTTTTCAATAACTTTGAAAGTCCTGAAAACAAAGCATCATAAACATACCAAGGGAGGTACTCTTGTGTAACTGTTCACTAGAGGCAGCCTTGCTAAACTGATGATGATGTTCTTGAGGACAGGAGTAAGAAAGGCGGGGATACTGCTGTTTCTTTTGTGCCCCAGTGACAAGACAGTCTGCAAGCATTCCACCATCTCAGCTACCAATTCACACGCTGCAGTAATGTGCTTGGTTTCTTTGTAGGGAGAGAAAAAAATTCAGTTTTATGAATCTATTCAAAAGACACATAAAATTTTTTTAAAAAGACAGAAAACCAAAGAATTCTTAACAAAAGAGTATGTCAACTAAAAAGAACAAAACCACAACCATGACACATACAAAGAAATATTCTAGAATATTTCAGCTAGTTGATAAGTACTCCTGTAACCCTCCCTGCAATGGCCTGCATTGTTTGCCAGTCTCAGAGCTGGAGATCACCAGTACCTGAGATCTGTCAGCAGAGCAGCTCCCTTGCCAACCCCAGCAATAGGCCACACTGAATAGAGTATTGATGCGAATTTAAAGTGACCAAACGAATCTGTTTTATGAGAAAACAGTCTCATAGCTGGCTCTATGCTAAACCTGAGAAGCAGATAATTTCTGTACATGGAAGTGATATCTTACTGGACCAGCACAGCTGGATATGGAGGACACTGCTGTCCACATGCAGAGTACACCTGACCTTCACCTCAACATAGTTGCTCCCATACTGTACAAGGGCAGATAATTAATCTGCCATTCTTCAGAAGAAATATTAACAATTCTACCTCTCCCACATGAAATTTTAAAATCCCACAACACTTTGAAAACCTCTGTCTGTAGTATGCTGCACAGCTAAAAATCCCCCAAAGGAAAAATCTGCATTAATGTTTAACTTCCAAGGAAAAGCAACTGTACCTGTCAAAAATACGTCAACCGATACTTAATAAGATATTTACCAAATACAAATAAGGTCTCAGATGAACTCTCACTGTTAAAAATAATAGTAATGGGAACGTTATCTTAAAATATTTCTTCAGTGAAAGTTTAAGGTAAAGTGGAATTCACCATTTACTTACTCAGTACATTTGACTCAACTTCACCATCACTTAAAGGTTTTGAAGTATTCTTCTTTCTTTCAGGACTAAGAAGTTGATTACCAGGTTCCACAGCAACTGAATTTGAGAAAAATATTTGAAAGATACAGCTATTGCATACTTCATATTTCATTTTTCTAATCAACACCACATAGTAATCAAATGTTTAACATATCCAAGGCATCTGCCATGTTCAAAAGTAAACATAAAACTTTAAATGAGAAATTAAAGTAGGAAAAAATAAATTTGTCAAACAAAGAATTAATAAGGACTCAAAGGAAATATTCCAGACCCTCACCCAGCATTTGATAGCGATGATTGACAACTTATTAACAAAATTTTCTCCTAGTTGTTCAAACTGCACTCACCTGCTTCTATGATAAATCTAATGCAATTAATCAAGGAGCAAGCATATGTCACATGAGCTGCAGAAGACAGCAAATTCCAGAGACTAGGCTGCTGTAGTGTCAGACAGCAACAATCCAGACCAGCTTGAAGATCTACACTTAATGGAATCTGGTCATGCATTAAATGCCATGATAGTGCCTGTGTAAAAATAGAAGTTTCCCATTAATAGCAAATTCTCACAACAGAACAACTTCCGATTGAAGGTAATTTTTTTGTTAACTCAGCTAAATGTAAAGTTTTATTAGCAAATAGTATGGATTTTTTTTCCTGAGAGAAGAGTATTTAAGTACAAGAAAATTATGACCATTATATACTGTTTATTCAGTGTCCCAAATATCAGTGCAAGGCCCATTCTCCCAAATGCCAAGGTCATTCCATCAACCTGTCATTGTAAAAAGCTGCTCTTGTCCCATAGGCCAAATGTGATTTAGTAGCACAGGTCAAAAACCAGTGAAGAAATTTCTACAGTTAAGACAAAAAAACTGCCCACATCAAAAGTTACTCAGTGGTTATCAGTTTAAGAGAAAGTTATTCCCTCTCCCAACATTTCGTCACAACTTCAATTATGCTGTAGTTTCTTACCTCTATTGACATCACTACGAATTTCAGGATATCATCCTCTTTGTCAGGAGGAACACGGAGACTAACTGGTAGTTTTGAGAGTAACAACAAATACTGAGCCAGTGCACGACCAAGTGTCATCATAGACTGATACATCACCTCATCTCCTATAAAATAAGACTGGATGAAATCTAGCAGTTTGAATTTTTTCCCTTCAATAAATGCTTTTCAGAATTATTTCATAAGCACTTTTATGCCAGATATCTTGATATTTTTAAATAGCAAGTTCACGTATTCACAACACATCGGTAAAGTATCTTTGCAGTGGAGAGAATAAACTTTAAAAGACCATTATTTCTATTACCAAAGATATCGCTTAGTTTTTTCCAGTAGGCTGATGGCTCAGTTGGCAATAGTGGTTGAAAAACCTGGTGGTTGGCAGGAAGGTTTTGTACAGCAGAAGACACGTGATCCAGAGTTACCCTCCGAGCTGTTTCAAAGAGGCTGCTCTTCTGGTCCCTTGAGATTTCATTCATGCCAAGGCTTAAACAAGGTGCTAACAAGCTTAGGTTGAATTCCTGAAATCAAAGGGTAAATAAAAAGAAATTTCTTTTAAAGAGAAATTAAGTATCTGATGGTACTATTTTGGCATACTAATATGGTGGTAAATTGACAGTTAAGCAATTAACTAACTTACTATTATGACCTCTGCTCTATTGTGGTGTAACAACACCACAATTAAGCCCACATGGGTTCCACATTTAAATTCCAACCAGAACCATACTGGAAAAGAAAATTAATATGTTTATTCCAGATTTTCAGGACAATGTGTGAAAAAACCTTAAGGACAGCATATACACATGGAATCTTCAAGTAATAAGCTTTCAGACAAACAAGTCAAACATCTTTTTAAAAACAGTTTCCCCACTATTATTTCTGCATACCAGCAGCAAATGTAACGTAGAGAATTTGAACAAAATATGTTCTTAGAAAAAAAAGCAACAGATACAAGCTGTCCTTTATGCCAGATTCAGTATCTGTGGCCTGTTACTGGCACACTGCAAGTCATCTAGCACAGATTTTGAAAAGGTTACAGAAAAACAGATGGACTGTACGGCAAAACAAGAAGATTATGTTAAATGGTAACACAGGATTACTGTGATTGCAATATGTAAAGGGACCTTTGCTTCCACTCTATACACCCAACCTGTACTACTAGAAAGACACTATAAGCAATATTGCTAGACACAGATATCTACTGTGTTACACAAATGTCTACTATTTTAGTTTCCAAAATGAACTATAAGTATGATATAAATTTGAAGTATTTACATTTAAGAATGTAAACACTTAAGAATGTAATCTATTAATACTACTAATACGAACGCTCGAACTAATTACATCCTCTTCATCTGACAAAGAAATTACCTTGCTGGTCATGAAGGAGTTCAGGTCAGGCTGAGGAATCCTATTTACCAGCTCTGCGCCTTCCAGCAGTGCTGAGTCAGATCTGATGCAACACTGTGACCTCACTAGTGACACATACCAGTCCTTTCATAATTAAAAAAGGAAATTTATTACATATTTGTTTTCAGAAAATAAGACAGTTCATGGGGGCAAGGGGAGAACTGCTCATTGGCACTGAATGTCTGTTTAGGCTACAGTAGGCTACATTAATGTAAAAAAGCCTCAATGAAAAAAGCAAAGCAAAACAAACAACTGTTGAATGGAAATGGAACATCTCAAACTAGACCAATAGGTGTTCACTGATAAGTTGTCTATCTCCATAAAGTCCGGAAAGGAAATGAGGAAAAATTAATCTTTATATATAGTGCAGATGTATGTTTTAAGATCCTAAAGCTGAGGAGACTATCTAGAAAGAAGCATGAAATACTCAGTAGTCACACAAACATAACAGTAATAGCAAAAACCCAATACTATAACCAAAGAAGAAAAGTCTTCGGATTCAAATAAATCCACAGATGAAGATAACATCTACCTTTTAACAATCCCTGGAACAAATTAAGACCTTCATGCATGATTGCAAATTTACTCCTAAATTACTAGCCATTACTAGTTTTCTTTATCATAACTGGACAACCTAAAACTGCTGATATTAATTAGAACACAGCTAAGCCTGTCAGAGCTCAAGGAGCATCTGGACAACACTCTTAGTCATATGATTTAGTTTTAGGTAGTCCTGGGAGAAGCAGGGAGTTGAATTCATTGATCCTCATGAGTCCCTTCCAACTTCAGATATTCTATGATTCTATGAACTATTTAGAGGTTGTGGAGGAAGCACACAAAAACTACTTCCTTTGTGCAGATTTACAGTGATGGAGGAATGAGACTTTTTGGTTAATTTGAAGACAGAAGGCTATGGGTAAATGGTTTCTGGGCACAGCACTTTCTCCTGCCGTCCAAGTAGCTCTCAGTATCTCCCCTAAGCCAATGGGTTCCTTGAGTAGTTATCAGACTTGTCCAAACTGTCAGCTAATCAAATAATTTTTTCCATCTCAGCTACATATGTTTCCTATCACCATGTATCACTGCAGAACATGGAGGAATGAAAAGGAGAAATTATCTGTGCCATGGGACAAACTAGAAAAAAGGAAGGCACGGGTCCCAAAGATTTGCTCTTAGCCTCCCACCCCTCTTGGAAATACAGATGGAAATGAAAGACAGAAACAGCTAAATATTCAAGATGGTTCTCTGAAATTAATTTAAAGATGAGAAGGGAAAAGTAATGGGCAAGCAATGATTAATTTTCAAGAGCCAACCAACAACTTTCAGCAAATGAATAAAACTAATCACTGTAGTAAACACATAAAAACCCCCAGATTATTTATCTGTCTCTACTAAATCTTTCTGTTAAAGTCAGGCAAAGAAACCAAATTTGGTAAATTTTTCACAGCACTGTCAATATAACAAACATCTATGCAAGTGCTAATTATCCACCCTAAGTTCAACAGTTGGCCAACACGTATGAAATTAATCACTGATCTATATTTGAGATACACTGACAATCCTGAGAGCATTAACTGCACAGTAAAAATAAGATGCATTTATATATTTTGTAATTTTAGTGACTCTTTCTAAACATAATCTTACTTTGTCTAGAATTACATTCTCTAAAGCTGGTTGGTCTTCTCCATCTAATGGGTGTGAGGTAACCAGAGGTAAAGGACTAGTTGTGTCTGGTGCTACCATAAGACGAAACCTATCCAAGAGCGAGTAAAGTCTTTGGTGTCTGAAAACAGAAGAACACATCAGCAGAGAGCTAACTTAGTTTTGTAAATAATTTAAAAACACAAAGACATCCAGCAAATCAATTCCAATCCCAGGAGAGAAAAGCAGTAGGGTCTTAAGCTTTCTGATGGATATATGCAGTCACAGGATGCAAAACTGCAAGTTTCTCCAGATATCAGTGGCCAAAACAAATTAACTCAGCACCACCAACAGTAAAGATTTAAATTTAATTTAGTTTTGGAATTCGTACAATACTTAAGCATGAAATACAAGCTGTTCAGTTTCTTTATGCAGCAAATCTTTTTAATGAGTAAGAAGAATCAAAGTTAGTGTACAGATTATTTGTTTGCAGGCAAATACATTCTAAAAGATACTAATGAAGAATCCACGAAAACTATACTTTTATTTTCAAATATATTAAGAATTCCAGTTTTTGGATTTATGTCAGTGTCAGGGATTTATTTTTTTTTGGGTAGGGGTTCTTTGGTTTGGTTGTTTTGTTTTTTTTTTTAATTCCACTACTGCTATCAAGAACTTGTACAAACTAATTTTTTTGGAGTTTTTTTTAAAAATTCAAATGTGATGTTACCTATGAAGGCACATTACTATTGATCTACTGCAGTCTTGGGTTTTAGGTTCTTTCTCCCTACTTATTTTTCATTTCAGTCAACAGACATTAACTTCAAATATCAATGACAACAAAAGTAGTAAATTAAGATCTTTCCAACATCAAATAAAGTCTTTTCAAAAACTGAATAATTTGCTCCTTTTTGTAAAAGCAGTCTGGGGAAAAACAAAACAAAACCAAACCAACAAAAACCAATCCCACCTAGCTTGGACTCACAATATTCTGCAAAAGTTTGAAAAAAATAAAGTTGGTTTTACTAATATAGATTTTTGTCAAGAGATTACTTTGAGATTGCTGCTTCTCAAAAGTTAAATACTGAGTGGGATGCAGGATAGAGAATTTGATGATTTCATGCCTTTAGCTTGCTGCAATTCTGAAGTTTATTGCAAATTCAACACAGCAAACACAACCGCCCCTGTGCCAGAATATGTCAACATCTTATGGGAGCCCTTACTCCTATTTTACCTCCAAAAAAGACCCACTATCTGATCTTTAAAAAAAAACCCAAATGTAGGAAAACAGAGTTAACACAATTAGTACTAGAATATTACTTAGTATGACACTTTAACACATACTGGTATTATTGGTATTATTTACCTTGTTGCTAATCCACTGTTTTGAAGGTACTCCTGAATTCTATCAAGTTCTTCAACTGGTAACTGAGCAATGCTGTTCTATAGGAAAGAGTCACAAGAATTTGACAGAAATATGTAAAATCCCCACAGATACTTTTAACAGATTAAGAAAGTTATAGGCAGATAAAGTGAAATGTAAACATTCATGTATCTATATATTAAATTAAAAAATTCCTTTCCAGTGAAATCACTTCATCATCATATTTTGATTTACTTTAAATCATCACATTTGATTATATTGCTAGCACTGCCCAATGTTGTTTAGAAGAATGGATTTCTCTTTACCTGCAGAGTTGCAGCCAGAAGCATTTCCACCCGCCGACAAGCCAGAGTGTCGACCATGCGGGCGAGCACCCGGAATGGGGTGCACAGGAGCTTATCCACGTACAGGGTCAGGACAGCCCCAGACTGGCTGAGGTGTATTCCCTCCAAGCACTGCAAAGTCTTCTTCAGAGTTGTGGGCTAGGTGTTGAAACAAAACAAAACACAAAAACGGACAAAAAAAAAAAAAAAAAGGCAATCAACTGAACACAAAGATCTTAAAGTGAAAGGCATTTATAAAAAACTAGAGCAGACAACTAGCTGATCATTATTATTACCTATATGTTAATAGGTTTGAGTTACTGGTTATTTAATTAATATGAACACTAAGTTGTTTGATGTGTAACTGTAAAAGTGTACTCTCACAAACAAAAGTAGGGAGCAAAACTTTTAGGGAAAAAAGCTAGAGACTTCAGTGAATTTGCAAAAAGCTTTGAAAACAGTGAGAAGCTTCAACTCTTGCTGGAAGAAGGCAGGAACATGAGAATAGTCAAGACGAGATGTACAGAAATCCAGATAAGCAGTAGGGATTTCTTGAGCACATGTTTAGTCATAAAAACAGTGACAGCTACACATGATTAAAAGGGGTTGCAAAGAATTTTTTAGATTTCTCTTATTTTTTAAAATATGAGCACCAATTCAGCACTAATAATCCAAAGGAAAAAACCAGTTTGACTCATGAAGCCGGTCTTGTTTTAGAGCAGGTTGTAAATATCGGACATTTTTATTTTACTGTCTTTTCTGATATTCACAAAACATCTCACAGAATGACTACATCTTCCACTGAAACTTATTTAGTTCAGTTCATTCGACAGATTCTCAGATACTGAAGCTCAGATTAATCCCATGTAACTTGAAAGTGTTTTACTCACATGCCTAAAACACTAATATATTTGCACTAGATACACAGAGACAATGGGAAGAGACAGGAAACATCACTGAGGCTACTCAGGTTGCAGGTGGCATCTTCCACAATTAATTCTAGAGAAAGTCCTGCAAATTACATTTCCTACCTAGTGAGCTCCCTAGATTAAGAGGGATGCATACAACCTTATATCCCTATAAAACATCATTCACTCCTTTTAATTTGAAATCCAAAATAATCAAGAAAAATCATATCCTGAATTTCTTGGTGATTTTCCCTTACCAAGAGCCTACAATTTTTGGGACAGATCAATGGGCATGGTAGGACCTTGCAAATCATCTTCATATTCTCAGAGCCTATGAAGACAGACTTATTCATACTCCTGCCTCTATAGTTTGTTATTGATATTACCAAGGTACTGAAATACTGAAATCAGAAGCAAAAGTTACAGCTTTCATTTACTCTTCAGGTATTGATTATGTGGGGGAAGGAAGAAAAGTAGCTTAACCATCTCCACTTGAATTCATAGATTGGATGGACTGGAACACATCTGACACTGATGCTGTTAACATAAGGTTTGCTGTTTGCATTTTAAACAAGTGACTTTAAAAATAAAATTAGGAGTCGATAAGTGACCCAGAAATGTCAGACTTCGCACACTTACACGTTAAACTTATGCTGAAATGTAAGCAACTTTATTCTTTACGAAAAGTCTATCTAGATAAACTTACAGCCGCAAGATTCTCACACCGTGACTGAATGGCCTGGATGAAGAGACCACTGGCTGCTGAATTCCTGTGAACAGCACTAATAAAGTCTTGTACTGGAGGCTCATGGGACAGATTAATCAAGTCTTGAACATGATTCACAATAAGCCAGGTCAGATGTTCTGAATCATGTAGGTTTTGACACTAAAGGGGAAAAAATTAAAATTTTTTTTAATTCCAGTAACACCAATGTTAAAACTTAATTACTAAATATGACACAACATGAAGTTTCTCATATATAATTCTGATAGCTACTTCAAAATAATGACATGAAGTGTCTATATTTTAATATCACCATCATTATTTTTACATGACAAATTTTCCAAATGCTTTTGATCTTGTTGCAAATTTAGATATTTATAATGAACGTGCAAATTATTTTTTTAAAAACACTAAAAACCCAGGTTAGAAACAAGTAAATTGAGAAAGTCAATTCAAAGATGTTGCTTTTAATGAAATGCTGTTTGAAATAAACATGCACACACAGAGTTGTCTTGTAAAATGTAATTTTCATTTAGGCTGCTTCTTAAAGATTTTTTATTACTACTAGCCTTTAATACAAGATGAATAATTCCTGGAAAACAAATCTAAAGAAATCTGTCAATAATTAATGTCAAACCTAAAGAGGCTGTATGTGTATTGACAAGCAGTGCAATGCAACATGAAAAGATCTGTAGAGTTAACCAGGCGATGCTGAGAGGCTGTCCCACCCCAGCAAAGAGGTTTCGGAGGATTTTACCTTGGACTACTTCTAATCTGACTCTGGTGACTGAATGTCCATTAGTACTTGAAGTGCTTCTTACACACAGCTTTTGGTTAATTGAATCTGAAAGGAATGCAGTTTGCTTGCCTCTCAGTTCAGAATAGCAAAAAAATGCCAAATGAAGTCATATCTAATCTTACAGAAGCACCATCTGAAAATAAAATTATTCGTTTCACAAGTCTTCATTTTTCACTTGTGAGCCAGACAGGTTCAGTTAACACACACCAGTAATAAATGACTGTCAGCATCATAACCCAAAACTGTAGTTATAAAAGTCATAATTCAAAACTTACAACATAGTCACAAAAAAGAATGAGCGCTCCTCTTCTCACTATCTCCCGATTGCACATGCCCCGTTTAGATTCCAAATCTGTTTCATCACTGTCTCCAGATATATGAGGGCTAAGCAATTTAGTAGTAGAAAGACTGTGTCGCCTGCAGGAAGTACATTATATTTTGTTACTATTTTCTTGCTATATTTTCTTGGTACACCTACAGAAACATTAACAACCAAATTGCTTGGAATGTCCTACCAATGCCCTTACATAACACGCATTTCCCGATGAACTTCATTCAAACATTACTCTGCTTTGAAGTAGACACTTGGCTTCCCATCAGATCTTTATTTTTTAACAACTGCAGTATTGCTTATTACTTTTTCGGACAGTCTAAAGAATTAAATGGGTTATTTAAAAGAGAAACATGGGCTATTGCATCTCTGGGAGGATAACAGAACCTATTGTATTTTCTTCTCAAGCCAAACCAGTGCTCTTGAGCACTCAGTGTAGTGTCAGACTGGAATGATGCACAACCCAGAAAAATAGAGACAATATCAGTAAATCATACCAATGTCAGAATAGACAACACAGTACATGTAAAGTAAATGCAGAACTACATTTCAGAATCCAAGTAGCACTACTCAGTGAGCTGATAGGCTTAGCAGAAAGAAGCTAGATTGCTTTAATAAGATTTTAGCAAACATAATCATATGAAACACATGGCTACTACTAGGGAACAAAACCAAATCTTACTTTGGGGTTTGATGCACTTCTGACCACCAGTTGTAGTTGGTATAATTGACAAGAAGCAGGATTTGACACCAGAGGAGAACTAAAGAAGGATGTGTGGGAATCATGGACTGAACAAGGTCACTCAAACTTTCAAGGGTGTAGAAACTACCATCAGATCCATCTCCTGTAAAAAGTCTGGTGGCTGCAGCTGTGATTCTTCTAAACATCCCTAAAAACAACAACAAAAGCATGTTAGAGTAACTATACTTTATTCTGAATTCTGAAGTCTCAAAATTATTCAGGGTAGAATTCCTGCAAGAAAGGTACATACTAAGTGGTTTTATAAATTTAAGGCAAGTGATGGAGTTTGCCCAAGGGCAGTGTGTAAACCAGAAGTGACCAGGTCTCAGACTCAATCAATAATGCTTTAAATAGGTTTTATTACAATTCTAATTCATCTGATACACGAAAACTTTATTAAATTTAAAATTTTCAACCCAGGACCAGGACTTTTTTGTTTGTTTGTTTATAAATTAGAACACAGATGTTCTACTTAAGAGCCATGATGGAACTACTATTCTGCATGTTAAGGAATAAGGCTTACAAGTATCTTAGTTCAGAGGATGGCTTTCTAAATACATTTTATTGAAACTAAACTTATACCCTTCCATCCAATTTCTGAAGTGCAAAAAGTGTTTCTGCCATTACCCTGCATACTGAACACTCAGCACAAAAGTAAAATTTTGCTTTCTGACTTGCTCATTCTGTGTTCATATGCCAAAACAAAGGGTGGGAAAACAAGAAATATGAAAAGGGGGGAAAAACAAGGAAAGCTGTCTAAAGGTATAGAACTTCTTGAGTCTCCATGGAAGATAAGATCAGGGTAAAAAAAAAAAGGGTTCCTTCAGAGTAAGTTAGAAACCAAGAGCTAATCAGAATAATGAAGGAAATCTGCAGTGTTACTTGCTTGCCTTGCCAGATATACAGAAGAATGAAGTTGTAAATTCCACATCCATGTGGACCAGTTTAAGCTGCCCCCAGGACTTATAAATACACAATGTAAACAGCAAAGAATGGGAAAAGTAACCGAGTCTTAAAACTCTGGTTCCACTTACTAGCAAAGCAGTGTTAGCACCATTCCAGCTTCCTGCACTGGCAGGAACTGCACCATCTAGTGACTTCCCACAGCCATGAAAGCCACTGCATGTTCATCTTTTCACTTGGTCTATGCCTTTTATTTCTACTAACTTCAAAGTAGCACACTGAAAATGTTCACTTATAATCTAGGAGTCAGCAACACTCACATTTTGAAAACACTGTAACAGGCGAGAAGACAAAACTTCCAAGTAGAACAGTGGTTAAAAACAACAGAATACAGTCTATGCTTCCAGACACAAGTTGCTATAAGCTACACCTCTAGTTAGGAGCATATAACTTCAAGAGAAAATAGGTATGGAGGTTTTAACTGAACAAAAGAAAAGTATTACAAAACCAGGCACTTAGTTAATCCTAAACCTAAACAAAACTGTTATGACATGAAAACACAGCCCAGGTGTCAGAACAATGTTTTTTCTAATCTGTTACACCGCATAAATACTAGTAGTAACATTATACCCTAAGTTATTTGTAGTTTTACATTAAATTAATTTCTAGAGATCATGCAATACACATATCCCAGTGTTCTGCATGAGTATTTTAATATTTAATTTTCCACGAAAATTTCTACATAATTCCTGGAAAGACTCCTAGTGCAGCCTGGAAGTCTGTCACTGCAGCAGAACTAGGTGCTTTCCCTTTCCATTATCCTCAGCTCCCACTGTGGAAGAACCTACTTCCCCAGTTTGAATCACCAGCTTGATTTTCTGATTTCATTGCTCCTGGCTTGTCACCGATTAATCACTTACTCCAAAACGCTTTGGCATAAGTTATTTGTTATAATATTTTTTCAGGTGTTTCTCCTAAACAGAAATAGTATAAACAATTATTACAGTAACAGACACATGGGAAGAGAGCTGTCAACAACTCACTATACCCCGAGTTCTGTGCCCCAAAGCACACTTCAAAGATCAAGGAAGGCTCTGATAACTGTCACCAAATTTTGTGCCTCTTCATGCACAGTCCTGGAGTCTTACACCAAGAACTTTGGTTTGGAGGACTCCATTTCTTAAGCTAAAGCTCTCTGCTGACAAGTCAAAACATCATCCACCACAGCTGCACAAACTCTCAAAATGTAATTCAGTTGGTTTCCCTCTCACTTTTCTACCTGTTAGTGTCACTGAAGACTTGGAGGAGTGAAGCTACTGAAAGTTAAACCACAGTGATGCAGAAGCTTTGAGCTTAGATAGAGAACTAATTGAAGATCCAGAACAAATCCATCTGCACTTGATTTGTTTTAACTCTACACCTACAATGCTTATATTTGCAAGAGGCAGCTCGCAGGAATGACAGGAACAGAACTAAGATTTTTTCTCAAAAACGGATTTAAAATGAACTCTGTAGGAAGAGCTTGAAAAGAAAAAAAAAATCTGAGATGGTTGAGATACAATGGAGCACTGAATCGACTTAAATGTCTAACAAGAGTATTCTGCATGCACTTTTTTGTTATTCACTTCTGCTAAGTAGTAAAGTACTTTAACTCCCATTTTGTAGACCGAGGCAATGGAATGCAGAGTTCCTTGTCCCATATCTGCAAGGAGGTCTATGAAGAACCAGGGACTTGTGCCAAGACCTTTTAAATTGGAGACAACTACAGTTAATCCAAGGTTGAATTTCAGCCGCAAGCTGAAAATCAGAACTCAAAAAGGGCAGTCATAGTAAAGTAAAAATAAAAGAAGAAAGGGAAGATAGTGCCACTACTAGGAAAATAAGACTAAGGAATTACGAAGGGCCAGATTACTGGGTATCGAGCAGAAGATACCTAAAGTGGAATTTCCAAAACTGAAGGAAGGAGTTCAAGACCAGCTAGCTGGAACAGTGCTACCTTTCCTATTTTTCTGGGGACTTTTTTGTTTGTTTTATATGTTTTTATTAATTATGACAAAAAAAAGGGAAGCTACCTTGTCATGAGTCTGAACCAGTGGTCTGTAACTCAGTAAGTTTAAGCCTGGACAGACCTACTAACCTCCAAACTGAGAAAAACCATGAGAAATATAGCCACAAATTTGGAACGCTTTGCACTTTTTTGGATTGGAAGATTTTAGACCGTGAAATAGGAGAGATGAAAAGTCACTACTTAGATTTTGTTCCACAAAGACTGGAGAAATGTGAAAAATGTGCCCTGCATACACAAGCACAAAAGTTTGGGAAGTTCTTTATAAGGTGTAAAATACAACATCTTCAGCACCGACATATTCCTTCTCGGTAGTTCAATGCATTCAATAGTTGTCTTAGAACTGAAAAACCACTCTGCCACTACATGCTACAACAACACAGACAATGTTTCAAGTATTACCTGATTTGAAGATATGTATTAAGCACATAAGCAGTGTGCCCAGCTCCTGGCAGTAGAAAGTATGTTGCTGCTCATTCATGTCCACCTTTAATTGCTTGGTAACAATATCTTCCAATAGAATGCCAACCAGTTGTAATAAGAACCTTGAAAAAAAACACATGCACAATCAACAGAAAAACTATCAATGCAACATCTTTCAGAACAAGGTGAGGTTTGCCTACTTAACTTAGTTAGGTTTAAGAAGTAAAATATGAAGCCCTTGACCCTTCATCCTAAAGAGCATACTAAATGAAACACTACAGAACAGGCTGACCTAAAACAAATATGATGTTATATGATCATAAGCACTTCAATAATTACATATTGGATCTAGATTATCTACTCCATCAGCTGAAGTTATGATAGGATTCATACACCATTCCACCTCAGTTAAAAAGCTTATATTCAAAATGTTATGGTGTCTTTATAGTGATTTCCCTTGAGCTAAAACCAAACTGTGACAGTTACCACAGCTCAGCCGAGCAGAGGTAATTCAGTGAGTCACAGTAATTCATCTGTTTACAGCCTCATCTATCCACACTCTACTACACAGGTTCTGTGTCAAACCTCCAGATGGGGCAATGGGTGGTGTCAAAACAAGCACCAAAAAAGAGCATTTGAGGAAAGCCATCCTTGCTCTTGGCCATAACCATTACTCACGTCACTGTTGTTGGGCATAAGGTCACAGTATGGGTGCCCAGAAGCCCCTTTTCCCTCTACTCATCACCCTCGCAGTGAGCTCAATGATAAGAAACAGCATTTTATTCCTATCTGAAGTTCCATACTTGCGTAAAAAGTCCTTATTTTATTAAACAAATAGCTATTTCAAATGTTTCCCACCACATTGAAATACAATGCCTTCATGACAAACATTATGTCAATGTAATACCACTGCCATCTCTCCACGTTTCTTTTGCCTGAAGTTTGTCACTCTCTGAGGACATCAACATGGGAAGCTAACTAGACAAAGCCAGCTCTTGTAAAATAGGAAATAAAGAGCAGGACTAACTTAATAGATTTGAATCCCACGGCTGCCAAGATTCCAGTACAGTACCTGGGCTTCTACTTAAGGAAATGACTTGTCTTTTAGTCACCACACAGAAAGGAAGGAAAGGGTTAAGCAGTTAAGTTTTTGGACCTGATTTTAATAAGTCCAGGATTCATCCATTTTAACAGCTCCATTAGGTCAATCCCTTGGCTTGAGAAGAGGTACCAGAACAGTCTAAAGTTTTTGCTCAACAAACTGCTTATCTACATCCCTGTCCATCTCATTATTCCTTCCTCCACACACACTTGTTCCATATCAACTTATTAAGAGACTTTATTCCTATCAGAAACAGTTCTATACATGTAAAATATTGCACAACATATTTGTGATTTCTCAGAAACCAACATCTTTCCCCTAAGTTATTCAAAAGACAACATACCTAGAAAATGTCTCTTCAGGCAGATATTTTGCCTGTTTACCCTCAGTGCGATCCTCTGGTGTGAGTATGTTTTCTCCACATCTCAGTCTGTTAATTGCTTGACATGAAATCAAATAAGGTGAGAAAGAAAGCTCTTGTATACGGGATAGAACGATGTCTTCTGTTGACTGTGAAATCAGAACTCTAAGGATAGCTAAAATTCCAGAAATCCATAGCTGGACAGTGCTCACTGATGCCTAACACAAACATAAAAAACCAGAACATTGAATACTTTTGAGGTTAAACAACACAACACAGGAATGTATTTAAAAAAACCAAACAGATCCTTCTCAGAATGGAACAAGCAGGAAATAACTTTTAAGTTCAGATTTTCCAAAATGCTATTCTTGTGGTAACTGTCAAGCTTATATTCACTCTGTTAAACAATCTCTCAACTATAAAAATGGTACTAATACTTGCATAAGAAAAATGTGATTTACCTATCAAATTGAATTCTAGACTTTATTGTAACAGTACCTTTCTCTCTATTCCTTATCCTCAAAATACAATATGAAGGAAGTAATCCATAAGCAGAACATTCCTGTATAAAGCACTCGGTAAATCATATTAGTTCTAACTAATTCTTTCCCAAAATCTGCTGCAGGTACTTTAACACTACATACCAAATTATTAAATAGAAAAACATGTTCTTTTGTTTTGCATGAAAGCCACCAGATTCTTCTCTGGAAACAATTGCTTACCATTGTTTTAGGAGTAACAAACATACTCCTTAAAAGCATGTCCACAGGGCGAAGGGATGAAGGAGCCAAAATTTCAAACAGAGTGTTCAGAACTCCCAGAGCATCATGAGAGTCTATATGCATCTGTAAAAGAAAAACACAAAACTAATTTCTAACTATCCACTAATGGTAACTCCAACATAAAATTACCATTTCATGTTTTAAACATTTCTATGACAACCTGTGTACTTTACAGAACAAAATTCAGAGCAACCAAAAGCCATAAAGGTAAATTTAAGTTTCATTGCAGGCCTTCCTACACCTGAATTTTGAGAACATGGACAAAAACCTATTATATGAAATCCAATATACATACCACATACATTTTTTTAGGAGAAATAGGCCTTATTCAGAGAATGAGACCAGAAGCCTGAGTTGTTATAAAATTTTAAATTTTTCTCCTCTTTGCACATCCTACGAAGTTTTTTTTATAGAGAGCAATGCTGGTCATGAATAAACTTAAGCAGGTAACTAGGAGGAAAAAACCTCCTAATCATCAGAAAAGTGCACAGTTCCAGTGGTATTAAAGCAAGAGAAGTAGGACAGCTTACTTGAACAGTTTTTTAGCTAAATTCTAAAACAATCAACTACAAAAAGCAAAGGACTGAACTACAAACCTAGATGCCCCAATCCTGCTTAAATAATTTGACAGTTGAGCACATGCACAGTCATACAAAACAACATAAATTTCAATTTGCCAACATTTTAGCTTTGCTCAAAACCTGCTCTCTGATCCTGCCCACTCTCCCCAGACACGAGATCTCCTCCTGGGACTGGGGAACTGCCATCGTGGAGCAAAGAACATTTAGGGCACAATTTCACTAGTTCTACTTTTTATCCTTGAAGTAAGTGTTTATAATTCCAGAAGAGCTGTATCAAAGACAAGTCCTCTATTGCTTAGGGAGCAGCAGTGAAATTTTTTTTCTAAAAGAAGTCTTCTTTACTTCTCAGATATGAAGCACCCACTCTCCTGCCCCAGTATGCAGTCCAGTAAGAGAAACATGCACACACTGGAGGGAGTCCAGCAGAAAGCTACACGGATGGTTACTGGCTTGGAGCACCTGTCACACAAGTGATAGCTGAGGTTGTTCACTCTGGAGGAGGCTCAGGGTGATCTTCATCAACGTGCACAAGTATCTGACCAGGGGAAGCAGGAGAAGGAGACAACAAGCACAGAAGCAAGAGCCAGAATCTTTTCAGTAGTATACAGTACCAGGATGAAAGGCAATAGGTACAAGTTGAAATACAGGAAATTCCATCTAAAGACACTTCTACTTATGAAGAGGAAGTTAGGCAAAAGAAAAAATAAAAGCCCAAAAAGCCAGTCGTGTCCTGGGCTGCATCCAAAGCAGCATGGGCAGCAGGTTGAGGGAAGTGATTCTGTCCCTCTGTTCTGCTCTGGTGCTGCATCCAGCTCCAGCGCCCCCAGCAGAAGGACACTGACCTGCTGGTGCAAGCCCAGAGGAGGACCATGAAGATGCTCAGAGGGCTGAGCACCTCTCCTATGGAGACAGGCTGAGAGCTGGGGTTGTTCAGCCTGGAGAGAAGGCTCCGGGGAAACCTTAGAGCACCTTCCAGTACCTGAAGGGGGCCTGCAAGGGAGCTGGAGAGGGACTTTTTACAAGAGCAGGTAGTGATACAAGAAGAGGAAATGGCTTTACATTGAAAGAGGGTGGATTTACATCAGATACTGGGAAGAAACTCTTCAGTGGGATGGTGGTGAGGCACTGGAACAGGCTGCTCAGAGAAGCCGTGGCTGCCCCATCCCTGGAAGTGTTCAAGGACAGGTTGGACAGGGCTTTGAGTATTCTGGTCTGCAATTAGACCCACTGTAGCTATGAAAAAAAAGGAATTTTGACATTCAGACAATCTTCAGGCCATTTAATAGGTGTTCTGATATAACCATGTATCTAAGAGAAATAGAATGAGCCTCCTCTGGAGACAGTCTCAATCACAGTACACATACTCCATGCACTTAAATATGAACTTCATCACTTCAGAAACTTAGTTTACCTTGCAGTAATTGTTTTTTCCAGATATGGCAACCACAGTTTCAAGAAAATTTGTCTTCATATTAAAAAAAATAAATTCAAATACCCAAAGCCATTATTGAGATATATATTACAGCAATTATTTTAGATGTTTATAGATTTAAAACAATCACATAACCACCTGTTGCTTTGCAAGCATTGGGAGAATAATGTCAGCTATTTGCCGGGACAATCTCTTCCACTTGTCTTCATTTTCTTTATGACACTGTTGCAATACTAAGATGAACATTTCTAGCACCTGAGGAAAAGACCAAAAGAGTGTAAGTAAACACCAATACTAACAAGCAACATTCAAGTAATACTACAGTGGGAAAAATATTCATTGTTTCAACCATCTGCCAGAAAGTGGGAAAAGAAATCCCACATGAGAAATCATACAACATTTATAAAACCCCATTTTCAGGATAAAAGCCTGTTCTTAGTTACGACTTTTTTGCTGTTGACGGTGATTTTTAAGGAATTTTCCAGTTACTTTTATAAACTACAAAAAAATTGCTTTCTTTATCCTTTCTAAATGGTATTTGGCAAAAGAATACACAAACAACTAAGAAAAGCATCAGAAATCTAAATGCTGCATCACTAATTCAACAGAAAGGGAAGGAAGGAAGAGAGCAATTTTCCAAATGTATACTCTGCCTTTAGCTCCAATAAAGTTTACATTTGGTCAAGGAAACAGAACAAACACTTTTATGGAGCTTGTTCACCTGAGATTTGTCACTTCCATATAAAAGTTTACAAGAGAGAACATAATGGGGCACACCAAGCAAGGATCACTTCTAGTAGCTGAATGAGTTACGGGTTTTAAGGTTATAGAGACTATGCTTTGAAAGACAGACAAGCCAAAGAAAGACACAGCAAGCAACAGTGTTAATATATTGACTGGGAAGTGGGACAGAAAAACCTGGTTCAGAAAACAAGTTAGAACACTTGTAAAAGAAAGTCAGGTAATTCAGATTAGGCAGAGAGACTCCCAGGTGACTTTCTTCCCAAAAAACTTTCATGTGAGAGAGCAGACAGGAGTGATTCTGCCCCAATGACTTGAACTCAGAAGCTCCATGGGTGGAGTTAAAGGCTGCAGCTTTTGGAACCTCCCAGATTTACAGAGACACCACTGCAGAGCATCCCAGCCACAGCCAGGGAACAACAGAATAGCCCAGGGTTACTTTTGCACCAGCAGAACAGGGCAGAATAAGAGCTACAAATGGGATGGTGTGGGAAGAGCAGTGCAGGGGTGGTCTTTAATAGGTTAAGTGTGTCAGAAGGAGATCTGCCAGCAATTGCAGTACCTTATGTAACACAAAATTATTCATTATTTCACATCATGTGTCTACAGAGTGTCATTTCATATAGTTATATTAGTCATTTTATGATTATAAAACTACAAAATTCAAAAGAAAATGTGGATACACAAAATTACCCCAATCTGAACATGCAGTTCTAACAAATTATTTTGACAAGATGTACTGACTTTTTTCCATCTATTCTCACAAAATACAGTGCTTACATTAGCATACACCAGAACTGCATTTTGAAAGGATGAAAGGAACATTAAGTTTGTTAAGCACCTGAATAAGCAATAAGATCCCATGTTGATCATGTCACCTCTCTTAAAATTACTTTTATGTTTTTCTTTTAAACAAAGTGTATTGAAGAAAGTCATTGTTACACTCCTACAAAGCAGAAACATGTTTTCCAAACCCATGAGGTCTGGGTCAAAGTAGTAAGTGATAACAAATACCTAATTACCAGTTTCATTACCCTGTTCAAATAAGTCTTATTCAAGATAGTGCTATTGTACAGCAAAATCATCCTTATGCAGCATCTTTCCTAATTTTAAACTTGTCTTCTCTTCCATTTTACCCCCATTCTTTTAAGTTTCTTCTCTTCCACTAACCTTCTATGTAATCTGTCAGCAACACAACCAAGATCATGATCCTAACTGGAGCATTTCAAGTCTAGTTATCTAGACTTGACTAAGAAATTCTACAGACATGTTATTTTACTTGAAATACTGATTTGTAATGCAGAACCTTTCCCCTACCCTCAAAGACCTTTGCATGCTCACTCTACAGGGAAAGATATCACACAGAGTCCAGCTACTCAACTTTTGTATAGAAAGTTGTCGATTATTGCCTGAAGCATTTTTAGCAGTCACAGCAATGTTACCCTTTTATAGACCATAAACAGGGACACTTTGTCCTCCTCTCTTACCTGATGGTACTGGATAAGCCTCAGCAGCATTGATACCACCACCTCCTTCTGCGTCTCCAGTTCTTTCCCAGCATCAGCTTTATTTGTTCCTCTTAACACAAAGAGGTCATGAACAATAGGTTGCAGAGCTGGTATTGCTGAAATGAGATGTTTTTGTTTTAGTGTGAGACAAGTCACTCTTGAACTGTGATTTCTTGATCTAAAGTTCAGTTACTAAAAGTAAGCTGGGCTTTAGTTTATTAAAGGTTCTACCTATACCCAAAAAAACCCCCACAAACCCCAAATTTGTCATGCATAATGATGGCTATCTTTTCACTTCTAGTAGAAAATTTACATTTTGGACACATTTGCCCATTCTCATAGGGCTAAAAAAAAATATTTTTATAAAGCATTTGTCAGCAGAATCACTGGAAAGTATGAAAGAGATGTTTACTTATAGGCTGAAAGAAAAAGGGAAGTGGACTAAAAATTAAAGCAAAGCCTTGAACGTCCTGCTATGTTGTCAACTCATTACCTAATAAAGTTTCAAATAAAAGCTTTGTCGCAATTATGTATGATGCAAAATGTGGGGTAGCAGTGTTAGTATGGTTTAATAAACTTCCTGAAGGAATTGAGATTATTTGATGTCTTAATTTTAAAAGCTAGTGTCTTCTGGAACAGTCAGTATGATTACAGTTTTCTATAGCTCAGTAGTCAACACTGGTTTTATTGCTGAATTTTTATTATTACTAGTGTTGGTGCCTTTTTTCTTTTTTTTTTTCTTTACTAATTTTTTTTTTTTAGAATTACCATGTGTAACAGCTTTCCTTCCACTGGCCATGATACCATCACACAGTTGAATGATCTTGGGAATCCCAATTATCTGTTTGGAATGATAGCGCTCATAAGACAGCAACACCAGGAAAAAGAAGATATTAGGAATAATTGCTTCAGACTCCCTGAAAACGAAACAAAAATTTAAAGCGTCAAGTTTGAATTGCACAGTTTTCTTCAGTAAAACTCAATCTTTCTACAGTCAGGTTTTTTTAAACAATGTGTTGTTCTGCTTTCATACAGTATTTCTATATTTTCTGCGCCCTGTTCTGTACGATGGATTTTTTCCCAAGGGATTTCTTTCAAGCTTTGACCATTACATTTACTTATATTATAACATACTATCTAATGCACATGACACATTAGCGTATTTCCATAGGAGATCCACAGAGCAGGAAGCCAACTTATCTCTTCATACAAACTTAAGTGTGAGAAAAACCAGAAATAACTGACAATAAAAATTTCACTGCCTTATGATCTATAAGGTCCTATACAAAGTGTACCAGGTGATCAGAATACACAGGGATTCACTCTGAATCCACAGTAGTAAGAAGTAGCTCTCCCCTAAGCAATTGAATTTAGCAAAGAAATGCCGATTCCTGAAAGCATAGCTCTGGTGGGGGGTCCCAAAGAATGGCTTTACAATACCAAAATGGAGAAACAGAACAGCACAGTTTCACATTATATTCTAACATGTTACTTCCTGACTTGTTCAATCACATGGAACCTAAAACATCTGAAAAGGTTACCACTGAAGCCAGAGAAAAACCAAGGATGTTGCTCAGAAGGGAACTCCCTTTTTTCATAAGGCAGAAATAACCAGCAAAACTGTCACTACTTGCTTCAGAATGAGACAGTTGTAAACCCACACTGTTCAAAGGATCATTGCTAATGTCATACCTGAACTGTCCTACTTCGATGTATTCAAACTGCTTTAGCACAAATCCAATAAACACCTAAAGAAAGAATAAACCGTGCATCAGAACAGACACATTAATTCCCATTTGACACCATTTTGACAGTTACAGATGGGCACTGAAAATCATTTACACCTATAGTTCATTCGAAAATGTTATGAAATGTTCCCTCTACAATCTTGTTGACGTTACAGCTTATTACAGTTTGCATGAACTTAGGCCATGTTTTACCCACAGTCTGTATATTTCTCTTTCACTCATGTAACACACTATTTGAGGTATTACAGTCAAGAAGTTAAGAATCAGCCAAAAATCTAGCTCTAAACCAAGATAAAATCCAAAGTATATATGAATTAAAAAGAATTATCTTGCATGAACTTACAGAAAAGTTAGGCATTGAAAGTCACACTAGTTTATAAACCCAAAAATACTATAATAAATAAAACACTTGTAAATAATCCATTTTAATTTTATGTTACAAATTTACTGCTTACATGGGCAACCAGACAGACTACTGTATTTGCCACTAGCTCCCCTCTACTACCATTAACATCAAGCAATAGTTGTCAATCATGATGCTCCTTATCCGTCATAAGGAAGTCCATATTCTCAGAATGGAAAGAAGGTATTTCCATATGTAAATGAAGTTTTATTTAAACAACAGTGATGGTATTGCCCACATTATTTTATTCTTGAAGTCAGTCTGATGAACAGTTCTTAAATAGTTGTTGCAGAACTCAGAAATTAAATTATAAACCCCAGAAATCTGAAGCTCTTTGCGGCTTGAGGTGAAATTGAGTCTCTCCCTCCTTTAAGTCTTTGCTTTTACCTACAGTGCAATGGATGGATTATTGGAAGTATTTTTGCTGCAAATGTTACCTAAGCCTGCTGGTGAGACCCCTGTATGACAAATGTGCAAATGTGGTGAGGTACCAACCTGATCTGAATCCAGCAGACAGTAGTTAACTCGCAGCTGAACCAGTTGAGCAAGCAAGTCTAGAACTTGTCTCTGCAGCTGTACCGACGTTGTTGTTGTGTATTGTTTCAATGCTTTTATGACAAGGGGTTCAAATAAACGAATGTGATTGTGAATAGCATTCTGTAATAGAGAGATTTTAAAGTAATCTAACATCTGAACAGGTCTTTGATTCAAAACCAAATTAGTTTTAAAAGGAGGAAAAATGTTTTAAATCTAAGGTACAGCTCTTTCAGGAGGACACAGATACAAGTACCTTATCAGCACGATGTTTTGCTGCACTGGAAATGCTAGTTTTCAGTTGTGTAGAAACTTTCTGCAGCACATCAAACCATCTGTTACAAAAAAAAAAACAAAACCCACACAACACCTTTAAAAAAACAAAACAAAACATGCTGTCCTTAACTGCACATTGTTTAGCCAATGACAACTTTTCTTAATCTACTTAATTGTTTCAAGAACTTTAGGGACAACCTACAGTACACTTTGATCAGATCACACATATTTGAGGACAACAAATACACACTAGAGAAAGAATTTCTGGTCTTTGCTTAGTCATCCTTCTGCCTTTCCTTTAGGCTATTGACTATTTGCTGTAATTAGCAAATTAATTAAATACTTTCAAATACAAGCATTTAAAACCATTATGCTTTTAAAAAACTTCAGTGATACTCATTTTAATGATTTAGCTTTGCTTTGGAAAACATGTTAATGATAACTGGATTCAGGATGCCCCAACCAAGAC
This sequence comes from Neopelma chrysocephalum, assembly GCF_003984885.1. Classification (NCBI taxonomy): domain Eukaryota; kingdom Metazoa; phylum Chordata; class Aves; order Passeriformes; family Pipridae; genus Neopelma; species Neopelma chrysocephalum. The sequence continues at coordinate 414,038 of NW_020897731.1, read as the reverse complement.
AAATTACTCTCCTTAAGTCTGTAATTTCAAGTTACATAGCACCCCTGAGATACTCGAATTTATGAAAAACACTAACAAGAGCCTCCAGTTCAAGTTAACATTATATCATAAGGGAAGGAAGTTACCCTGAAGCATCGTGCTCCTGCTCAGCCTGAACCATGTTCCTTAGACTAGCATCAGCAAGGGCCTGTGTAAAATGTGTGTATGGTGCCATGAAGCAATAATGATAGAGACCAGGTCTCAAATTGGAAGAACCTAAGCGTTGAGCTTTGCCTTGAGCTTTGTTGGGGTTTGAAGACAAGCCATCGTACTGAGAAGCCAGATTTGTCCCAAACAATGTTTTCAATAACTGGAGAAGAAAATTGGAAGGAAAAAAAGAAAAGTTAACATTTCAAGAAAAAAAGCCCCTTGACTCCTCATCCTCTCAAAGGACTTTAGAGGAAAGGTCAAAATGCAAGCTGTGGATCATGTAGTCAAAATACATGAAGACAGAAAAAAGCTAATAAAACGAAACAATCCATACCTCACCAAAAAAGATATGATTAGTTTTGCAACTGAAGCTATTCCCATGTGACAACTCAAAATAGTCTACTGAAGATTGCCTCTAACCAAAATTAAGCTTTGATGACTTGAACCTAAATGTTTAACCGAAGCCTGCAAGAAAGCCATCAGTAAAGCAGTTCTTTGCCTTCCAGGTTTTTTTGATTCATGTAACTGGCTAAAGAACACTTTCTATAAGATAGGAAACAAGCCTGTTTTCTGATTATTAGCTAAAATAGTTCTTTGAATTGGAAGCAGTTCAAGAAGAAACTATATTATTCAGATGGTATCAAGTTACATAATAAGTAATGAAAATGAAAGAAAACATGCTCTGTTTGCTCCACCTGGGCCAAGGTTTCCTCATACCACTTCCCTTAAAAGAATGGCCAGTCTTAGTATCCAGCTGATAGCCACAGGACATCAGGATTAATCTTCAAGAAACGCAAAAATTACCTCCTTACCTGCTGTACACAAACTGTTGCCATTGTTGGTTCTCTGTTGAAACATGATTTTAGATATCCCAAAATTTCTTCTACACACTAAAAAAATTAGAAAAACAAATACATATAATTACATTTTTCTTCCTTATATAAAGCATTAAAATGAAAACTGGACCACAGATCAGATTTTTGTACTTAGTAAAACCACACTAATTTGAAGGGAAATCACGGAAGTATGTAAAGAAATAAAAATGCAATATTTGTCTCCTAATTTTAAAATACCACAATGCCTAACACCACAGTTAAAGAGAAAAAAATATCAAGACATACAAGATGATGTAGGACAGTATGCCTTCTGATATTTTGTATATTTAAACATATAAATATGGTAAAAATGACTGAAGGCAAATCATTTTTACCAGAAAGAACCCCCCCCTTGAAATTTAAACACTAAAAAAATTACTCTGGTTTTCAATAGCAGCAATTTAACCTGGAAAATATGCTGCAGCACTTTACCCAACATTGTAGCAGCACAACACTTCTAGGACTACTGTCTTTTTCAAGAGTACCAATTTTGAAATCAGTGATATCTACCTTCTCCCAGTAAGGACCACAGATATAGGACAAGTTAACTACAAAAGAAAAAACAAATAAATCTTATACCTTTCCAATGTCTTGAAGGGTAGCAAGTTCCAAGATTTGAGACAGAACATCTAAGGCAGACCGTAAGAAACATCCAAACTTCTCATTACTGTTCTGGAGATCCAATGTAACCTGTTCCCAGAAAGTAAAACCACACTTTTTCTTAACAATTACTTGACAAGGAGACACAAATTACAGGAAGAAGTGGGTACTGACACAAATGATCTTTTGTCTAGAATTTCAGTGTAGTTCAACCAAAACCACTGACAGCTTAGACTGCCTTATGAATTGCTGGAAGGGCAGGACTCCATTTTGACGAAGAAAAAGAAAGGGATCTTCCAGCTTGAGGCATTTAGATCATCTGGGAAGGCCTAGGATGTTGACATGCAATGGAGAAGAGATCACAGAATATTGAGTTGGAAGGGACCCACAAGGATCATAGAGTCCAACTCTTAAATGAATGGCCCATACAGGGATTGAACCCACAACCCTGGTGTTATGAACACCAGGCTCTAACCAGCTGAGCTCATCTCAGGGTCATAATGCATTTCTTGGAAACACAGTAGGTGTAATAGGAACACAGTCCTTGAAGTGTACATATCAGATTACCAAGTCTCTAGGGAATGCATCTTCTACTGCCTGAATTAATGAGGAAAAGTTTATTCAACACTGGAATAAACTGAGGGGAGAATAGACATGGGGATCCATTTGGCACTGCCAAGCCAGCAAGTGTCATTTGGTACCAGCATTAGTGACAGCAGAGAAACAAGCAGTAGCGTGACAATGCCTGTAACAGGTTTTTGTTTCATCAGTTTTTAGTTTTATTGGTGGTATTTGTGATCTTTCTTTAAATTCTTTTGTGTGTGTAGAAATTGTTCACACAGGCAAACAAGTGAGTTGACAGAAGCCGAGACACGTTTAAAAGAAACAAAGTGATTATCCAGCATTACAATTCAATCAAACCATATCATGCAGTACCTTATAATTAGCATGGGTTGCTTTCAAGACATCGTATAACTTCAGGTAAGATGGAAGATGATAAAAGCTTCCTACTGAAGATGATTTACTTGTTGGAACAGGCCCAGTAGTATCAGTTTGCCTAGGAGCTTGGAAGTATATAATAGATTAGCACACTATACCTTTTCCAGGTTGCTCATGACACATACACTCAATGTAATTAACCACATCTGCATTATTAGACAGCACGAATTTTTCAATCTGCATGCATATTCCAAACTGAAAAAACATACAACTAGAAAATGAACCAGCATTCCAACAAACCAGCCCATTGAGGTGAGAGAAATCAACCCAGAGGGCTTATTACTGAAGTGCACATACAATTTACAAAATAGAACTAACACGTGTTTCCTTCATTCATTACTAAGAAAAGTTTTCAAGATTCAGAATCTTGTTCCAAAAGCAATGTGAGCCACTCCTGCCAAAAGCTGCAAAGCAACTTTCAAATTTCTTCTAAGTAACATACGAGCAAAAATTACTTGTTTTATGCAATAGCTGAGTAGATCCAGAAAAAGTGAGGAAAAGGATTCAGCAGTACTTTGCTTCTGAAAAGTGCAGGTAATTTTCATAAAACTCAAAACAGCGAAAAAGGCCCCACCCACAGCTGCCTTTCTACCAATGCATTACTGAAAAGGACTTCTGACAGCAGGTCTGCCATCCTTTTGGCAGAAAATGAGTTACTCAGGTTTATTTCTTCTCTCTAAGCTTTGACCACACTTGGGTGGGGCTGATAGATGGTCAGGCTCGTAGGATTGAGTGTGCCTACCTGGACTGGCTTCACCACCCTTTTTAGGGCTCATTGGCACAGATGCCTGTTCCACAGACTCCCTCTCTTTCCCCTTTCTCCGAATTGGACTAAGAGAAGGTGGGTTTGTAAGAGAAGGTAATGCTGCCTAGAATTAAAAAAAGCTTTATTAGTTTTGTAAGCACAAGTAGCCTTTCTTCTTCTACACAAACATAAGCATATTTATCTTTTGTTTAAACTCTCCTTTATTTGACTGTCTGTTAAATTAAAGTGTCTCAACTCTCAGGTTCAGGACATGAATTTCCTGTGGGAAAAGGAAGTAGTTTCATACGTTCCCTATTTTACTCCTCAACTTCAGCATAAGTCAATGAGATGGAACTGGAGCTCAATGACTAAAGTTTCTTTTGATTCCAGACAAAGGAGTGTCAAAACAATATTCACACATTTAAAATATGAAGAAATTACTAATCTTAATAATACTGTCTTACAGTATCAGTCTTCACATGTATATGCCTTAAAAAACCCCAAAACAAAACCCCAAACATGGAAGTACGTCATATGAGCTGTTACAGAAACCAAAATATTTTACAGGATCTTCAGAAGAGTGATTTTTAGCCCCAAAAGGAGCTCAGTGCATTACAACCACCCAACCAACCCAAAAGTCACCACATTTCCCAGAGCATGTAATCCAATACTCCATCTACTACATATACTCCTAATTGAACTAATATTTCAGGTGAAGTCACCGGGAATAAAAGGTTCAAAAATTAAGTTCCTATTATAAACACTGCAGAACTAAAGAAGAACCTGTTCTGTGGAAGAACAATATGCATGTTTTTTCATCTTACTTGCTTTACTACCCCTAGTGGAGTCATATTACCAAGGAATTAGAAAGTTTCCTGTATCAAGACTAAAATGTGAAGAGGTCTATAGCACAACAGTATTTAAGTCACACAGCTGTACTTATTTATTTTTAATATATACCTTTACTGCTGGGCCAGGAGCAACATCATCCATTACATGTGCACAAATATTAATGACCTTCAGCAGATGAGAAAAGAGCTGTTCTACTAAAGTGACAAGAGTTCGGTCTGCCAGAGCTGGCCAGGGTTCCTCCTGCTTTGCAGCACCTTGGTTTGAATCTTCTTCAGCACTCCAGGGATTCTTCAAGCACTTGGGAGCACTTGCTGTAATTAGAATTACATTATTTGAAGAAATAGAAGATAAAACTTGGAACTAAGCATCAGAAAATTTTAAAGGCATACAGGGTTATCACCCCTGCACGACAGAAATTCAAACCCAGGAGTCGCTGCATAGTTTTAAACAGCAACAAAATGCTGGCTCTTTCTACCCAGTCTGTACCAGGCATACTAAGCACATGGCCTTTGGCAAGGAGAGGAAATCTGCAACAAAGAGGCAGCACCTTTTCAAACCTCCTGTGTACAAGTTCTTTCTTTATTTCTTCTGCTTAATCTTGCAAGTATTTCCTTGCATACAATCAGAATAGAGTGAGATATGGGCCTTCTAATAGTAATGGTAAAAATACTAGGACAATCCCACTCTTCTTGTCCTGCCTTACCTGCAAGCAAGTTTCCAGTCAAAATCAAAGCATCCTGATGTGCTGAGAGGTCCAGTGGGAACCACGCTGATGAAAGGAGAGACAGAACCAAGCCGGCCATACCAATGGTGCAGCCCTTCTGAGCTTCATCTGAAGAGCTTGGCTGGGAGACACTGGAAGTTTAATTTTGGAATGTCATAACTTTTTTTCCCTCTTTTAGTAAATTTAAAGTCTTAAAAAAACTAACAGTCAAGTAGATGGCTAATCTAAAGAAATTAAATCAGTACTACAGATATATACATTTAACACTCAAGCATGACTTTTAGCATCAATTTGCAGCAGAGACCTGACAATACTCCCGTTTTCTTAACAGTCTTTTTTTTAATAGCAAGCATCAAATCTACTAGTGACATCTACTGATAAACTGAAGAATTCCGTATTTATTTGCTAACCACTACAGTCCTGAAGCATCTCCAATTAAGCCTTGCACATATGCAAGGTAGGGATATTAGAAGACATTAGCTATACTACTGCAATGTGACAAGATAGTGCTTTAAAGTGACAAGAATTTAATTAAACAGTTGTAATCCATCAAATCCTTTAGATTTATGAGTGGACTCTACCCAGGATTGTAATTTGCTGCATTCTGTATTTTCCTGGACAATAACTACAAAATCAGTATTTCCCACAGAACTCAAGTTTCAAAAAGAGCAGGCAGAGATCATCAAAAGATGTTTGGCAGAATACTATGTGAATAACATACATAAGGAATCTTTCAGGGTATCCTTTAATTTAAATAAAAAATCTTCTAAAGTAGTCACTCTGGTCTAATACAACTACAGCTATTTGAGAAAATAAAATTTACACTAAGTATAGCCATTATTTTGACAAAGCTACAGAGGTGACTACAGTGCCTTCCTTTTCCTTTTTTTTTTAAAGTATTTTCCTAGGCAGCTGTTTTTTACCTTACATACAGTTAGAAACCCATGACTTAATCCATGTTGAGCTGTACAGAGTTGGAATGCAGCAGTTCCAATAGCTTCTTAATCAGAAGAACAACAATACTTAAGACAGAAAGGAATTTTGGCAAAATTCTCATGTTACTATCCATGCTATTGTATTCTTATTATCCAGAATGATAAATGTCCGTATCATTTCACAAAAATAAAATTACAATCCAAACTAGCAGGAACATGGGCCAAAAATTTGTAAAGAAGGAATAAGTGGAAAGGGTAAATGCTGATCTGATGAATATTAGATGCATTAGATTCATCTTAAAAACAGCATTTTTAAGCTGGGTAGAGTAGAAGACATATTGCTGCAAATTGTACATTGATTTTATATTCCAGCCAAGTATTGCTCACATCCTGAATTACTTCATTTGTTAAAAGTGGACCTATAGCTCAAGACATCTTTTACACTGCATAAAGAGAGCACACCTCGCTTATGGCCAGCAAGGAAAGCAAGGGCCTGCTGACAAGAAAATCAGCTGAGGAAGGGTTGGTTTTTTGTTTTGGGGTTTTATTTCATTTTTAAAATAAGACAAAATTTTGCAATCGAGCAGAATAAGAGTAGAGACTCAACGACAGCAATGAAGACAATTAACACAAATTATGTTAAATCTATTTAAAACCAAACAGCTCCACATGTGCACATCTCCAGTAGGTACTTCTACAGCTCATGTGGCACAGCACACTAATAATCAGAGGCAAAATCAAAGCTTTAGGCTGACACCTGTACAGTTACAATCTGAAGAAACTCTTCAGAATGTAAGCACTTTGGGGCTATAATATACTACCTACATATAACACTTAAGTATTACAGACATCTGATTTGATGTTCCCATCCAGTGTGCCACATGACAACAATTTAAATGCACCTGACACTATTATAGAAGCAATGATGAACCAGCTTCCTTGACCCACCAGTTTTCAACATGAAATCAAGATGAAAATGATAATGTTCTGATTTTAAAGAGATATCACAAGACATAATATCCCAAAGATAAATATGCTTTCAAAAGCATAGAAAATTTTCCCCTATTACTTACTTTGATAGATGCTGATCATATGTATCTTTCTATTTCAGTAGTTGCAGCCAATCCCTGTGACAAACACGGTGGTTCCAGGGATGACAAAGTGCTGACACTTAATATCTTAACCTGAGGTTATAATCTTCTGTATTCTGTATAAAGTTCTTAAATAACTGCTAAGGTAAGCCTAACAGCATATACCTAAACCAGGACTTCCAATGCCTAAATAAGTATACTTCCCTTTTGCAAACATGACTTTCAGAAGCTTGATTAACAAATGAGGGAACATACCCACAGTGCCATCCCACACTCCAGGTGCAGACTGGAAATGTTGTGGAGAGAAGACACAAAGCTTCGCAGCAGCCAAACTGAAAAGTTAACACCAAGAATTGAGTTAGTTTCCCCACTGGAAGAGTTAGCAACAGGGTATTTAAAGAGTGAGAATTAAATCTATTACTATTGCCATTATCACAGTACAAAAACTGTAGATACAAATATAGCCAAAAAATAATAAAAATTAAAACAAGCATGCAAAATAGAAAAGAAACAGTCAGCTGCCATAGCAAGTAAACTCAAAGGAACTCATCTATAGGAAAACTCACACATAAGAAAACTCACTGTAAGTGCTCTTGTAGTGGATATTGTCAATGCATGGGAAATTGCTGCAATAACCCTTGAAAGGTTGTTTTCCATAGTGACATCTGTTGGACTTGCCATCATATTGTAACCTCTATATGTTCTGAAATAAAAACATTTATACCACTAAAATATGTACTCAAAAAAACAAACATCCCAATCAAAAATTATTATGGTTTAAATTACTATTATGTATTTCACAGACTGCTTATAAAATACAAAATCTGAGAACACTCTAAATGCCATCTTATACCATAATATTTTTGTTTCTGTATTCATAAATGCAATCTATTTATAAATAAAATCCTTTTGTTAGCAAACAGAAGCAATAGATCAACTTTCAATACCCAACTAGACACTTGAGAAATCACCACCAATTTAACATTAGTCTTTGCTTTTGCTCAAATCCATCTCACATTTTTCCATGCTTACAGACTTTGGATTATTCCTGTTGAAAAAACCCTATTTTCTATATGGAATAATACCGTGTCCACAAAGTTCTATTGCTTCCATACTACAGTATATATATCTTAAATGACATGATCAAGATCATATAGTAAAAAGGTACATAATTAAAAACTTGTATGACAAACTGATAGAAGCAAACAGCTCCTATAAACACACACAATTCATACTCTCTATAAGACAAAATATCTAAACAGAAAAAGTATAGCTGGCAGCAAAAATGCAGCAAGAAGATCACACTATCAAAATTAGAATTTATTTTTAAATTATAAAAGGAGTACAGACTTCTGCAACCACAATCATTAAAAAGTATGTGAAGAGTTATAAATTCAGGTCAACATATCTGAACAATAATGCATAAGTACAATTAGCTTGAAAAACTGCACTTAATTGTGCAATTTAATGGACAAGTAGGGTGACTTCAGGATGGACAGAAGAAACGATCTCAAAACAATTACTCCCTACAATCAATGTGTCAGCACATCACTAGTAACTCACAGATCAGTTTATTCTTTAATCTGTTTCTGTGGAGCTTAAAACTACCACAGATGCTCCTACAGGCTAGAAAAAGCACATGGATTTGCAGGATTTAACTACGATTCTAGGCATTACAAGTTGAAATTTGGGGGTACACTGCTTTTAAAGCAAGACCAGACATAACATACCTGGTGATGGTGCTCACTGCAAAGTGAGACGGGGGCTGTGTTTCATGCATGAGAAGTTTCAGGTAGACACTGCTCTGGTCTCGTGCTACTGCCACAACTGGATCAGCCTGTCCTTGATCACAGTTATAAAACAGCTTTGGAACAAGCCTTAACGATAATTGTCAAAAAGAAAAAGTATTATGGAGGTATTATTTAATATACAGTTCAAAGTACATTTAAAGTACATTTAATATACAGTTCAGAAAGCTGCATACAATAATTACAAATATCAAGTTGTAAATAAAAGCTGTTTCAAAACTGATTAAACTGAATTCATCTTTATACAATTGCACTTCATTATAATCAAGGAGCTCAAGTAAGGACAAAGGAATTGTTCCAAACCTATACAAACTACAACAAACACTTTGCTAGAGTACTTCTTTCTTGGTGCTCCCATCTCCCCAGCTATTTTCTCCATTAACATCTGCATCAAGCAAACACTAATTTCTACCTGAAAAGGGCAATTTTCCACCATCTGATTTCTATGCAGCAAAACCTAAACATACAGTAAAATCCAGTCTTCCTGAACAACGATCTTTTCAACCTATGCAACAGTGAAAAACTACTGTACACATTTTTGTAATTTCACAAACAGTACTTCCAATGACTGCCCACCCTGGATGTTTCAAGGGGTTTGTAGCAGCTTTCTAGGGCCATTAAGTCTTTTCCACCGCTTAACATACCTGCTGTCACTAAGTCAGCATGAAGATACAAAAAAACTCCAATTTGTTACCAGTCAGTTAACAAAATAACTCTGCTTCAAAATCAAGTCCCTCAATAAAAGCAACAAACTCTATGATGCAACAGTTCCAAGACTTCTCTTCTGAGATGTTTGGGCAATAACAATACTTTTTTCTGACTTTTTAAAGTCAGAACTTTAAAAGGTTTTGTTGTCCTTCATTTGTTATTAGGAATGGACAGCAATTAATAGACTGAAAAAACTAGGAAAGAGACTCTTCAGACAGATATCTATATCTATATCTAAAACACACCAGGAATTCAGTATTACATGCTTCCAACTTCTTTAAGTATAAAACTTAAGTCTTTGAATTCTAATAAATAAACTACCAACTAATCCCTACTGTTTGGTGCATTTATGTGTATAGCAACTGTAATCACAGTAGGTTCCAGCAAACAGCTGCTTTTTAAACAAAATTTGCTACTGCACTATAATCAGTAAGCACAAAAGTTTTAAGATACGCTGCTTGTGACCATGTGTAAACTACAATGGTTGGGAGTTTGGACAACTTTGTAGAACTAAACATTTCAAGTCCATCAGCTACTGTCAGGATACTGAACAAACCACTTCAGCATGCAGAAAAACATCTTGAAGTCAAGTTGAAACAGAAAGTGACCCTCAGAATGTAATAGTTAAATGTAATTGTAATGATAATGGAAAGCAAAGTACAATTGCCTGATGAGTCAAAATGATGCATATTTCAGGAACCATAAAGATGCATGTGTTTCCCATCTCTCATTTAAACAAATATATATATGTATGTAAGCATGTATGTATGTGTATATATATAAAAAACACCTAAGGGATTATTTTCATTACAGGTATATATTAGTAAGCAAATATCTTCCCTAACAACTTTTTTTCTATAAATAAAATCATCATATATACCTCATTAATGAAGCTGCAGCCACATGTCTCACTCTTGGATCTTCATCTCCAAGCAGACATATTACAACATTATCAAGTACTCTCTCCTGAAGTTTTAATAGCTAAAAAATAAGTTGACACACTAAAGTTAATTGAACATTTTCATCATTTGACCATATTGCTAAAAGAGAATTAACAAGTGAGATTTCATCTGTCATACAAGTTTGTAAGACTTGTAAGATCTCTACCTTAACATCGCCAAGCACAATATCTAACTATACAAATGCCAAAATTTTTTAAATTAAAAAAACCAAACCACAAAACACTCCCCCCAAAGAACACTAAGATATCTGAATCTCCATAGTAAAGTATACTCCCAATTGTAACAAGTTTTAGAACACACGTCTGTTTACACAAAACAAACTTACAACAACTATGAGTGTTGACAGAATTTAAAAACAAAGTGATGACATTGCACTGGTACCTTAATCCAGAAATACAATATAATGATTGAATAATTTACTTACACCAGTATAATGATGAGTACCTCTGTGCAAGCTCTCAGTTCTTCCTTCCAAGAAGCTGACTAGCCTATGATAAAATAGAATTTAGAGCACATTAGTTAACATTACATGTTATTTCTCCACTTAAAGCTCTGAGGGTTCATTTTGTTTATTTTTAAGAATACCCCCGCAGGGAGAATATAAGTAGTAAACACTTTTTGCTACCTAAAAGGTAAGCTATGTGCTAAACTACTCTCTGGCTGGTATAACTAAAGAAAAGTAATCCTTCTGTAAAAAAACCATTATTTACACATTGTGATTGTATTTTTTTCCCATCCACAGAATAATCAGACTATTTTGAAAACATGGTAACACATCCCAAAAACATGACTACTCAGAAAGAGTCCAATTTTGTACGACTAAGGATAACTTGAAGAATTTTCATATAAACATCTTTTTCTTTCAGCTTGGAAGAACCTGTAGAGAATGAGGAAATGCAAGAAAAGGAAATCAAGTCACCTTCATTTCAGTGTAACAGAAACTGAGGAACTGAAGAGAGCTGAAAATGGAGAACAAGTCAGAGACTTGCTCTTTAAAAACACACACACCTGGCCACGAAATCCAATTTAGTTTCCAGATAATATGGTCCCTCTCTGATCACACATTTACAGAAGACTTGATACAATAGACCAATGAACCAGAAACTCCTACACAGTGTTAGTAGGATTGGGCTTGGTTGAGAAGCCAATGGTAACTTGACAAAGGAATTCATACATTCCATATACGACTGACTGGTCTGAACTAGTTTTATGAAACCAATTAATGCACCAGAAGAAACTGCTCAATTATGGTTCCAGTTCCCTATACATCTCCACACTTCAGCTACTACACTCATGGAAAAATATAAACACTTACCGAAAATCTACCTCTGCAAGTGTTTCCAGAAGTTCCGTCCTTACTAACCAATACGAGCTGTTCTTCAGTGTAAGGAGGTCAACAATCAATTGTAAACCTAGTTCACTGTAACTGCTACTACATAAGCTCATGATGCAATGCTGAAAAGAAAAAGCAACTTTCAGTTACATTACAGAAGAGGTTCTCTGAATAGAAGTATGAAAGTGATAAAAAAAAAAATCCTGTTTCATTTAGTATACTAAAAAGAGCTAGGAGAAAGTACCAGAGCCAGGTACTTGCAAGGCCAGAGTACTAGTTCCATGTGAACTGCTAAAACCTGCTGCTGAAATTAAACTCTGGAGAGCAATGCAAGCCTCACAGATCAGAGGACAATCCCCCAAAGAGTAAGGTCTTAAGCTTAAACATCACAAGCACTATATTCTCATCTGTTTAAAAACAGTCTCCTAATTTCCACAGGGTATTTTTAGACAGCTGGTTCTGATTTCCAAAGTTTTTGAAAAAGTCATACCTCTTCATTTAAATGACTGTTAAACTATAGGCACAATGTGTGACCTTTGGAAAAAGTTACAGAACACCACACTTCTATGTTTTATTTAACTACACAAAATGTACATTCTTGTTTGAGGATTAACAAACCAAAAGACTTAGAACATTTCTGCCAAAAGGTATAAAGTCAAGATACATTATATGTTGAAATAAAGAGCCAAAGTTGACTAATGTAAGTTGCCTGAACTCAACAATTCTGGTGAAGTCTTCTAAAAAGCCATAATCATAAGTGTAATCATCTATGAAACCACCACACACAAACATGAAGATTGCTGAACAGAAGGTTAAAAAGTTGCATTTATCTAACCGGATTTTCTTCCCTCAGCTGTATCACAAACCCCTCCTCTTTGCATATAAAATCATACTTTCCATACACAAACTATCGACATTTTACTAAAAGCTATCCTTTGCCTCATTGGTCTTTAAGTTGCAACACAGTCAAGTCAGCTTGTGCCTCTTCTTGATGAATTAATTCCCCTGGATCTAGTAATCATACTCCTGTGATCTGTGGTGGTGCAAATAAATTACTACTGCTTACCCTCACAGCTGTACAAGCCAGTTTGCATGTAACAGAAGACTCATCTTTCAGAGTTTTCTGCAACAGAGGTATGCAGTCTACCAAGGAAAAGAGATTTCCTAACAAAACAACAAAAAAAAGAATTTAGAGCAATGAAACACTGCAATGCTGCATTAAGAGAAAAAAAGACACCCTTAAAATAAATTGTTACCTGTTGAACTTCTGACATTTATTAGCCATTTTTCCACATCAAAGCGGGATTTAATTAGAATGGAGTTGACAATTGTTCCACACAGAATGGCAGTAGCTCCTCTAATCTGGGGATCTCCATGGTCAATGTAGTTCAGAATATCCGATACATATTGCTCCTCTAAGAAAGTAAGTTACAACTACTTTATTTTAAAAATACTAGTACTAGACTTAACTGATCCCTAGAAATGTTTTAGTGGAGGTCTCAAGTACTAGATAACCAATGTCAGCATATTCAAAATACACTCACCTTAGTTCTACCTTTCTGAGATCCCATGCATTCAATTTACAGATCATTCACATTATTCAGACCAATGATCATATGTATAAAAACAGCAGTGATTTATTTCAATCATACATAAAATGCTCTGCAGAAATCTGAGAAGCATTTTGGTCAATATACCAAACCTGCTGCACATTCCAGGTCCCTGTTGATCATTTGTAAAAGTTACCTAATGGCTTAGAAACCATCTATAAGATGGACTGAAATAAATTAGAAGAAATCATCTGTAAATCAAACAAAGCACTTCTATATAGCAGTTGTACTAAACTTCAACTTGTCAGAAGCCCATCCACTGAAACTTCAACTATAAAAAAGTACCTCACCACACGTCACTCACACAGACAGCACGTTCATTCGAATTCATGCAATGTTTGTTCACAAATACTAAACTGGGTTTGGAGTTTTCAGTAGAGATGCTGCCTGACTTACTTGAAAACTCAAACACACTATCGAAATGAAATATGTGAACTGCAACATACCATACTCTTCTCCCATTGCTTCCAGGGGTGTTTTATACAGTTTGCTGAAGAAAGACTCAGGGTGAAGGGCAACAGCTGCTCCAACACAACTAACTGCCAGGGCTTTTACACTGACCCTTACATCTCTGTCAGGAACTAAAGCTGTGGAGAAGAAATTTAAAAAAAATAAAAGGAGGGTATTTAAAAGCTTCCTGAATTGTTTTTAATTAAATTAATAACACTGTGTAAAATAAATAGCTTAGCCTGGACAAAAATATGAAGGCAGAGTCAACAGTTCCAGTTTATCAGAGGTAGCAGTGATATATGGCTGCTTTCTTTTTTTCTCAAATACTCTGTATTAGGAAAATATTTGAAATTTTCATATACAGTTGTAACATACATCTAACTCAATTCCTTCCAAAAACACTACATTATCAGAGCACATGAGCAAGTAACAATTTAGAAAAGGGAAAAGAACAAACATCTTAGATCAATCATATATAATGACAGGAAAGTCACCCCCATCCTTGGAGGTATCTAAAACACATGTAGATGTGGTGCTTAGGGACTATCACAGAAAAACCCCACCCCAAAAAATTTCCAATAAAGGGAGAAACAAGACAGAGCAAACTGATCACATTTCCAACATTGTACATTGAGAGACACAATGAACCAAGGAACCTTGAAGACAAACTTACCTCCTTTCTCCCCAGTAAGTAGGAAAGAAGCCGACAGCAGTCTGACACAGTGCACTAAAGGAGCAGAGTCTCCATCTGTGTAGTGCCCTATGTCTCCCTTTACCCTGGAGGGCTATTGAAGGCAAAGCACAATTTTTTATTATAGAAAAATTAATCTTCAATTTAAATAAAATATTAAGCACAATAAGATTTAGAAACACTGCACATCCTCAAATGTATATGGGTTGCAATACAAAATGTGTTTAATATATGTTCCAAAAGAAGGCCTTAAAATATAATGCTTTGGAGAAGTTTATATCCTGTATCAGAACCGGTTCAATTTTACTACAGAAACATTATTCTACACATTTTTCTGAACTACGTAGACTTGCTGTTTGCATGTGAAGAGCCTGATAAACCACTTTTTGTCACCAAACAATGATCTTTGGTAACTTCATATGAAAAGCAATTAATTGCAAAGTTGCTTCAAAGAAGGCTGACTGCCTTCTGTAGTTTAACATTTAGAATTCCACAGTAGTCCAAGCTGACCTAACTCCACCTGTCACAAATGAAACTCCTTTTGCCCCAGCTCAGAACCAAGTCCAAAGCTAAAGTAAAAAACAATGTGAAGAGGAAACCTGTGGTTAGAATGGCACAAGGCTCCAAGACTAAGACAGCCTAACTTCTGAGGAGATCACGAAGTTATCTACACAGCTAGAAACCAGCACAAAGGTATTTGAGTAATAAAGTATCAGTGTAGCCTACTAATGCACAGGCAGACAAAAAGGGTTCTCAGCAGTATATGTTCTGCTATGGTTTTGCTGGTGATTGCTTTAAAGATATTGACACTTGTGTATTTACCATATGTTAAATGGAATTCACATTGTAACTTGGATTCACCAAGTAACCTTAGTTACTTTGACCTATAATGAAGTACATCACATATACAGGTTACCCCCATACACCACTAATCTACTTGATCATAACTGTAATTTTTAATTATTTTTTTTAACTTAGTTGTTCTAAACTTTAAAACTGACCACTGTGACTATTTCTCACCTTGTTTTCATGATCACCAGCTTCTGCTGCATCTTCTTTTGATGTAAATCTATCTACACTGCTATCAGAAGGCTGTCTGCTATGGCTCATGGTTTTCAACAGGTGAGGCTGCTGAAGAGCTTTAGAAAAAGGCAATTCATGGAATACCATTTCAGATGCAAACTAAAAGCACTTTAATTAAACTTAATTATACAAACATGAAAAATAAATTAGCAGTGATCAAAACAAGTGATTCATTACAAGTGTTGAAATGTAAAATATAGAATGTATTTCAATCTAGTTATTTGGTTTTTATATCCATTACATGAGTCTTCACTCCCTTGGAAGTGCAGATGAACCTGTACATCTGTCTTAATGGTGTCACCAGTCTGCCCCACCCCTGTATTTATCAACATACCAAGAGAAGAATTCCTGAAAGACTCTGATGAATCATCCTGGAGAATATTTGCAGCTTCATCTTCCTCATCCTGTAGCTGCCCAATCTGCATTCCAGAATACTGTCCTTCAGCACCCTCCAAAACCTACACAAATGCAAGGACAGGACTTTAAATAACTTAGCTTAACACAGTATTAAATCTCAAACATGCAGTGCTAGTAATCTGGAAATAATTTGAAAGCAAATATAAGCCTGATAAGTATTAGTGTAAAGCTGCGTGCAAGCCCCAAAGCACCTCCCCTCCTCCTCCAGCCTTGGGGCTGTTGGAAGCCACAGTTCATGTGACGGTCTCCTGGCTGAACCATGAACTTGGCTGGTAACAGCGAGAAAGTGGAACACCTGGTGCATTGCTCCCCTGCAGCTCTCCTTGCTCCCTCACCCCAAACATCTCTATCTCAGCAGCTACAAATCACAACCAACACTTTTGCTGCCACAAACTGAATTTGTCCCTTGCTGTCAAACTCTGCCATAACCTCATTTGTCCTGGATATGTGAAGTCAAACCGTTTAGAACAAAAAAGGACAAATAAGTTTAAATGTATTTTAACCATTCCAAACTAGAGACTACTTAAATGGACACTCCTGGAAGAGTTTGACCCTTGGTACCAAGGCATTATATAGGCTGTAGGTATATGGAATGATAACCATAAAAATTAATAACTATAAAATTAATAATAATGATAAAATACAGTACAATTTAAAAAAACCCAAAACATTTGACTAAGTCTATCAGAAGGGAAGATACTTCTTCAGTTACTCCCTGACTTCATAAGCATCTGGAAATTGTTCATCAAGAAGTTTGAGACTGGGAACAACTCCTTAGTTTGTCAATTATGAAAAAATAATTTTACTTGTAATTACTGTTTGCAAGCAGTGTGCAAACTGACACATGTCTGACAAAGGATTTGCAAGAAATGCATCTTGCCAATAAACAAACCTTGTCAATAAATGCTTACTCACTTTGGCCTCTGCACTGCCTTAATTTAATTCAGAAAGCAATTATCATCACTCCTTTGGTTCCTGAATCCTCAGATGTGCAGAAGTATTTGCTTATCATAATTACAAATTTACTATTTTTTTGTAGTGGTAAGAGACTATTACTCTTCCGAAGTTACTATCAAAAAACTTAAGCCAAAAGTTTAACGGTGTTTTAAAAAAGCTTACGAAATTCTAAGTTTTCCCCCTTTTGCATTTTCTGCTCTGGCTCCCAGTAATTGTATTGTTGCTGTTTTTAATACAATCTCAAAATGTACTTGCCCAAGAGAGACAAATGTCTTAAAATAGCTATACTGTATGCACGTTTCAGGTGTTTATTAGATATGTAACTGTTATATTAGTAAATCATGCAGTATTGGCCCATTATAGGAGAAATCTTTAAGATGGAATAAAAAGGAAAAAAGAAGATGAGTTGTGTTGCGAAGTAAAAAAGCACAGACAGAAGGCAGTGTGAAGCAGTAGGTTCCAAAAATATTCTTTTATCATTCCAAATAGACTGTTCACCCTTTAACACTTCCATTAATCCTCCTGCACCAAAACAATTATTAATATATATATATACAAAATGAATGATATGCTACTAAGAGAATATATTTATGTCAAGACTTTGATATTGCCATTCTTTCAGTGAACGACAATCTGTTAATGCCTTCACACGACCTGCCCAGTGAGCACACTGATTACAGCTTTCTAGTTTTTGATTATTGCTGAAGTGAAAGTGTTAAAAGGAGGTCAAGCTCTCCAATAGAGGTGTGAGCTGCTGACCTTTCCACTGTTACTAGCTGAGGATTGAAAAGTAGAAGACGAGTAAGGAGACGAATCCAAGTCTTGGCCCTCCACGGAAGAGCTCTGAGACATGTCGGGCCCCTCAGTAGAAGGAGATCCCCCCTCTGCCCGTTGCACACTTACAATTTCAGAACTGTCCGAAGGGGTTACAGCAGAGTCTGGACCTTCTGTAGTAGTCTGAGAGCTATCACTAATTGGTGAGGAAGCCTGTGTACCATCATTCAAATCCATAGTGGCATCTGACTGGACAGCACTGATCTGGCTGGAGCTTCGACTCAACACTTCATCTTCTTCCCCTTCAGTAGCTGTACTTGTCAAATCACAGCTTGCCAGGTCTACAGAGTCTGACTGCAGCGTGTGCTGAGAACGTGGTTGCTCAGTAATGATATCATGTCCTGTAGGGTCAGCAGCTGAACTCCCCACTGACCCTGCTGTCGACACACCTGAAGAAGAAGCCAGTTCACTGGTTATCTCGCCCTTCACAGAGGCTGCAAAACACAGACATTTATGAGTCAATCAAGTGTTTAAACTCTTGATATACACACCACACACTAAGTCACATATTAAAGTAGGCTAAGGAAAACATGTAACTAAACAGTTAAACTACAGGTAAGGAAATAAGCATCTGTAACATGCCACTCCATCTATACCAGTGACTGAATATTGACAGTCTCTCCATCAAAAAAAAATGCAGTCAACTTCATTAGGTAAGTATGTTTTATATTCAGCAGTATTTACGGTTTCAGTTTTGTGAGCATGTCTGTTGAGTGCCCATCCACTTCCTTATCACCATAACACATCATTTATATATATATTTCACACAGAGCAATAAAAGAATGTATTTGTTGACTGTGCTGCTAAAGAGAAAGGCAGGTACCTGTAAATGATGCAGTGCTGACATCAGATCGGGTTTCAGAGTCATCATCCAAACCTTCTTCTTCACCAAGAAGTATTTTACCTGAGAAGTGATATAGGAAAAAAATTTAGTTTTCCAAAATTATAGTCAGTTTGAAATGCTGAAGAGTTGCAGACAGTTAGATGTGAAATCTATTTTTTAAATAGTTTGTTCAAATAATTTTTCATAGCTATGACAGGTAATAGATGGAAAAAATAAAGGAATGAAGAAAGTGAACACCCAGTCCCTCACTATCTGATCAGGGAAGAAACAGCAGTGACAGGGAAACAGATTAGTTTTATTTAACAGTGTAACTATTCAGGAAACTATCTACAACCTTATTAATTCTAGTTTATTTTTGTGGACTATATTTAAGATCCCACTAATTTCATCAAGTATGTCCTATTATTAAGGACTGGATACCTGGCATCTGGATGTCTGCCCTCAACTCAGATGGATATAAAAGCACCACAAGTAATAGAACAAATAACCTCTTCCTCCTTAAGGCTAAGAAAATTATCAAAGACTGCTTGCAGTTTGGGGCTTGGAACTCCAATTATAACAGAATGGAAAATGCCTGGGGGGAAGAGCAGTGCAGATCAGAAGCACAAGACAACATAAGTGGGACAGGGTGATGAACCATGGACAACAGCCATTAAGAACCAAGGATTACTAAGGCAAAAAAAATCTTCAGAGAGGCTTCTGCCATAAGAAACTTGAGAACCACTTATAACACGATCACCACAGAGTTCTCTTGCTCACAGAGCATTATCTATTTAAATTACAGGCAGTGGAAAGAGAAAGATACCTGCAGATGCACAATTGTCTGGAAGCCAACCAAGGACACAACTGCACTGAAAAGTCTGTCAATGGGACAGGACATAAGAGTGCACAGGGAGCTGCTGAGCCCATCCTTCTGGATGTTGTAAGTCACTCACTGAGACAAAGGGACTCACAATAAATGCTTTGAGATAAGACTGGTTTGCCATTTTGAATATACTGCACTGGTAGTCTAAGATTCGCCATGCAAGATACTGATGTTTGGATAACTCTAGGTGAATTCTTTTGCATCTCATTCAAATTATCAGGAGGCAAAAAAAGCATTAACAGACTTTTGAATGAATTTCTCTTTCACAACTGCTTTCATACATAGCAGTACCACTGTAGAATTATCTTCCTCCAAAATGAATGGTTTATGCTACTCAAACCTGTAAGTAAGGCAGAAAAGTAACCATAGCATTTCCATACACGTTCTCTGTAAAATAACAGTAATTGAGAACTACATACTCCTATGAAAGAACAAGTAAAATTATGCTAAGAGTTCCCAACAAAAAGTATGAAATATAATATATTCTTCTCTATTATTTCTCACATTTACATCCATTTCACTGAAACAAACCAGGATATTCTTCTGCTTTCCACAGCTGACCACCTCTAAAAGTAAGTGAAAGAGGAAGGACACTGAAAAACAGTCATTAGGCACATTAGGTTTTGTATTTTTAACTGAGTATATAACATAAGCAGCAGGATACTTTTCCACTATTTGATAAAAAAAAAAAATAGAAATCAGTCCTAAGTTGCAGAACACAGGCTTTCATTTCAAAAGGAGTTTTCAGCCTTTTTTGCAAATAATCTTCTGAAGTTGAAACATAAACAAACCAACACAGGGTAGCTGCTCAGAAGTGAAGTTGGTCTGACACAGTAAGACTGCAAAGACGTGGAACACACAGATTTCTATAGATCAGCCTCACTTTACACCCCTACACATAAAGGAGTATTACAGCTTGAGAAGTCTCACTCATTGACTACTACTCTATATGACAGTAGACTGTAAAACGACTTCAAGGAGGAACTGGGTATAGGCTTGGATTTTCCCTCCTTTCTACAGTGGAGAGCAGCAGAAAACAAAAGATTCACAATTTGAAATTAAACCTGAACAAGGCACAAAATCATTAAGAGATTTCTTCAAATTTGTTTATGCCACTGCTTCAGACCACAAAATCTTCATACCATAATCTTGAGAAAGGATAAAAGCTGATGACTCATACATGTTTTCCCACTGAGTGAAGGAAAGATTAGTGTTTTAACAAGTACATTAACTGAATTTACACTGTTATTAAAACTTCAGAGTTACACAGAACACTACTAACAAGTCAAACTATCAAAATGATGATTTACATTTTTCATTTACAAATGCTATGTGTTGTTATTCTGATTTGTTGCACTGTGTCTCACCTTTGGATGCTGCAGCAATATCTACTTTCAGAATACCCATTCTTTCAACCTCTTGTTTCTAAACTAGAAACTACCATTGCATTCATAGGCATTATTTTGTTCAGCTTTGGCCACTATTTCACATCTAGGTATATTCTTACAGCACACAGGTAAGGTACTTCAAGCATTACGACATTCCTTGCCCACAGAGATGGAAGAACATACTTGGAAAAATATAAGCTATAATGGTCCTTCAACTTCATATAATCTGATTTTGTCTTAAAACTATTTTTCCTCAAAGTTTTTCTGTTCAGCATTGCACATCTCTCTGCTTACCAATGCTTCAAGTGACTGCACTACACTCACACGTATTTTCACTGCAGTAGCAACATTTTGCTCACCTAATGCAGGTGATGAAAGTGTCACTCAGCTGTATCTAGACTGGTTCTGTCATAGTAATATGACTGGTTTTAATCAAAGTGTAAGCATATAACTAAATATGAAGTACTGTCATGCACAAACTGGGAAAAGAATACTTCAGAGCAAATTGTATTCTTTAAAATTCTGCGAAATGAATTACCTATTGAAGAAAAAAATATACACAGCAAAAGATGTATAGAATTAATCATCAAGAACAAGAAATTAAAAAGCATGCAAACATACACATGCATTAGTGAATTACAGAGAAAAAAAGAAAGCAAGCCTAACAAAACGAGGAAGGTAAAGTATTTTGGGAATTACATTAAAGATTAAATATTACCATCAAAAAGAAGCATGCCCTGTTCAGAGAGTTTATTTTTCCATGTGCTCTTTAGAAGTGAAAACTACACCAATAATCATCACCATAACTTTGATGGTGAAATACAGCAAAAATAAAATTATACTGCTTTAAATAATTTTAGAATATCTTGATTGCAATATCAGAAATTGCGTCAGTATTCTTTTCATATTTACAGTGATTAAGCTCAGCTGATAACAAAGGCAGTTGTGAATGAAGACCCAAGTTCAGCAAGACAATGAAGTGAGGAGGGGGAAGAAAAAA
Source organism: Neopelma chrysocephalum (assembly GCF_003984885.1). Taxonomy (NCBI): domain Eukaryota; kingdom Metazoa; phylum Chordata; class Aves; order Passeriformes; family Pipridae; genus Neopelma; species Neopelma chrysocephalum. The sequence goes on along the minus strand of NW_020897731.1, from coordinate 392,078 downwards.
AAACAACCCTCAAAAAATCAGGAAGGAATGCAATTAAAGATTTGTTTTTGAAAATAATCACCTTTATGCTTTCTTGCAAGAACAGGGCTGCATGAAGACCCCCCTCCAGCTGCAAATCACAGAAAGTAACACATCAGGGCAAAGACAGAGCTGCTGAAATCATGAAGGAATTCTAATAGCCACAAATGGGAAGGAAAAAAAAAACAAACAAAACCCAAAAACCAAAGCCAGGAAGAAATGGCAAATTTTTTGCTTTTGAAGTCCAAGGTTTTTTGACCATTTGCCATCAAATTACTTTGAATTTTCTATGCCACTTGTGCAAAGTTTGCTTTTAAAAACATGTTCTAAATTTCCCTGCTATGATTGCTTCCAGCTAATAATTTACCTTTCAGTAGCAGCAGTATTGAATGATCTGTTAGTTCAATACAGAAGTCCCTACAGAAATCCAATCAGAGACTGATTCTTTTGAAACAAGGAAGTAGCAGTTAAGAGAATTTAAAGAACATGCACTTCACAGACAAGAAAGCTGATAGCTGATTTTAATAGTTATGAATAAACTTAAGTTATGCTTTCATTTCATGCTGGTTTTGGTATTCAACAAGGAGCTCTCAGTAAATATAAATTCTGATTAGATCAGCTTCAATGAATCGCAGTTGTCAGATGATTGGTGAGAACAACACTAATTTTGTGGATGAAAAAAAAATCTGTCACCATATTTAACTTGTTTTGTGTAACAAAAAAAAAATCAACACAAATTAAAGAAACCTCTGAAGTTTGTCATTACTCAATGAACCCAGTTTAAGGAAGGAGGGAAAAAATATTTACTGTACCTCAGGAAAAAAGAAAGCCATGCATAACTTCATACATTTCATTTTATCCTTCATGCTTTTGGCTAACACTGAGAACTAGAGTTGATGATGCACGTTCATCTCCTTTTACTCAAATTACCAAAAATATAGCTTACCTATAAGTTCCACTATGCTCCCACTGCGGCTCCTGCTGGCAGGCTCATCTTTGGATACACTGACCTGAGCAATGCCCCCTGAGGTGGTCAGGGCATGGAGGAGTTCAGGTGGGGGAGTTCTAAAGAGCTGCTGTAGTAATTCTAAAGCTCCAGTCACAACATTATGGTCCTGATGTTGGGTGTAATGCAGAGTCAATTCATAAACCTAAAACCCGACAAAATACTGGATAAATTATGGAGACACAGCATACTACATGTCTTGTCAGCTACAACATTAAATTTCAGTGGTGCATTAAAAATAACTGATGTTTGCTATATCTGATCTTCACCATACTCTTCCAAGAAGAGAATGTCAATCAATTGTAGCCATTAATTGGCTTTTTGGTAGAAGTCTGTTGTTTCTTTTTCCTGTTACAGAAGGAAGAATCCTATCAAAGAGCACCATAATAACTTCCTGGCTCCTTTGGGAGCACCTAACAAGCACTGTTGATTCATTTTTCTGGGATTTCTGGTCATTACTTATCAATAACTCCAGTCACTGGATCAACTATTATTTACCAAGATGAATAGGAATTTGGGAAAAGAATTGAGAATGTTCAATATCAAACTAATGCTGGATCAAGATTCATTTATTTTCCTTCCAATTAGTACTCTTCAGGTAAGGGTTATTATTCATATTTTACCTGTATAAGTTGTTCTGGTGAAGGTGAAATCTCTGTTTCTTTCCTTGTTACGCCAAAACTGCCTTTCAAGCTGGTATCTTTTACTTGTTGTTGCAATAAAGGTATGAGATACCTTAGTGTAAGTAAAACACCCAGAATTAAAAGAGTAGGACGATCTTCTTCTACAGGAACCAACAAGCCTGAGAACAGAAATGAAGCAGACAATCATTTACTGACAGTGTTTAGTTTCGACACAAATGTTATTTCATGCAGTCCATATAATGGCTTCTTTAAATAAAAAACTCAAAACAACCAAAAGCTAGCAGCAACTTAAGAATGCTTTCTAAATGTAGAAACATTTGAAAATACATTGTTAATATTCCTGACAATTAGTTAAGCAACATGGGAGAATGATCAGAGGATTTTGTATCACCTTCCCTGTTCCCTACCTCTTTTTACTCCATAAAACACAACAAATTTTCTGGGTTTTTATACCTGATGCTTTCATCAAGTGATCCAGACTCCCTTCCTCCTCTCACCAGCCTCCTCTCTTCACTTGGCAGTTTCTGGCTAAACGTAATTCCATCACACACACGCACTACCATCCCAATGAGAGATATTTACACTTTGCCCCGTCCATCAAGTATTGGGAAGCTTGTTCCATATATCTACCTCCTAATCACAGTCAACTCCAAAACATATTAAGAACAAATATAAGTTATGTAAGAAAACACAAAACAGGGAGGGGAAAAAAAATTCAGAATCAATTCACAGAGTTCCTATTAGTTCTTCTGTCTGAATTCTGTACCATTGCCAGGACATTATCACACATCACCTTTAAGGGAGGAAAGTCCCAATGTGGCATTTGAATTTTTCTCATATCCTTGAAAGCAGCAAGGCTGACACGATAATGCCTTTTGTATCTGTTGGTCTTCCTTACCTCTCCTTTTGCAATATAGTCTACATACTAAAGAACCCTTTCTCAGTAACAAAACTGAGGCATGTTTCCTCTGAAATCCAGAGAAGCCTCTCAACGTGAGTTGCAAAGCAACCCAAAGACCATGCAAATTTCCCAGCTGAAGAAATATGGAAGCAATATCTGATGGAAAGTTGTGTGCTTTTAAATAGAAAAAACAATTCCATTTCTAGTCTAAGTTAGACCAGAATCTACATGGTGGTATTTCTAAAAAAAGGTTACAGGGTATGTGTTCATGGTCCAGAACACAGCAGTCATATCCTTCACCTCAGACCTGCTGAACTAATAACTAACAACCACGGTGATGAACCATGCAAATCTTCAGATTCCTGAGCCTGTGCAAGTTCTCCCAGAATCCCAAGCTCTCCTCATTTTCCAACAAGCTATTTGCTTCCTGAACTTTAGGTGCTTCTCTTAAATGTTACTGATTAGCATTGCAACAGACAGAGAGATACAAGCAGCTTTAGAAATATCTTCATCTAACTTAACAGAAAATAGAGAAAGCATTAGTAGTGTCACTGGTAGTCTAAGTATCCTTGCTTTAACGGAAAAACTTCCACATATGGAAAGTGTCTTACATGGAAAAAGATGCTGTTACTTACAGATAAAACAAACTAATTTCTCCCCCCCCCAAGTCTTACCTAAAAGTACATTCAATAACCAGGCATAAAAATACTGTGTTCTCCGTGAGTGTTGACAGATGCTTACTGCTGATCCTGCTGCCGTTCGACGGATAGTAGGGGAACTGGATTTAAGATTAGCTATGAAAGCCTTCAGTAAAACCTAAAAACAAAGATACCTTACTTAACTTTTTATGAGAAAGAAAAGAAGACAGAAGCGAATTAAGAAGTCCGCAAAAGTATTTTTCATTTTTTCTAAGCATTACTTCATGCACAACAACCAAGGGCAACTACTGCCTTAATTCGGACAGGCAGCTGGAACATTGCTTGCTGTAACATCTGTCTGATAATGCTGACAGCTGACTATGCTTTGGGATATAACAGGAAGCACTAATAAGGTAAAGAAAAGTACCTTAATCTCATTGTCGTTTGCAAAATTGCCAAATGCTGCCATGATTTTTGGTATTGCCGCAGCCAGAGTCTCCTGTACCGATTCTTCGGGTCTCTTACTTATCCGTGTCAGACAGGGCAAAAGGTTCACTAGGTACGGCCTAAGAACAGCAAAGGAGAAAAACTAATCTGAGATCAGAACAACGGTACCCATCTAATTATTTTTAATTCATACTCAAATTCTGTGGTATTATTAAATCATACAAAAATATACCTGTTAGCTATATAGAATGTAGGAAAAAAGGAAAATAAGTCTTCTGAATACAAGAATACACTTAAAAACCACAAGTCATTGTCTTCATAAGTTTTTCCCCCTCTTCCCCACAGTCATGTATAGCACAGAACTAAAACTCCATTAAAACGAATCAAATAAAGCTACTCCGGAGAGAATAAGGTGGTAGGAATTCCTCCAACCTCCTAATTACCTATTTAAAACTTCAGAACAGTAACCTTTTGTTAACATCTGTATTTCTTTAAAAGTTCTTTGGAAAGTTCATTACTAGGGATGTGTTTACCTGCACTTTTGAGGCCGAACTAGATGGGCAAGCTCAGCAAATCTCCAGAGTGCAGCGCGTAGACTTCTGGAAGCACCATTCTAGACAGAGAATTGTTACATTTAATCAAGCAAAACCATTTCCTAAAAAACCTGCCTATGATATACAATATACAGTATGTATACTAGAGAATATATTTTACTTAAACAGATAAAAATGTAAGGTGTCTGGAAGCCATAAATTTCCTTTAGCCAAAAAGAAGTCAGTTCCATGACTACTTTCATTTTTCTAGCTGGTTTTAGGAATTTTCTGAGTGGCCCAAAATGAATAATAAGCAACACCATGAAAGAGAAGGAAATATCTGAGATCTCTACTCTGCTGAAATCTGCTTAAAATACCACAGAAAAAGGCATCAATCAACAAAGAAACACTGATGATATGAGAGTCTAAAAATCACTGGAACACTTGTAGACATATAAATGCAGCAGAAAATTGACAGCAGTGAAGATATGCAAATAAATAACATTCAGCTTCTGAGCACACCAAAGGAAATAAATCAACATACTGATCTGTATCACTTCACAATGGTTTGACTGCTTAAGTTTAGTATCTATTTGCCTGTATTGACACCTTCAGTTGTGCACCTGACTTGAGCCAGAATGCCCTTACATTAGTGTCTAAGGATTTAGTACAGCTCCTTAGCATTGCTGGAAATAAAGAAAACCATGGAAGTCTAGGAGAAAGTGTTTATCTAATGTAGTTGAAACCCAACCAAAGTGCTTCTCAAATCAAGTCCCTCTGAAGACAGAGCTGAGATGTTTAAAACCTGTCATTTCTTTCTTTCTTTCTTTCACTCGTGTATCAAAGGCTTGCGGTCTTGTTAGCATGATAAGCTAAAAATACTTGCATCTGAATTACAAAATGCACTTTTTTCAGGTTCACAACCAAACAACAGATTCTGGCATGGCTCCTAAAGTGATCCAAAACTGATGTACAAAAAAACTTTAGTCTGCTGGCTGCTCCTGTTACCTCTCTCACACCTCTGTCATGAATCTGAGAGCACCTTTCAAGAAACACATTCCACCTGAACAATAAAATATTTCCTCCTGCAGCTGCAGCGCAATGTGCTGAAATTTCAGAGCAATTTATATGTTGGTTGTTTTCTGTTAATTAGATATATGTCCATTTCCATACCCTCAAAAATATTGCACGACATTAAGGCATAACAATACAGTAAAATATTCCTCCAGGGCCTACAAGTCGTCCAAATCTGCTAGAAGAAAAGCTATGCACATTGCTTCTGTGACTTATTTTCTAGAGTTCTAGCATTCCTCTCCAAAAATAACAAAAAGCAATATTATTAGTGTGTGACAAATAACACCCATATTTTCTCTCTATACAAGCCTGATTCTATGTTTATAGTTGCAAGAGATACGATTTCAGTAATATTGTCCTGAACACAGCATTTCTCTTTTGTAGTCACAGACTTCAAAAAGGCTATTACTGAATTTCTTTCTGTGACCATAATTAAATTGTGACTTTTGGTGCCAAGAAAGATGCTTCAGTATTTTTTCTACGCCTCTGTAAGAAGCTGTAAGTACACATCACACATTCATAAAGTAGTTGTAGCAGGTCTTCGAGCCTTGATCAAATGATTCCTCCAAGAGGTTGTGTCAATTAAGAATGTCACTGTCCTCCATCTACTTTTCTCCACCCTTTTGCTTCAAGTTGTTCTTTCCAGCTCAGTTAGTGGAGCAAACATCATGAACATGCCTTATTCCTTTGGGTTGGGAGTCACTAAGGTTAACTCAGACTGCTGTTCGCACCAAATGCTCACACATTTTCTGCCAGATAAGCTTTCAGGAGTGGTTAAATCTGAAAAACGGGGCCAACAGTGAAGAATTCAGTAGAAAAATACATTGAACAGTCACAAATCCTTCCAAAATGAAGCTTTGACCTTGATCTTAAAAGACAAACCATTCATTTACATTAATGCTACATTCCAATATATTAAAACATGTAATGAATACCATATTTCAGAAGGACATGAAAGAAACTCACCTTTTTAATTTCTTTATATAGTTCTAACTGTAACCTGGGAAGATTGGAATCCATCAAAGCCTGCAATAAAATGCATTGAGAACATACTGTATCAGAGGGGAGGCAGTTTACAGGAACGACGTCATACTTGCAATAGAACAGCTTCAAAAAAGGCGCAGAACTGTCTCATGGTCCCTATATTTGATGTATAACCAAGAAAGTGATAAACACTGAGGAGGGACACCTTTATCCTTCACACGAATCCAGACAAACTCCACAAACTATTTGCAGTTAATATTGACTGCTTTATCCACTCTACCTACAAAAGGCCATATGGGATCAGACTCCAAGCAGAGCCAACCCATCGTGCTTTCCAGCAATTGCCAGGAACAGATACTCAGGAATAGAACATTAAACCACAAGAATAGTATTCACCAAGCAGCAAGAGGCATCCCCTGCTATACACCCACATTGCCAAGCAGCCTCCTACTATTTCTCAAACTGAAGCTGTATTTGTACCGTTACCTTTAACAGCCCTTGAAAACCCCCTCTTTCATGAATCAGCCTATTTTCTGCATCTATTTATTACCACAAGGTGTCCTGGACACCACAAGTGTCACTTCCCAAGATCTGATCAAGCACACAGCGACAGAGTACACCTTGTAGTTTGAACCTGCACTCTGGCTAAGAATCAGTGTATGTGAAACAAAAGTAAGCACTGAGAAGTAGTAATTTTCTGTTCACCTCAACTTTGCCATTCTCTATCTTTGAAGTATCAGAGAATACAAAAAATACGAAAACAGTTCTGCTATATATAATCTCTTCATGCAGAATAATTTGTATACATTTGGTTACCCTTGCCCTTCCAGTTTTCTTTCTAGTGTGTACTACTATTTCTGAACATGACCACCACCCCTTCCTGAGATGAGAGAAGAGCTCCATGCACCGTGAAAGTGACTGCATCGTGGGTTCATACAGTGCTTTAACGTTTGATATTTAATTCTTTATTCCTCGCTCAATAATTTATTAATTTCTAATTTTCTAACTGCCTTCCTGGCCACCAGTCATTAAACTCACATCTTCACAGCATTACTCATGGTGACTACAAAATCTTATGATACACAGTGAGCTGCAGGCAGCAACTGCTTAAGCAGGGTCAGTGTAGTGCCTGTGGCTCCTCCAGACCACAACCTAAAACTGTATGCCCCAAAACTCCATTCACCCCAATTATACCAGTCATTATAATACAATTGTATAACTGGCCCAGAAAAATCCTACCTGGGTTGTATCTTTCTATTAACATAAGCACCCCACTACAGACTGCAGGTGCCTAAATGACAGCAGGTAGGACTTACTTGACAAAATTTAGGTTTTTATGAGACTTTCATTGCCCCCGTATATAAGTATATCAAGCAACACAAAAAGGCACCAACTAGTATTTAGATTCAAGGCTAAGTTGTCCTTACAACACACCAAACTAGAGCAACTCTTGTTGCTGGTGTAAAACTATAATTTTAGCGGGCTAGAATTTAAAATGCCATCAGAAAAAATTGTAAGCATAGTCACTCTAAATAACTACAATAATAAAACCCAATTACTGAGACCAACTGTACTCCAATCTGTGTGAAGAGTCCCACCAGTATCATTAGCACAGAGAATACTACAACATTGTGCATCAGCTTCAGAAACAAGACAGCTTGACCTTACCCACAGAAAACTGGTAAACTCTCAAATTGGTATTTTTTCTTTGAAAGGTATCACCAAGGTTGTTTAAATTTTGAGCCATGTATGTTGTCTTTGAGATTCTGACATATAAGTGTAGTGATACTCTAAGATGACCTACAGAGTCCTTGTCTAAAGTTACATGGTCAACCTTGTCTAACACAGAAGTGTTAGTTTTTCAGTTAGACTAATGAGCATAAACTCCAGACACGTAGTTACACCAGTAATGCTTACATCTATATTCTCCAATTTCAAGAGAGAAAATACAAAACATCTACCTAGCAAAAGAATTAGTCTCTAAAAATGCCTGAGGTACTAAAGAAAGCTGAACTTGGTCTAAAATGCAAGCTCAGGGGTCCAACACCTCTGTTCCACTCATCACAAGCATCACTGCAACTTGCACAACCAAAAATAAAACTGCGCATCTTTTTGTCACTGTATTTATACACACAAGAGTGTCTGCCTAAAGACTAAGTTGCTTACACACAGCATGAACACAGAAACAGAATACAAACTACAATCAGCTTCCATAACAGTCTGATACATCCATGTTGTTGGAATATCACACTGTTACCATTTCAGAGCTATGACCAACTGGCAAGTCTAAGGACTGATAGAAGACTCTGTCATTTAAAATCACTTCAATCTTTAAAACCAAACCAACTACCATACAAGCGTTTGGAAAAAAAAAAAGTTTTTCAAGTTATCTTGAACCATGCCAGAAAGCAACGATATTAAATAGATTAGGGAATTTATGAGGTAAGTTTTATACCAAGCATATGTAAGAGTTTCATGAAAAGTAGGAAGTTTGCATTCTTCAAAACAGTTTCAGAGCATCTTTTAAAGTAAATTAAGTTAAATAATAGTGTATGCATTTTACAGAATGCTCTCCCACAAACGGAAAGACATTTAAATCAAAGTGAAAAGAACAAAGTTTCACAGGGCAAAATAAAAAAGGAAGGCACTTGCACTTCCTCATTCCCTATCATTATGGAATACACTACATAATGAGTAAGCTTTCTTCACACAACTTTCAGCCACAAGCTCAATCCCCAAAACTTAATTCCTTCAGATATCAAATAAACAGAACGTAACTGAGGAAATCCATAAAGAAATAAGGATGTTTAGTTTGCTTGCTTCTACACACCCCTTCATGCTAAAGAAAATTATTATTTGCGTATTTCTAAAGCACCTAAACTTGCATCAACTAAGTTAATTATGCAGGTACCTAAGGTTGACTTAAAGTTCAATTATTTCTGGGGGAAAAAAAAAGGGCAAGTGAAGGCAAATCTGTCCTGAAAGCAGTAGCTCCAAGGAATTACTCAAAAGGTTCATTTTAAGATATTTTGAATCACGATTTAAACCTTGCCTGACCTCCTATGAATGCCCATCTGCTGTTCTCCAACAAGCCCTTCACTCTGGATCACAGTAGGGGAATACACAATCTCCAGAACACCATATTTATCCTAAGTACTGCCTAAAATCTCCTCCTACAAGTCTCAGCAAATCACACTACCTGAATTGGGGCATACTACTAGCCCAGAATTAAAAGGCACTACAGCTTTCAAGCAGCTTTTAAATAATATTTTTACCTTTCCTCATGCTAAGTGTCTTTATGTTTACAGAACAATAATAGAGTATTTCTCCCACACAAGATGATTTTAGAAAAGCCGACATTCTTGTTTTGGTTAACTTGAAGAGAACAAAGTTAATGAACAACTAGAATAGACTAGATTGGAACAATGAATGACAGAAGACAAGTTAAATATGTTGATCTGGGCATTAGAAGCTCTCTTAAGAGCGTGTACAGAATTTAGTAAAGAAGCTTACTTAGCCTCTTACATTATGAGGTATTATTGAAATAAGAAAAGCAACTACAAGAACATTAATGTGAATTCATACAGGACAGTGCATCAAGAAAAGGCAAAATGTGGTTCTTACTTTAATAACTTTATTAAGGCATTCATCAGCAACCATCCGGACGTCAGATTCTGCATCCTCACTGCACAGGAGAAAGAGTTCCATAGCAATGCCCAGCAGCTTCTGAAATTCTGGAGAATTTCTAAAGAAACAAACATTAGAAAATTACAATGTGCACTCTGAAAAGGAAACACTAATGCTGGTTTTGAAGGTGTTTTATAATCCAACTACACATATATTATACACACTTACACAGGAGGAGAAGACATACAGCGTATTAAAGCACTTCATTAGGAGTTGGGACATCATTTCCCTGCTCTTTCCTACATAACCTGGCAAGGTGTTTGGCCTCTGTGCCTAAGTTTCTCTGTCTGCAGTAGAAGGATAATGCCTACTCTACGAACAGTTAAAACAAAAGTACTTACTTCTTCAACTTCTTGGGATGGTTAAAAGTACAAAATCATGTCATTTCAATTTTAAACAGAAATTCAGCACTTGAAACCAGCAATTATCAGGAATCCTCCGAATAGGTAACACTACCAAGTTGCTATTCATTCTAATGCAATAAATTAAAGACATTGCCTTACCTTAAAGACTGAGCAACTATGTTTTCACATATTGTTAGACAATGGTTCACTCGATCTTTCTTGGTAGCTGAAAGTTCTTTCTTTCTAAAGGAAGAAAATAATGACAGTGAGTCTGAGACAAGAGTTCAAAAGTGACCACTGAAACATTCTTGCTGGAGCAGTGTCTAATGATTATACAAGAAAAAGATGCACTTTCTGGTCATTAGATAAACAGCTATATACCAACCACCTGTAATCTCAGGACCTCATCTGCCAACTGCTGCTGAGAGCAGGCAGGACACAAGCAAAGGGAAGGACATAAGCTTAGAAAGACAATAAACCATTTAACAGGGAATATCATATTAATTCTATAATTCTGAGAAAATATTTTGGAAAGAAAAATGAAGAAGAGTAAATGGAAAGGAAAGAAAAAGTGGAGCATACCTAGAACAAAGTGAAAATAAAAGACACTGATAGAATGAAAAAGGTTGGGGAAAAGAAGCCATGAGAAAGAAAAATACCACTTTTAAAAAGACCTTCCTCATACATAATATCATCTTAGACTTGTTTTGTCTGCCAAGGTCTTGAACTTGAGTTCTATTAAATGGACCATATTGCATCTGAACGGCAAAGGATGACAAAGCAATCCAATCATAGACTACATTCCTCCAAATGGTAATTATAAAAATAGCAAAGCTCAAGGCACAGTTTCTGCCCATCGAGAATCATGTCCCTACAGTAACACTTGGTATAGCCCAAAGTGTACCAGAAAGAGAATAAAATTCACAAAATCAAAGGATGTGCATCTACAAACAATGCAGAGCACAATATGAAAAGCTTCTACTTCACAAAATCTGTTTAACATTCACTTCAACATGACATAAGCTCTTGGAATAGCAGCTCTTCCCTGCTCCACCCCCAACAAAGGAACTGAGAACAGAGAGCGAGACAGACTCTCGACCATGACTGTGAAATTTTATTTCAGCGTGCAGTATCTCCTACTCCTAACTTTACTGACACAGAATCACTTCTAGGAAAGCAGATGTTACTTTTAAATAATTAAGCAGTAGCAACACTAGAGCAAAACCACACACCCAAAGGTACTTTTCCTGAGTCTGTTTCACAATAAGGAGTTATCAGCTCCTTCACTCACATTCACACAGAATCTTTCTTTTTGTTTTTCAAGTGAAAACTGATCATCTGTATTTTTAGTATTTAATTTTCTGTCTTGGCAAAAAATAGCAAAACTCATCAAATAACAAAACAGTGTCTCTGAACTAGAAGCTGGAAAAATATCTGAACAGCCTTAAGCTGCATTAATACCATTACCACAACATTAAGGACCAATAGCAAGTAGCCAATGAGCACAGTAAATTAAGCTCACTCAAAATACAGTGTTTGACAATTTTTTTAAAAGAATTACACTGTAATATTTAAGAGCTTTAGCTCAAATAATAGTACAGTTTTGGTAAAAGTCATTCTTTGCCAGTATCCCTGTCTTTTTTCTTCCATCGGGCTGGAAGTGGGGGTTGAAAAGTGTTACGTTATTCCCAAGATTTCAGTTTTTCCCACAAAGATCCTCTCATCTCACCCCAGAAATACCTTCCATTTTTAGAAGTTTAAGGAATAGCTCTGAACAAGGCCATTTTTTCCATTATGGTTTGGCAGCACTTTATTTAGGCAAGCTACAACATTCCTCAAAGAGGATCCCTTCTTGGGCTTGTGCTCTTAAACCACTGGCAGAACATGAGTAGACAACTTGAATTTGACCAAGATACACAATGTCTTTCTCTCCCTCTTGAAAAAGCACCAGAGTCTTGGGCAGCATTTCAGATCATCTCTAACAAAACACCAAATACTCCCCAAGATGCCCATCTGATTTCATAACGTCAGCACCACTGATGTGAACAGCCACCTCAGAAAATAAATCATTTCACCTTTCAGGATAATTTTGCCCAGCATTGCCCACATCTCTTATGAGCACCATTTTCAGCACACATTCAACCCAAAAATAGAACAGGCACATCTGAACTTGCACATAAGCTCAGTATTCCGGACACAAAACACATTAAAGATACTGCTGAATGAGACTGCTTTCAGAATAAAGTTCTTTATTATCTACACATAATATAGCCCTGAGCAAGGCAGGCAGTGCTGTTCAATACTGCTCAGACTAATACAGATCAATCTCTTGGGCAGATATCTGTAAACACAGAGCTCAAGTAACATTTAATCTACCACTGAAAATTTTGCTGAAACAACTAACTTAAAAATTAAAAAAGGCCTGGCTAGAGAAAATTTAACTTCTAAAAAAATTATTTAAGGAAATGAAAAGTGGAAGGAAAGCCCCAATGTATATCACGTGCATGCATACATTTTCTGTGCCTACAGAGGGAGAAGGGTAACAGAACAGGATCCAGAGAGAACATATGATTTTTTTATTTAAATACAAAAATACAGCTCTATTCAGAAGTATTATGAAGTCCTGAGGCAAACTGCTGATGAGCATACCCAGGGGGTCAACAACAGCATCACGCATTTGATGAATCAATCACACATATCTAATGAATAACAGAAGGCAGGAGATACTGGAAGCAGCAGTTATCTACAGGAAAGCTTCATCTCACATGCAGAGGAGTTTAATCTCCTGCCTACTTCTACAGACCATCTCTAGCCAGGAAGATTAATGAACAACGTAAGAAAACCATCAAGCCCGGATAATTTTCCCCTCTGAGTCCTGATGAGCTGACTACAAAGAGATGCATCTCAACAATGCTAGTTTTTATTAGACCTTGAAATTAAGGATATGTTACGAGGGGAGAAGTTCTAAAGCTGAACCAGCAATAAGAAAAAGAGCCAAACCAAACGGCTTGACATTAATCTTGAGAAAAATAACAGGAAACTAAAAGCTACTCTATTAATAACAAACAGAACTATGAGGGGGTCAAGAAACAAACTAAGTCCAAATATGGGAGACAATTGAAACAATATGTATTAACACAGGCAATGATGGGTAGTCAAGTTAACTAGAACTGGTCTACTAGACACTCTAGAAACGCTAATTCCAAAAACACCATCTAGGAACCACCACTGCCAGGCAGGGCAATACGTATTATCCACACTGTTCACGTGGTCTTCAATGAAGCAAAAATTCATGATACGCATCCATATAGCACTAATCAAGCCAATCTGCGACCACAGCTCCAGGCAAACACAAAAAACCCAGAAAAACTGGTGAATACAGAAAAAAGCATATTGTTGGAGAGCACTTGGGCTTTTGCAGCACCTTTTGCTGTATCGGTAATGGTTAGAATCAAGTGTTTTAAAAAAAAATTTAAAAAAATTACAATAATTGACTATTAGAACAAGTTGACAAGAGAAAAGGTGAAGAATCTACCTTTGGATTAACCAAATAAAAGCTAAATATCTTTCCAGAAGAAATACTAGCAAGTCATTCTCTCAGCTGACAAGAAGTAAAAATGAATAAAATGTAAAATACAGGATGTGTGATGACCTGTCTGCTTTTTAGTTTCAGTGAGTAAACTCTGAATTTTTACATTATACTAATAAATTTCTAAGTTAGTGGGAGCTTTGTAATACAAAACACAACACCCAATTTAAAACAAAATCGAAGAGTCTGAAAAAGATAAAAATGGATAAGGAAGAAAATCAGATGCCTCAGCAGAAGTGCATAGAAGCAATATGACAGAGAGCTCAAATTAAGTTTCCATAGAAGGGAAAAAAAACCCCCACAAGAGATAAGAGAAGGGACCAGACACTGACATCTGACTGTAATGCATAATATAAGCATAACACATGATTATTGCTGATTAAAATCTCTTAAAACAGAAAAAGCTCTGACTTTCTTGGTAAAAGCTTGGATTTGATTAATATTTTAATAAAAAACTAAAGACAGGATATCAATATTACCAAAAGTTCTGGAGTCATTGTCTTACAACAAAGCGAAGAAAAACATGGATGCATGTTGTGCAAACAATAAATTCTTCTCTACTTCAATCTCTCTGATCTTAAAACACTTCACAGCAGGAGACAGCCCTCAGTAGGACACAGGATCCAGACAGAACTACAAAATATTTAAGTGCTATTTACACAGAACCATAAGGAAGATGAACATAGAGACAATTTTCCTTTCCAGTCCATTACAAACAAGAAAAAATAAATGCAGACAGTATTGTGAATTACATCCAAGATGTCACCTGCCATTCCACTACAAGTTTGGGAAGCTTCAGCAAAGGCTGTCACAATAGCCTTTCACTGGCTTTTATAAGGCTCAGTGCTGTCACTGAATTTGTACTGCTCCTGGGGGCATGCAATCCCATCAGCTTCCTGAAAACACAGCCTATTTTTAAACACAAAGCAAAGTCAACAAGGACAACTACAACACTAATTTTTTAATGTTCAGAGTAGAATATGTCTAAATTTAGACCACCCAAACCAAGCATGATATCCCTCAGCAAGCATCACAAAGAATTTTCAGGATTTTCTCTTGAAATACCACAACTTGTCTCATCAGTAACTTTCTAGACAGACTTTTTGAACTGCATATAGGAAAGACTAGAAATAGATGGTCATCCATTCCCCATGTCACACAAAGTACTAGTATAAAAAATGCACACCAGTAAGGTATCTAAAAACAATCAGCTCATGAAGATGAGTTTTTTCACCTATTATGCACCAAGTGTGACGATGCATTGAGACTGTTTGAGACAACACTCTCCAAACAGAAACAGTCCCAACAGTGATAATTTAGTTGGCAACTATACCAGAGTGTGCTGTGGGAGCAGGTGGCCCAGAGCCCAGAGTCGTCGCTTCCTCTGCCAGCACCGTGTGAAACCACCAATTTAGGAGTTACCTGCTCCCCAACCCTTCTGCTTCCCCCATCTCCCCAATAGCTGGAGAAGAAGTAACAGTGTGACTCATGTCTTTATCCTGTAAAAACCTGGGTCTTTGCACCTGCTCAACAAAAGCTATTTTCGAGGACACAAATGCAAGGGGCAGCACTTTGGTACTGAACAGCTCCTTGTCCTCCAATAATGCCTCCTGATGGGACACCAGAGCATCTCATAGATATAATGCATTTGTCCCTTATGCTTAAGAAAGCAAAAGGGTATCAGGAATATTTAAACTAATCCCTATTAGGTCTCTGCGCAGCAAGTCACAGCACAAGACTTTAAACGAAGTTTATCACAAACAGACATATCCACTTATCCACAGCAACTCCTTCCAAACCTTTCAGAGCTCAGACTTCAACTCCATTCAACTTCTGAATTCATAAATGTTAATGCTTGTTTTTAACTTCAACATGAACTTTCAGGGCACTGTTCTGACAAGATCGAAGAAAACCAACCAAGTGACAATTGACACTCTTAAAGATATGGAAGGGAACTACAGAATGGAAGAAATTTCTCTTGCTCAGCCCTGAATCCTTATTTCAAGAAACCTGTATAATCAGCTGGAGGGAGCTCAGTGAAAAGACACTCATGCAGAAAGAATCAAGCACTGAAAAACAAGGTCTGTGAGGGAGGATTTCGAGAGTTACCAGAAAAGAAAAGGTTGAAAGGAGTGCTTTAAGTTACGCTTAAGGGGTTTTGCCTTTTTTTGCAGCAGTGTATCAGCCGAAAATAAGGTTTTCCTTCCTAGACCCAGCCTGTGAAACCCACACAGCACCGCTGTATCCCCCGTTCATCACCCGCACCGCTGAATTTTCAAACGTGCTCCCCCTGAAAGTTACTCCGCACTTAAACTTCAGCAGAGTCGGCGGCAGTAGCAGCAGCACCCGGACAGGTTTGCGGAGCCGCCTCCTGCCCAGGACGGGGCAGCGCCGGGGCCGAGCGGAGGTGGCGGGGCGGTCGCCCGGGACCGGGCGGGGCGAGGGACACGCGTGCGAGGACCCCCCAGCCCCGAGCGCGGGGCACTCACGGTCTCTGCAGCGGCTCCTCGGGCAGGGCAGCCGGGCCCTGCTGCTGCTGGAAGGAGCGCAGGGACTCGAACGCCTTCGTCAGCTTCTCCATGGTGGCCATGTCCGCTCCGCCCGCGCCGCCGGCACCGGCCCGCGCTCAGACCCGCCCTCTCGAGGGCGCCCCGGCGGGCCCGAGCGCTGTCTCACCGCCGCTGCCGCTGCCCCTGCCCCGCTGCCGCCGCAGTGCCGGCGCTGCGCGGGCCCGGGCCCGTCACAGCCGCGATAATGAATGGGGCGGGCGCCGCCCGGGGCCGCGGCCGCCTCCCGTCCGCCCCGCCGCCATCTTGGACCCGTCCCGGCGACCCCCGCGTCGCCGCCACCCCGCCCCCACCGGGCCGCCCCGCCTACCCCGGCCCGGCGTCACGCGCGGGCACGCGGTAAAGGGGCGGGCAAACGGGGAGAGTGACAGCCGCTCTGTCCAATCAGAGAGCGGACCCCGCCCCTCCCCGCGCGCCGGAGCCGCCGGGTCCCAGAGCCCGCCCGGCGCTGCTCTGCGGCGCCCCCTGGTGGTGAAAGGCAGCCGTGACCCGCGGCCCGTGAGGGGCTGGACCTTCCTCAGGGGGTGCTCCTCGCGCTTCTAAAGCACACGCTAAACACACAAGATACAAGAGACAGTATACAACATTTAAATCATTGATTAGATTACTAAGCACTTAAAAAGAAAATCAACAGTATTGTGAACTTTCCAATTGTAACCACTGATTTTAATACTCGCTGAATACAGATTGCAAATGACAGCCGATGAGACCTGGTAATTCAACTTATATCTCAAGCACATGAAACTGGGTGCCAGCAATGGAAATGGAGAACAGCTCTCGGAACTATTAAGAAAATAAATTTTCAGTAATTCGACTTGGTTATTGTTAGCACATATGAACAAAAGAAGTGAAGCTCATGTCTCTGAATATTCAGGCCAACAGAAGTCATCACATATTCCTGCCAAATATTCAGTAACTCAGCGCTCTGCCAGTTAACTTTATTAGCATGTTAATAAAAGACAAACCATTTGAAACATTCCTCTGCAGTAAACCTATCCACAGTACTGAAAGCAATTCAATTTAGAGCAAACCCCTATTTCATTATAAATGTGTAACAAAATGTGGGCTATCAAAAAAATATATTTTTCCCCGATAAAGCTTGCAGAAAGGTTTCTCTGGAACATGTGGATGATCATGAATTTTTTATTTAGCAAATGATACATGATAGAAGGTGACAGGCAGAGCTGGACTGCTGCACACACTGCGTTAATTGCATGTGTCACTCCACACTTTCAAATAAACTTAAGCACATTAAGAAGAGCATAAGCTCTTATAAAAGATTAAACAAGCCACCAACCAAGTCACTCCTTGCAAGCCTGCTCTGAAGCTTTAGATCAAATGTGTGCCAGTCCCCTATGGGCTGCTGACTCACCGGCAGGAGCGCCGAGGCACTGCCTGCCCACAAGCACATCCCTCTTTGTTCTTCTTGTCCTTCCGAACTGGATCGGCAGTGGGAGCCCTCTGGCTCATTAAGCAGGAGTTGAAACAACTGTAAGACAACTCGGGGGCATCAGGTTTTTCTTTAGTGAGTACCTTTATCAGTAGGTACTCCCAACCCAAATTTACTGCCCTATGGTTTTGCATGTATCGTGTCACTGATCCTGCCCCACAAACAGCCGCATTGGCAAAAATAAAGTCATGTAAAACAAGCAAGGGGCAAGAAAAAGCAGGCAGGGTTAGAAATGGGCATTTTTGTGAAGTCAGCATTACCTCAAAGAAAAACGAAGTCACAATTTTAATGCATTAACAGTGCACACCTTAAAGGTTATATGAAATTTAGTGGATGACAATGGATTAATCTCAGCCTCCAGGAGAAAAAAAAAAAGGAACATGCTCTTACCTTGTCTATAAGGTTACCTCTGGATCTAATGTTTTTAAGAACAGGTTGGACAAGCATGTCAGGAATATTTTTCGCTGTCCTGTCACACTTTGGCCAGTATTTCTGCATTCCTGTGAACGATTCACCAGGTAATTGGTACTACTCAAATAATCCAACAGACTTCACAAGACTGCTGGCCCACGTGGTTTGACATACGCACAGATAATCTGCAACACGCCATGGCACAGTTGTATTGTTGTTAAAGTAATTAATTTGAAGTTGTTTTGTGGAGCATTTCAGTGCTTAGACCTTTAATTCATGTCATAAAATTACAGTAAATGTGTTGATGAAAAACAGCACATCCCAGCAATTTTTTCTGCAAACAGAAATTTATGCAGAAATCCAGAGTCAGACCATGAGATAAAGTATCAGTTGAGACAATATAATAGAGCTAGGGCACTTTTTCCTGGATCGGACTATCTTACATTTGTAAAAAACTTACAGTATGCAATACATATTTTTTGCTTCAAGAAATTGTAAATTTCTTTTTCAAATTGCAATTTTTCTTTTTATTCCATCCCAGATACCATGGCAGACATGGTAAATAAATCACATTAGACAGTAATAGATGTGGTTGAGATATGCGGCAGTGTTTTGCTTTTATTTCAGGAATTACAATGCTAGAACATCCAGGAAAACAGCTCACACAAGAACAGTCAGTGGTTTGGAGATGCTGGAACTAACACATCACATTTAACGGTCAGCTTCCTATGCCTTGAAAGAATTCTGGTGTTTTGGACACATCTGGAACATGACAAAAAAGTTACCTACATCTCATGTGCAAAACTCAAGTTACACCACAAGAACAATTATGAAATAAAAAAGAATTGTACATTCAGCAGAAGAGACATGATAAGCACCAAAATAAGCCAGGCAGGTAATTAAAATCAAAGTAAACATGAATTCCGTTTAAAGATGCTTTCCAATCATTCAAATTTTTGAGGACTTCGTAAAGAGAAGTATTTTCTGAAAATCTATACTAAAATGAAGGTGGTAATTCCAATGTTAAATTAATGTAACACTAAATTGTAAACCATAGAAAAATATTCCTTCTGTTGACTTATTTTAGTAACTTGTAAATAAGTATTCTCTGAACAAATGGCAATGAAAAATTTCTTGTATTTCTTGTTCAGTGTTGTTTGAAAAATAATTGGAGTACATTCTAAAAATGGATTGTTACTGTATTTGATAGCTTCTATCATTGATTTATAAATTAAACTATTTCATTCTGAGATGGAGACAATTCTCTTTCATAACCCTTCAAAACTACTGTTTTAAGATTGATTGGGGAAAAAAAAAGACAACATCTATTAAAGGCTAAGATTTGTCAATAATGCTCTTGTTGTCACAGAAATACCACAGGTTTTTTCCTATTTAATATTATTTTTAAATTCTCATTTTTTCAGCTGAGACTGTTTTGTTGTTGTTATAATCCAGAAACATAACACCATCTCTATAATGAACACTACACCTCAGGGGGGCCAAGGGGAGGAAGCTGACAACTTTTTTAATAGGAAAAAAAACAACCCTGAGGCATGAAGATTCTATTCTGTTGGTCACAACATTCAAAAGCATTAAGTAAACCAATAAGATACTGGTACATTGTTTCACAGTTTCTGAATTTTGAGCTAAATAGAGATTCATGAGGTACACACAAGCAGACATTGGGACTTATGTACACAAATGCTTGGAAAACAAGCCACAGAAAAGGAGGGTTGATCTCATGCAAATAACTCCATGGAATTCCACAGATCTTTCCAAAGCTTGCACCAGCTGGGCTATTGGATTGTCTCACTGCTATTAAAGCCTTCTAACACATAGATCAAGAATCTCAATGAAGTCATACCGAATAAAAAGAATTTTCTTGGCTTCCCCCCTGCCACAACAGTTTATTGGGAATAAAAGGCTACATAATCAGTCAACACAACCTCCTGCCTTTGCCCTTCTTTGTCTCAGTTGTGTCCTAAAAAAATCAAGATATAAGTTCATGTTAAATTTATCACACCACAATATTTTGCTTTCAGGTGTTCTCCCTTCTCCTTACCCCTTCCCCACTTTCAAAAGGCATCTCCAAGCTCCCAATACTCCAATAAAGATATTTAACCCACGTTAGTCACCCTAAACACCAAAACATCTTCATCTCCACGTACCGTATAAGGAGAGTTATGTTGATGCTTCCAGTTTCCTGTCTTTTCTAATTCTTTAGGGGATTCACATTAGAAAATATCTAGTCATTATTATGTGGTTGTATTTCTAACTAAAAGGGACAAATTTATAGTAGAAAAATGCCATTTTGAGCCTGCTGGGGAAAAACCAACCAACCAAGAAAACCCAGACCTCAAAAGGAATGGAATTTAGGTCTGAATCCTGCAAACATACTCCACCCAAAACCAGTTCAAAAGTATTATTGAGAATTTATGAAAAAACTTGTGAAATGAAACAAAATAAAACTTCATAAAAACAAACAAATCCTCCACTTTTTTACAAAGAGTTCCTTGTCCAAAGAAGCAGACATGTAAATAACCACTTTTTAGGAACAATTTCCCTTCTCTCTTCATCTAGTCTTTTTTTTTTGCAGAACCCTGGAGAATGTGTTGTCTCACCACTCCAAAATAGAGAAGTTGATTTTATTTTTTTTAAGTTAAGATTCCTCTCCATCCAATGAGGAAAGAAAATTTTAAATACATGATAAATAAACTTGCAGATTTTTTTTTAATCTATTAAAGCCTATTCCTGTATTTTCTTCATAAAATTTACTCAGCTTGTGTCCATGGTATTCTTGCCCAAATTTCAAGTTGCTCTATGCAGATATTAAATCCAGACTGTCACCCCATATGCCCAGTCTTAATACAGCCCCCTTTGCCTCAGAACAGCAAACCTTAAAAAACTAATCCCCTTAATCAGGGAAAGGATGACTTCTGCAACCAGGTAGGTATTTATAAAACACTTATACTACTTCCCCATTTTTGCATTCCCATCTTTTTAGAGTCCTTCTATTACTGTGGTACAAAATTAAGAGGGTCAGGTCAGACCATGCCAGCTCATTGTCTCACGCATAATGGTTCCAGCCAACACCCTCACTTCAGACATTTCTCTTTCTGTCAAGCCTCCCAGCCCTTCACTATTACATCAGACCATCTTCCAGTAATTCATTCAAACTCTCGCTCCCTCTGCCAATTTCTCTTTGTACTTTCCACAACAGTCATTTTGGTGTCCTGTGTGCTGCTGTAGACTGCAGGAAAAATGCACTAACAACACAGGAAAAGAGTCTCTCATTCCTTGTTTCTGTGGCAATTTCAGATAGACACCAGCTGAGCCCCAGTAGGATTCTGTAACACACTGGTTTTTCAACTTTTTTTGAATTCTAATCCATCAAAACATTTGTCTTTAGAGACCAAATACTGTGAATTAAAACCTGATGATGGGCTTGACAACCAAATGTATGTCGTGAGTTTCTCAGAAGCAGCTTAAATTTCTTCCACTGGGTCTGTGGATCACAAGCAGAGACCTATTTGAGGTGGGGGGCTACTCAGTTGCTCTGTGTGCACAATAAATGTGTGGTCTGGTTGGTGCCCCAGAGATTTGAAAGGAAAAAAAAAAAAGCATGTTCAGTGGAGACAAATCTTCAGAATACAGAAAAAAATATGTAACTAAAGTCATGTCTCCAACTCCAAGAGCATTCCATTATATTTTAAGTCCCTAACTCAAATTTTGAAAACAGAAAAGGCTCTTAATGAAATCTGCTCTTTAAATTGACTCTCACACAGAGATTAATAGTTTTACTGGAAACTTTACCAAATAAAAAGTCTGGCATATGTGAGTCCAGAAGAATGGAAGTTTGACTAGCTTTCAGGCAGCTTTTATCAGTTTTACTAATGAACATCAAGTAATCATAACAAACTTCAATGCCAGCTCCACATTTGTGTTCAGCAATCATTAAAGGCAGGTTTTAATGTTTCTGTTTTAAAAGGTTATAAGAAAAAAATATTTACATAATTAAATTTGCTACTTCAAATTACCTTGCCTTTTCCTCAGTGGCAGTGATCGCTGTCAACTCCACAACATTGCATATTACAACATAATAAGCAGAGAGGAGGTTAGTAAAAAGAGCCCATGCTTTGTTTTTTAACCCATTATAAAATTATAACATCCTAAATAGAGTTAAAAACAATTTCATTTACAGAAAAAAATAAAAAGGTGTCCCCACAGATATAAAGAAATCCTTTCAGTAAAGACAACAAACTTTTCAAAACATAGTTACAAAATTTTGGCATAGGTCTATTTGCATGGTTCATGCCAAGAAATTGTATTAAGAGGATGTGTAAGATGGATAGAAAAAAGAAGAATGGGGCACTACAGTTTGTTACAGGATTAAGCTAAATGTTCAGAATTCTCTTTATACAGAAATACAGAAAGGTATTCTAGAGAGCCAGATAGTAAAGAGCAATTCCTAATAGCTGGCCACAGTGCACTGAATTCCTTTTTTTTTTTCTTAGCAGTTGCTTGAGAGATACATTAGGTAATAGCACTGCCATGCTGCTGGATAGTACCAGAATTATTAAATTCATCAGTACAGCAATTTTAAAGTTAAGAAAACTGCTAATAGAGATCCTAATTAACAAGAAGAGTTTTACCAGGACCATACAAAGTCAAGTTACACTGATGCCATAGATATTATCTCTGTGCTTTAAAATCCTTTTAGTATTCCTAGATTCATTCCACTGAGAAAAAAATAATCAAGATAAATCAAATTCATACAGAAACACACTCACTCAAATGGCACTCATTGCTTTTTGTACAATTAAGCTTTAGTGAAAATATACATCTTAAAACAAATGAAGTACAAATGTACAAAAATCCTTGAACTCAGATAAAAAATATATATAATACAATTTGCTACAGAGATATAAAACATTTAACGTTTGCTCATCCTTTCTGATGAGAGTAAAATGATTTAAAGTCTGGAGGACTCCTGCTCATCATCGCTGCAATCAGATTTAAAACAGACCTGCAAGAGAAGACAAACAGACAACTCAGCTGCAGAACCGACACAATTGTTTATTTGTGTGTTTTATGGGCAACAGAAAGGCTGTAAGGGTGGCTCTTTCTCCAGCACGTTTTATTCCATACTAACTAAATGCTTTAAGAAAAATCAAAGGAAGCCACAATCCAACCCCAAATCTCAAGTCATTAAAGTTTCATTTAACCTTAAGTTCTTTCCTCCTTTTAACTTCACAAGACAACTAACTGCAGTCTTACTACTTCAAAACCAACTGAAAACTCTCAAACCATATTCATTTTTTTTAGGACTCTCTCAATACATAGAAATATATCTTGGGACAGTATGAATCTTGCTGATTTGGCTGGAAAAGACTACAGTAAGACACAAGCTTTATCTTTAGCTGAGATTATTAGTACACTCAACAATCCCTCCTATTCCACCTACGTGGGAGAAAAGTGAATTTGAAAAGGTAAACTAAAAATGATGGTACTATTATACATTCCATTAGCATTGTATCATTTTAGGAAGGTGAATTGCCAGCTGAAGACAAAAAATTTCTTCATACAATTTTAATACACGGCCCTGCTGTGGCTACTTAATGATACACTCTGAGCTATTTTAAAATTCCATTTCTGCTTGAAAGCAAAAGTAATTTCTGCCAAAGTGTTTGCTACTGGAATATATTCATACTTCTCAAGGTAATTCCACTCTAAGTGCAGGCATACTGAGCAAGCAGAATTGGGTATAACATCTTCAACTGCAAACCTTTTCAAATAGCCTATTTCTTACATCCTATAGGCAAACACAATGTATCATGTCTTTTAGGTGGTAAATACTCACTTCTCTGAACGTTTACTAAAGAGTGTCAGGTGTGTAAGAAAAGGCCGTGCATTATCAGGTATGTCAAGATATGTTGTTGTTTTGTGAAGACATGCTGTTGTTTTGTTTAAAGGCATTAAATTACCTAAGATATTTTAACGTTTGTTTCATGGTGCTTCTTCCCACTCATTAATTTGGGGGATATTTCTACTTATTTACTTTTTTATTGGATATATAGTTATTTTTGCTAAGTTACTTATATATGGTATTACAGAGGGCCTCAGTCACCTCTGAAGACACCTCCCCAGAAGTTTTAATTAAAAACTGGCAAAATATACAAGGAGCAAGACTCAAATTAACCTCTTTAGTAAAGAAAGATCTGTAGCACAGCTTCTAACAGCACCCACTACCTTTATCCCAGGCAACTAGAGGAAGACAGAATGCTGATGGAGGAAAACCTCCTGGAGTTAGAGGGATTGCCACAGTTTCTGAAACGCAGTGGAGGGGAAGCCATAACAAACCAGATTTCATTAGTTTCAGTATTCAGCAAACAACTTGTTTTTCCCATCACAAAATAATATAAACAACCTGAATGGAAGTTAAGGTCTTACTGTTAATTTTCTTATGAAAGAAAAGAAATAACCTTACCTCTCCACTAAAGAGTCTGTGAAAGAAGCCTCTCTTTGGTTTAGGAGACCTCTCTCTGTCTGGTGACACAGTACCATCAGTTTCATATGCATTGATATCTTCAAAGCATCCCGTTTCGATCATCTTTGAAACACATGAAATATAAACGAAATGTCCACACAAGCCTTTCAAACAAGTTCCATGTATTATCTATTTACTCTGGCTGGGTACTCCTTACACTTTTAAATTCATCAGCCAAACTACAGCACTCACAGAGCTCCACAAAGGAGGCACGAAGCCAACACGGGCTCCCCCTGTGCACTCAACAAACTAAAGAGTAGCAATGAGAGACTATCACACAGGGAAGTACTCAGGTGCTCTCTTGTTTTGGTTGCATTCTTGCCTTTCTTCTGCCTATGATGCAATAAGTGGAAGTTTTTAGAACCAGAAACTGATTTTCCTTTCATGCGTTCTGCTCGTGTCAGAGCAATCTAGTCTAACACATGTAATATCTCTATACCCTGAACTGAACTTAATTAATAAACATGACACGGGGAAAAAAATAGGTATAATGAAGATGGGTCTCTGGAGAGAAGACAGGGATTTTGAAATAATCTTTGTCTGTATACACAGAAAATAAAACAAATAAACCCACAATCACTGGATGCAGAAAGGACAGCAGGTGAAGGCCAAAATGTAACCAACAGGTAGGGTCAGAAGGGGGGGAGTGGCTAATGCCCACATCTAGTTGGCATTTGTCTGTGATTGCCACTGGTGCACATCTGTCACAACAGCATGGAGCCAGATGAATACACCTTGTAGAGGGAGAGAGGGCATAAAGAGGAATAAGAAGAAACGCATTCTGCTTTTAGTATAAACCATGACATTAGTACAGTCATGGCAGGGCAAATGGAATTCTTAAAAGATCAAGTGCAAAGATTTGGGGGAAGGTTCAGTAACATGAATTAAAAAAAAAGCACGAATGTACAATGAAGTCTGCATAGTTATTCCTTGAAGAGAAGGAATTGCCATCACCAGAATTCCACAACTATTTCCAACTTTACCCCTCTATGCTGGGTTATTAAGCTGCAGTGCATTTTTTCATGACTAGATCATATTCTGAAGTTCAGAATTACAACATAGCATAGGAAATATCTATTTCTCCAAGGTTCATTTCTTCTTAGTGAAGACTTTCTATGTCAAATGACACCTTTTCAAATCTCCTTCTTAATGTAATGCAAAAAAGCAAAAGGAAAACAAAAGGGAATGTACTTTTTTCTTCAAATTGTTTGAGAAATTGCTCATCTTTTGTGTTGAAGCTTTAAATAAAATCAATCATACTGAGAAAGAAAATACACCTCTAGAATTCAAGACAATACTAATTTCAACTAACACCTTATAATAGGGGGAAAGCAGTCATAACAACAACTGTGATTTTAAAGATTTGTTACTGAGTGCTCTTGCTGAAATGGTAAAGAGGATTTGAACTGCATGAAGAGGTAGTAAAATTCTAGTATTCTATGCAGAATACGTGAATAGTCATTCACTAGGCACATGAAAAAGCTCTAAGAGAAAAGTCTGATTCAACTGATTGAATTGTTTGTTTTGAAACCTTGGAAAAGGTGAGTCTGCAATTCTGTATTACTGTGTCACTTGAATCCTCTATTGATACACAGGCACTATATACAAAAAACTTGCACTGTGCCTATTTGCTTCTGAACACCTGGAATAGCATTCCATCTCTCTCCTGTGAACAGCAATACTGAATAACATGTGAGAGAAGAACAAGGAAAAGGTGGTCCTGCTGATGTTAAACACTGTTCTGAACACTGTATCTATGATGACATGAAGTCAGACTCTATTTACAAAAATTTACCATAGATCTCAGTTTTTAGCAAGCTGCTTATGTTTTGGGAACAACTTTCTTTCTGAAGTCTTTAAGCAAGGAAGTCTAAAGCAGAAACTTCTTTACATCTTAGAGAGAAAATCCATACTAATTATATCCTTTATTAAATCCTCTATATTGCTCTACTAAGGAAAATAATCTTTTAAGAAATATACATTACCTCATTTTGCCAAGGGATGGAGACACAACCCGTAACAAACTTGGAATAGAAGTCATCATCTGTAGTATCCAGGTTCACTCCTTTTACTGTTGAGAACTGCTCTATGTCCAGGACATCTTTACAATATACAGCACGTGGCTGCAGTACAAGACAAGATTGATTCATTAAAGTTTTGGGGTTGGGTATTTTTTGGTTGGTTTTTGTTTCTCTATATGAGCAAAAAGGGAGCAAAATACCTACAATTTTATATTTTACATTGCTGATCACCAAATTTCACTGTGCTACAAAACAGGAATATGAAAACTTAAAAGAATCTCATGACAAGGCACCTGAACAATTTCATCCATCCTACAAGTAACAGCAAAGAAGTATCAAAACCTTCTTTGGATTTCTTAATGGTTGTCATAGTTCACTCATCTTCTGCCACCCTCCTTTCAACTCCAGAGTATTTTCTTCAAACATATTTCTCATTTGTTCTGCATCTGAGCTATGGAAGTGGACTTTTAAGGGCTAAGAAATCAGCTACAATCAGCATTTCTCCCTAGAGAAATGCCACTATTGTAAATAATTTTGTGATCTCAGATGAAACGATACAAAAAAATTAGCTCTCAATAGCCACAATGGCATTCTCCTGCCAATTTAACTAACTTTAAAGGTTTCTCTGGGATCATACGATTGCTGACATAGAATTATGACAGTTCTTGCCTTTTTAGATACTAATCAAATCTGTCTCACCTACTTACATCTGGCAAGAATGGAGGTTCTAACATGTTTGCTTCCAGCCTCTTGAAGTTAATGTTCCTGAAAATAGGATGCTGCTTTACAACAGCAGCTCCATCTTCAGTGCAACCCAGTCGCTCCCCTGGATTTTTAGCAAGTAACTGCAAAGACATGGGGAAAAAAGCTGTTACATGATATAATCCCACAATTAAAAGAAAAATTCTACATGCAATGTCTTTCAATAAGTTTATTTTGCTACTTGGCCTTTTATTAGATAAAATTTATCAAGTATCAAAACAAACTGGAAATTCAAATGACAACATTCTGGGAACAAATATATTTTCAGTAGACAAAAGAATCCCTGAAAGCAGACCATTTGAAGATTATACCCAAAGTTATATGAGAATACTTTAATTGATGCCATGCTGAATAGATTTTCCAGTACAGATGCTGCAGTAGACTTTTCTTTCAGGAAATACAGACTTACTTTTTTCCAATAGGCTTAAGTAATGCACATATTTTGCATGAACTAGTACAGAAAGCTTTCTGTATAAATTTAAGACCAGGCAAGACAAAAAAAAGCTCTTGTTTTGTAGATACTCTTTTAGGTGAGCAAACTAGTGTACTCCTCTCCCACTTCTTCCCATGCAGTATCCACGCCGAGCTGTTGTACTCCATCTATATAATTACATGTGGTCCTAACAGTACTGGACCATTTCAATTATGTGATGCAAAATCAATTTATGCAGCTTTCCCTTCTGAATGAAGACATTAAAACCCTGTAGTTGATCTCTTTAAAAGGATTAGAAATTTAATTTTCAAACCTCTACGTCTCTTCACCCACCATCCTGCAGATGGATTTTGCCTCCTCTGAGAACTTGTCTGAATATGTTTCCTGGTCTTCCTTTACTCTCCGGTCAATCTCATCCCGTTTGACCCTTTCCTTATGCTTCCTGAATGGAGACTGTCCTTCAATCATTTCATAAATCAAGCAGCCAAGACCCCACCAATCCGGACTGAATGTATACTTTTCATTTTTGAGCACTTCTGGAGCTACAAAACAAAAACAAACACACATCCATGACATTTCACTTTAAATTGACTAATAAAATATTGGAAAAACTCTCAGTTACCCTTCTGGCTCTGTGCAGAGATGTTTGTGTAGCTTCTCTGCACTTTGAAGAAATGTTAATTTCTACAGTAAGAACTCTGTTTGTATCCAAGAGAAGAACTGAAGTTCTTTAATGCTTAAGTCCAGTATTGTTTACAAACTAAGAATGAAGTTTTTCCAAAGCTTGGAAAAAAATGTATTGTCACAGTAATCCATCTGCTTACCTGTGATGCTAAATTTCTTTGAATTTCAGAAAAAAATTAGGTGCTTTCTTGAAGTTCTACCTAAAGTTAGAATTTTCAGTTAAGTTTTCAAGTTTATCAGTAGGCTTATAATTGACTACTAACATCTACTGCTTTCTTCTTCTCATAACATGTCTAGTAAGTAATCCAGGCCAAATACAGTTCTAAGTCATTCTTATATTGACGGGAGCAAATTTTTTGGTAAAATGTAACAAGCAAAGGATACTTTACATACCCATGTAACCCACGGTCCCAACTCGACCTCTGACCGTTTCTCCTTCTGGAATCTGCACAGCTAATCCAAGATCCGAAATTCTGATATGCCCTATTTATGTTAAAATAAATTATAAATAGTTAGCAAATAATACAGGGTCATCACTGAAAAAATTTCTGTACAACACTTGATTAAAAAAAACACCCCAAAATATCAAAAACATTCATATACTCATATAACTAAGTTTATTTAACTTAAGTAGAAAGGAGTGATTTTTTATTATTATTCAGCTCCTCCTTAAATATGCAAAGAAAAGAGGCACAGATCTAACCGATTTCCTGAAGATCACACACAAAAAATTTGCTGTTGAGCACTCTAATTCCTAGCTTTGGCATAGGCTGCTGCTCTAGGACAAACAGAAATGATGATTGCTAGTTTCAGATTCTGTATCTGTGCATCAGACACTTGTATTTTTCCATTCTGTACTCCCACCACAAAAACTTAGCTGACTTCCTAATAAAACTTCAAAATTTACCTAACTTACTCCAAATGTGAGAAGACTGTAGCCTGTACTGAGACACCCAGTTTTCCTCTCACAGAGTACTCTAATAATGCCAAGCATGAGTACTTGGAATTGCTATTCCCACTCCCACCCCAAAACAAAAGCAGCTGAATCAATAACCTACTTAGAATTATTTATATGTACATGTCAGTTCAATAGTAGGATTTCCCCTTCTCATGAATCACTCCTAAGTAGATAACAGTTTCTACCTCACTTTATCAGCCAAACTTCTCAAGCTGATTACTGTCTCTATTAGTCACACATTTACACCAGTATCTACGACATAGAAGTCACATGGTAGAAGACTGATTTCTCATGACCAGCACTGCTCAGATGGGGAACTGGTCCAAGAAGGGCAATGGGAATTAATTCACCCCACCCTCCCTCAAATTCCCATGGACAGATACTGTTCTTTCTTGGACAGACTCAGTAACTGTTTCAACCACATTCAAGACATTTCAAGGTAAGAATGGTATTGACATTTTACTGTAAAAATGCATAAGGTACTTCCTTAATAAAAATATACAAGTTTAGACAGAAGAAAGGACAATTATATTTTCAATTTTAAAGGAAAAAATTGCCAATCATCTAGAGCAGAAAGATCCATTGAGGAAAAAGAAAAAAAACCCCATACATTTATACTACTGGTTATAACGGACAGGGATACTGCCATTTACAGAAACACCCAAATTTATAGAATGATTCAGGCTGGAAGGGACTTCAGAAGGTCTTTAGTACAACATTCTGAGCAAGCAGCCAGCCCAAACCATGCAAGGCTTTTTAAATTCTTGTTTAGAGTGGACACTGCGTCACCTTTCTGGGCAGCCTATTCCAATGCCCAAGTGTCTTTGTGCATACATGCTCTGGAATTCAAAAATCTCTATAGCATCAATATTAGTTAACAGCATATTAATTTCTGATTTACACATGACAGATAATCAAGGGATGGAGAGAGAGAGAATAGAGAAAGTCAAGTGCCACTCTGTATACTGGTTGGAAATAACGCTCCGGAGCACCAAATGCTATTTTAAATACATTCAGATGCTCTTCTGTTCTCTGACATCTGATGAACCCCTTCTCAAGTGCACGATCTGAGCTCCTGAAGCGATTTTCTAATTAGTCTCCTCTGCTCCCTGGAACTGGATCAAAATATTCCTGGCAGAGAGAGAGCATTCTAATGCAGTCCTGCAAGGCTACATTTTTCCTCAAAGAAGCCGTCAGCTTTTGCAAGACACTACTGGAGAGAAAAATTAAAGAATGCATTTGATGTCTAGCAAAGCTTTAGCTCTTGG
The DNA here is from genome assembly GCF_003984885.1 of Neopelma chrysocephalum. Classification (NCBI taxonomy): domain Eukaryota; kingdom Metazoa; phylum Chordata; class Aves; order Passeriformes; family Pipridae; genus Neopelma; species Neopelma chrysocephalum. The sequence continues at coordinate 361,112 of NW_020897731.1, read as the reverse complement.
AAAGTGACTTCTCCCAAGCATCATCTTTCTTGAAATTTATCAGTCAGAACATGCTGACTTTAAAAAAAATATACTGTGTTAATGACTTCAAAAACAGTTTTTCCTTAACTAAAATGCTCAGCAGTTACAAGAACAAACTTGTAATATTCACCCACAGCTTAGGAGAGAATTGCTGCACATGTTCTACAGTCAATTCAAAAGATTCTGGTAATGGCTTGCATACAAAGTCATTAAAGAAGATTAATTTGGCTTCTGAAAAACAAAAGACTACAAACATTTCTTCATATTGTTTGTACTTCCTTGATTCTTTCCAGCCACATAAGCACTAGTGACCATGAGACCTCTTTTAGTTGAAATCTTACAACAGAAATGCTTCAGATTTCTTCTTATTGACTAAACATTCTGGTTTACTAAGTAAAGTTCTGGCCCCACATCTAACAAATTGTGTTTCCATAGTTGAAGAAAAGACAAACAAAACAAATCCATATAAAAGTTTCAGCCATCTTAAATCAAGAGAAGGAAGGAGAAAGAGGAGCAAAAGGGAAAAGGAACCATTTTATAACCCTTCAAACATCATCATCGTTGATCTCCAAAGTCCCAGTTTAGTCCCCTGCCTTCTAAAAAGCAAAAGCACTTTTTTCATTGCTAATTAAAGTTAAGATTTGACAATTAGGTTCCTTTTATCATGAGGAAATCCCTTGATTTCTGGCACAGTATTAATTAGAGGTGTAAATCTTTACTTCAAAATTAATTTTAATTTTTACGTACCACAGTCATCAAGAAGTATATTCTCAGGCTTCAAGTCTCTACAAATCAAACAACAGAAATGTGAATTAAACAAAGGCAAAATTATTCATCATCAAGTACCACGAAGGCAACATAAGATTTCTTGGTTCTGATTGAAGCAACTTTTCCACTCACATACAAAAAAGAGTTGTGAAGTTGATGGCCTGTAATACAAATAGTTTAACCAGAGAACTCCAGATCCACTTTCCCCCAACTCTCTAATTCATTTACATTAACAAAAGCAATTTGTACTCCACGGATGAGAAACTTTCTCCACACAACTCTGAATCCTGATATGAAGGAACCACCAACTTACACCCAAATTTGTGCTCACAGGTGAAAGATATTTCTCCTTAGAATATCATCAATACAACTCCCAAATTATAAAACACAAGTGTGTTTGCTGCAGTTTGATGCTGACTACTTGCTATATTCCACCCCAGGGTGTCAGAATATCAACAAAAACTCATATTCTCAAGACTAAGCATATCCATTCAAACTCCACTCCTTTAATTTGGATATGCAACTTCTAAAGCCTACTAGACACTTCATCTAGCGAGGATTCTTTAATCAGATTTCTAGTAGTCTCTATCACTTTTCTGTAAACATCAAGTTTCACAAGCAACATTTTTTTAGCTATTAAATGCTAGCAAAACTCAGGAAATAGTAAAAGAGCAATTAACTCAGTATTGGAGCTCTGCATCTTCTTGGGCATTTGTACTTTCAGAACAAAAGAAGAAACTTCATAAGATGTTTGGATTCCCCCACACACAAGGAAAATTTGGGGAATCATTGAAGCTGTTCAGAGATTACTTCTAGGATTTATCTTCTAGCAGATTCTATTGAGAACTTACATACATACATACATATATAGGCATGAAATATATGCATAAAATATATATTGCACATTATTATAATAATGTAGATAATCAGTCATAATGTATACTGTTAAATATACATATTTGTGCATCAGAAAGTGTATATGACTGCAATACAGTCTCTTAGATTTATTCCACCATAAATATCATAAAGCCAGAAATAGACAAGTAAAAATCAGTACTTGGCTAAAAAGTCAGTTATTATTGGAATAGATTATTAAAAACAATATGTATGTATATGGGTATACATATGACTGTGACAAGAACAGTTAATCTATACAAGCAGAAAAGACTGAATAATGTATAAGAAGCAATTTTAGCAATAATGATTCTAGAATTGACATTGTAAATGAGAGCAAAATGCACACACACACAACTTGTTCACCAAGAAATCTATATAGTTTTTTCCCTTTTGTTCTGAAGTATGTGTATTCATGTTAAAGTTTCATTATCTTATTAGATTAACCGTACAAAGAAGTCAGAAAGATACTCTGTTTCTAATGCTTTTAAGTCTGGACAAACCCCATAATGTTAATAATTTGACATTAGATATGATATTAAAATATGAGAGAAATCGGGATAGATCAGAGTTTAAAAAACCCAAAAAATTAAAAACTCCACATCAGTATCAAAAAAGCAGAAGAAAATTCAGCTCAAACTTTAGGTAGAAACACATCTACTTTAAAGCACAAAATATATGCTCAATTTAACTCAAGTAAACAAGTTTAAAGATTTCCATCTCCAAAATGGCTGATTGAAGCCCAGCCTGAAACCTAATACTTAAAAGCAACATCTTCTGCTTAATAGAAGTTATTCTGGTCTGACATGATTTTGGTTAGTCCATAGTAAAACTCATTTCCAGCCAAAATTCCATCTCTTTAATGCTATTAGTTTCTTGACCTAGCAGCACGAAGAAGTCAGCTTTTGGAAGCATTCAGCTACAAGTCCTAATCCTGGGATTCCAGATTTGGGGTATCAGCTTTCTCCCTCTTCCCTTCCTACACCACAATAGAGGCTGAAATCTCACTTTCTGTTGGAATACACAGACACCCTACACTGGATGACCAAGCTCAGAGTGAGAGGTGGCAATGTAATTCTATCAACAGAGGCAGCAGCTTTCCCTTATGAATCAGAGAAAGGCTGGAGGACTGCAAAGCTCACAAAACTAAGAGGTTTATTAAAAAAGTTGAATAAAATTCTGTATTTTAATTTGGACTAGACAAGCACTAGTCTATTTATGCCATAGCTAACACCAGCCTTCCTACAGAGAAAACTTCTAGAGAGAAACCCTTCCTGGATTTCACTGCACAGATGTCTGCTCTGAGCAGAGGCACGAGGCAGGCAAGGAGCTGCTTGGGTTTATCCACTACAACTTCAACAGGCCTTTGAGCCTGATCTTTACCTTCCAGGCAAATTCCGTGGCACTGTGGGTATGTACACTGGTTTGTGAGGAAAATCTAGGTATTCAAGCAACTTATCTGATAAAACCACTACCATCCTTTAGGAGATGGATAATTGCTGGAGTTTTCCTGCAGGAGTTAAGTCCATTTTGGAAAGCAGGCACTTGTTCCCCACTCTGACTTATGTAAAACTGACTTAGCTCTAAGTATTATCAGACTTTAAACGTAGCAGATGGATGAATAGCTCCACTACTGCCTCTGTCTATTTGCTTATTTTTCTAATGTCAGCACCATATGGCAAGTCACAGATAGTTTCACAAGCTCCCACTGAACAAGCACTGGGCTCAGTTGCTGTCACAGGGCAGGGCAGGGCCCTCCTTCCAGCTCTACATCTGTTCTTTTAATCCAGTGGGAACTCCACTAATAAAATGGCTCAACTGACTCCAGGGTCCTACAGACAGTCCTAACACCACTGCTGGAAATACAATAATAATTGGGAAAAAGACACAAGAAATACACAGAAGAAAACTGGTGTCAATGGAAAATTAGGGTTTGTTTTTCCACTGTATGAGGTATTTTGCCACTGATGGCAAAAAATCCCAAATATAATACATTTATAATACATTTTAACATGACTGACCTACACTAAAACTGCCATTTTAGAACAGAACTGAGCACGTGAACTGATTTTACTACTACCTGCCTACACTTGTCTCCATCAAGGATTTCTGTTTCTAAGTTCTGAATTTCCCTTCTTCCACTGCCTCTACAGGATACTTTACTGGGAATACAGATGGACAGACACAAAAACCCATTCTCAAGAAAATATTTTACCACAGTATGTTACAGAATTAAAGTCCACCTTAACAGGTTAAGCTATTTGTCTAAAAAGAGTTAAAAATCTTTTAAAGCTAGAAAACAAACACAGTAAGAGATCTTGAGATATGGCAACAAGAAAAAGAACTATTTCTAATTTCAGAGGAACAGCAAAATAAGAAAAACTTTCCTTCTGTGTTTTCTTGTCCTGGAGAATGTAAAATACTAGTTACCACAATTTTGAAAAATAAATCATGATATCAATGAATATGTGCTTCATTATGATCTCCCTTTCCACAACAACATTAAGACTGGAGGTTGCCATCATAACTTCTTTAGTGAGAATAAAATAATTATGACAAATTTTCCCAACCTTTTTGTTTTACTAATCATATCTAATCACTGTATTGCTGCTTAAATGTATTTCCATTAAGATGCCTGATAGAGAATTTTGATTGTGTAACACATCACTGTAATTGGTGACATTCTGAAGACTCCCAGGTACTATGATTAAATTTAAGACCTTCTTTTTCCTCTGAGTTTATAAATTCTTTGGTTTCCAACACAGGTAAAGGTAACTGCCTCTCAGTTCTTCATTTTGGTATGAGTAGAAGACTAAAAATAATGCTTCTAATTAAGAGACAGTTTTACTCAGTACTGGTTGTGAAACCACTTTTTTCCATGCTCATAAATTTAAGCTTATGTGATTTCTTAATAATTGGAAACTGATTATATAATAGCACTAAACAGGGCAGAGCTCTAGCCATCAAGACTGCTCCAGAAGAAAACATGACCACTCCAAGATCTGGAATCAACGACAGAAAACATTAGGATTTGACATATGTGTTTGAAGGTCTTCTTGTAGGCAAATAGCTAAAAAGTTGGGCTTAAACAGGAGGGCTGTGGTTTGGGGGTTTTCATTTTGTTTAGGGTTTTTTGTTATTGTTGTTTCGTATTTTAAACAAACAGTTTTGTTTTCACTTGGGCAATGTGAAATGACCTACTTGTAGCTGATCAGATCTTTCATCTGTGCTTCCCTCCTACCTCTATGCCAATGTCACCGTGTGACACTGCAAGATTGGCCAAATTCTCTAGGGAACCACATCTAACCACCAGCAGAAGACTGATTTACTCTGTGGTTCTGCTGCTTTCTGCTCTGTGTGCTTGTGTTGGTCTTCTGTATTGGGGAGAGAAAAGACTAAGACTCACTATATTAAGTTAGACTTTAAATCTCCTTTGAAAGAATTAGTACTAGATATTACAAACTAGGAATATAAAGAAAGCATTCTTGGTCCACTATGAAGTTTGTTTTGCTTGTTCTGTAATATTGATGCATACCAGGGGTTAAATGATGTATGTACAGAAAAGAGCAGTAAGATCATATGATCTCAATTACAATGCAGAAAGCTTCTGATAGTTTAATTAATTCAAAAGGAATAATGTGTTTATTGGAGGAACCTGAAATAAAAACAGAAGAAAAAGTTTTTCATAAGGACTATGACTATCATTTTACCCTCAGATCATAACATGCAATGCAGTCAGGGATTTCTATAGCCTTCTGTGAACTACTTTGGAGTGGGCAGGAATACAATCCCATATTCCTAAAACTTACTTATTTGAATTAAAAATTAGCTTTGTAAATTGTAACTTATTTTCATTTTTCAAACAAACCTTGAATCAATTTTATAATATTTTAAAATGTATCAAGCATCCGGACCTAAATTAACCAGTAAGAACACAAACAAGATCAGTAATTCTGAAGGACATGCCATGAAAAGGACAAGAATTTTTTTTTTGCTTCTTTTACTGTGAATTTGTTCTAGTGGAAAACAATTAATACATTCAGTGCTGAACAGACATGGAAAGGTACCAGTGACTGTAGATAATACTCACCTGTAAACAATTCTCTCCCTCTGCAAATCCTCCAGGCCACAGCACAGTTCTGCAGCATAGAAAATAGCCCTTTCTTCATCAAAGCCAGGATTTCCCATGTTATATATGTGAAACTTCAGATCCCCTCCATTCATTATGGTTAATACTAAACACAGGGCATCTTTCGTTTCGTACGTATAGGATAAACTAACCTAAAAACAGGGCAGGGCAAGAACAGGACCATTAGTTATTCACAGACCCCAAAACAATTCACAGCTCTTTTTTCCAATATAATCAATATGTGAATCCCTTTTTTAAAACAAAAATAACAAAACAGGCAAGTAGAAAAATCACTCCTGCAGAGATCTTGAAGATACAAAGGAATACAGACTAATTTGCCTGTTTAGACAAAGCCTACACCACCAGACAAAAGCTTAGTGACAAATCTGTTTAGACACCATAGAGCTCCATCCAGAAAATAGTTATCGATGATGCCCCTCAGCTGCACATTACCTGTATTACTCTTTGTCCAGATAACATGCCCATTTAATAATTTTATCAGTACCTCAGGAATTTTGCATTGCCAAACCATCTTCCTGAACTTCTATGAGACTCAAAACTGCCCTACATTAAAGAAACTCAAGAAATTATTTAAGATCAAATGTGTAGTTTCTATCTCTAACCCTCCAAGTGACTGGATATGTCCCTGATTGAAAACTTGTCAACAGTAAAGACTCAGTACAGCTCTTTATAGTCTTTCTTCTCCCTGTATTTGGAATGTGGTGCTGATAGGCAAGGAAGAACACCAGGATTTCTTTCAGGTTTTAGGTAAAAGTTTTTTAAGTGGATTTAAACTTTTAAAGCAAACTTGTGAATTCATAAACCCACCCACTTTAACACAATGTAATATATTACAAAATTTAACATATGCTGTTGAAGTTACAAATTCATTTTCAATAGAAAAGGCTCAGCTCTGCTGATGATTATCTGGCAGGATCTTCAAAATTACCTACAAAGATAACCTAACTCATACTAAGAGCAGTGGAATTCAAACATATACTTAGCTTTCATTAGGTAAGCTAGCTGGGTTAAAATCAGTAGGATTCTTTTTTTTACTCAATAAATATATTTTTAAATGCAATACAAGTAAATAATGGCCCTAATTCAGTAATAGGTCCAAACTCTTCCTTTGGAAGCATAAATCAAATACTAATTAAGAAAATGAAATAAATACAGAAATCAGCTACTTGGGGCAAGGATTCCTATTTGGAGGTTTTCATTGATATGTCCAGCTATTAATGACTTTACTAGTGACACAGGCATGACAAATTATCTACCCATTCCCAACCCAGTACTACTGCAGATCCGAGATCCAGATCTTTCCTGTTGCACAAAAAACCCCCGTTGAATAGCAAGTGGAAAATAACTCGTGCTCAATTCTATAAAGTGATTTCAATTTTGACTTTGATCATTTATTGATTTACAGTATTTACATACGCTGAAAAAAATGTCATTCAAAAATAGAAGTTTCACTGTTATAGTAATTTATGGATCAATTCAGGTATTTTCTGGATTCAGTTTCAATCAATTCAAGCCCAGAAGCCTTGTGCAAAAATAACATTAGCATATTTATAAAGAAGTATAATTTGCAATAGTTTAAAATATTAATGTATCTGGCCAGCAGGTTCTTAATTTTTCTTTTAGCTGGCAGTATTGTATGGGATTTTTTTTAATACATAAAGCTTATCAGAAAATACATACATACATATTTTATACATATATATTTATAAATAACTTTCACTATCCTCTGAAACAGGTACTTCAAAATCCTCTCTGAACAGCAATACAAAATTTATCAGTAAATGGATTTAAAACCAAAGCAGAATGCATTTTAAATTAACATTTAGATGACAACGTTTTGATTAAAAAGTAAACATTACCTGGGGTAAATTTTACTTGGTCTATCTTTGCTCATTCTAAGTTATTTCACTGCTTAGTAATTAGAGCTACTAAGAGACCATAATATACATAATAGCATCAGGTTAAAGTATTAAAACTAAGATTTTCATTCCATGGAAGTTTTATTAAAAAGTTAATTGTTTCACATCCAAGACACCTCTTTAAGCCTTAGCACACAGCAAAGCAATATAACCTCAATCAATATACAATTAAAATGTCATGTTTATCTTGGAATATATAAGCAATAGAGTAACAATTGCTACAAAAATACCCAAGGATATAAAAACTCAACTATTAAACAGAGGACAAAGTTTCAGTGGCATCAGCATGCTGAAATACACTTAATGTTCTGGCTGTGAGGAAAAAAGCAGGCAGACTAAAACCAATTCAATATTGGATAAAAAAAGTCCTCTGAACAGAACTACCCACAATAACACACAAAACACACTTATTATTGTATCAAGATTTTTCTCAACAGTAATGCAATCTCTAAATCAATTAAAAAATTAGTCTTGTGCCCACAAGCTCCTGGAAGAAACTGAACGAAGTAAATAAAGACACGTTTCTGAAAATAAGATCAGAAGTAGATACTTACTACAAACCTACTATTCACTTTTTCTAGAATTCTTTTTTCATTTAGAGCCATTGATTCTCCTTTCCTCTTCTTTATTCTCTTTTTTTCTAGCTTTTTACAAGCATACATTTTTCCTGTTGCCCGTACTTGACAGGCACACACCTGAAAAAGAAGGATGGTGTGTCAGAGATGCTAGGGATTTATTTAGAGTTTTTATTTTAAAGAATTTTTAAATAATTTCATTTTCTTTTCAAACTCTTTCATGCTCTCAGAAAATGATGGTCTATAAGCATCAATACAGAGCCTTCACTCATGAAACAACTTTAAAGGGTCACAAACGTTGTAATAGAATAGAAAAAGTGATTATACAGAGGCAAACCCATTTCTGTTGGGGTTGAATAATTCAGTAAAACTCTGGATCTTGTGTTAGTGAAACAACTGACTGTGATACCAGTGTGTGTCTAGACAAGCAGGTCAGAGGACAAATATCCACATCATAATCAAACAGCTGAAAGATTATGGTAATTTAGTAACCCTACTTCACCTTCAATATAGGGTTCTGGTTAAAATACATAGGGGAGGAAAAAGTTCCATTAATTATAAATAGAATTAATAAAACCTATAGATTTTATTTTAGGCTCATAAATATTCTATATAATTATTAAATACAAACTAAATTTTCACTGCCAAATGAAATTTCTAAATAGAAGCAACTGTTGTCAGTCAGTCGAAGTTTTCTGAAACTAACACATTAAAAGAAAACAGTTTGGATTGACAACAGTTTGCCAGGTGATGTGTCAAATGTAGATTGATGGAGACAAGACTTAAAACAGTCTCTCTTCTGTATTAACTTTTCTTTTTTTCTTAAGAACTGCCTCACAGAAAGATACTTCTATACTCACCTCTCCAAATCCACCTTTGCCTAGGACTCGGTAATGCCTAAATGTGTGTTTGGTTACTGGTTGCCTGATTAACAGAAAGAAACAATTACTGCAACAGAAATTACAAACGTCAGTTATCCCCTCCCCACCCCAAGGTCTCTCTTGATTTTCTCCCTTCTGTTCTATGACATATTTCTGAACAAATGTTGCCTTTGCCTTATGAAGACAGCACTGTAATAAGCGGAATTTCAAACGAAAGGGGTGCTCCGTTTAGAAACGTGGGCTCCCTCATGTGGTCACCAGACATTCTCAAGAGCAGGAAGAAGAGCTGGTCAGCTTGGCCCTTTGTGTTTACAGTTAGAGCCTTATGTGTTCTCATCACAGACAATTTCTCATGTCCTGCTGCTCCCTGAGCTGCAGTAGGCTGACATGCATTGCAATCACATCACGCTTACAATGCAGCATTTAAAAGGTAAGCCATTTCTCATTTTACCTTGCTTTCTCAAAAAAGAAAGAGTTGTGGTATGCAAGAGCAGTTCAAGAGCTGAATTGTTAAGGTGTTGATGTAGTGGAAGAGGAACAGGTAACTGGAGGCAGTAGAGCTGTTAACCATTCTATGCTAAAACTCTCCCAAGCATGTCAGAGCACGGCTATTCCATGGTAGTGGGTTTTTCTGTGTTCTGTTTTAAATGAGTATTCATTGTTAATGCAGGTTTTTTCTCAGGACAATACATGGAGGTTCATTTAGTAGAGAATTTGAAGAACTTCCCTAGTTCTCTTACTGGCTTCTGCTACCAATTCAGTAAAATAAAGACATTGGGTAATTGGAATTTACAACAAAAATAATGCTCAAGCACCTTAATGTTTGAATATGTGATCACATTACCCAACAGGGCTGAATTGGAATCAATTTGTAGCAATCTCAGCCTTCTGAAAGAGCATTGATTTAAAAGCCCAAACTAGATTCTAAAATATATATAAATCTTACCATCTTGTAATTACTAGATCTGTCTCTGTACCACCCTAAAAAACTGATCAGTTACCCAAGCATCCAGTGGGTTATAAAACTAGATTAATCTGCTTATTAACCACCAACTAGACAAGGTTTGAAACTAAAGGATGGGAGCATTCCCAAGCAATACTGGTATTCCACTGCACACTTGACAGCCAAACATATATCTATATGATAATGAATTTCCATTTACCCAATACAAATTTACCACTTAAAGAATACCAGACAGATAGTTCCATTGGAGTATTGGTTCTCTTGCTATCCCATCAACATCATCCTTTACATCTTGTCTTCCAGATCATAATTTCTTAGACAGGCAGAGTCATTCATTAGAGCTTTACAGCATTTCTAGCATAACAAGCAGAATTTGTCACAAAGTAAAACTAAATTATAATGCAAACATTATAAATAAACTTACTTTTCCAGCCATTTCCACTGTAAGAAACGGGAAAAATACACACTTTCTTGGTAAGCTTCAAAAGGTCTTTTGCTTAGGTATTCATGGACAATTCTAGCAGGAAAATAAACAGAAAAATAAACCCCATCTTATTCCGAAAAAAAACTGATGAAGCAGGAGATGCTATTAATCTACCAACATATATTCAAACCCACCTAAATATCAGCCTCTTGGCAGCTATTTTACGCATGAATGACCTCGCAAATATGATGTCTGGAAGTATCTAACAGGTTTCACACATTCTTTGGAGACTGGTAAATGAAATTTTATTCTAGGATTTGAAATTGAAGTACTAAATGCCATATCCAAACCTGAACACCAGGCACCTCATCATTCCCTTAAATGAAACATACCAAGATGGAGGTGGGGAGGAAAACAATTAATTCAAACTGTATAAAGGTATTTACCACAGAGAGGAAAGGGGATGACCTACATGAGATACTCCGTTTGAGACACGTTTTACTAGGTCTTCTCACACATCCCTTTCAATCTTTTAATCTCACGTTGTTATAAAGCATGCTTATTTTTGTTGACAGGGAGATGACCCAAGCAGTGACAAAACATGAAGCAATCCTTCAGACATGATCAAGCATGCCTTGAAGAACCAGAAATATGAGAAACATAAAGGCTTCAAAAGACATGTAACACTCGTAAACATGTACCATCCCTCCAAGAAAAGCCTCCCCTGCTACTACTGTGTGAAATCCCAGTCCACGACTTCAGAACAAAACCAAGTTGTATTCTTTACTGCTAACTATCACAAGAGATCCTCTAGTCAGCCATCTCAGTGGAACATAACTGTTGGCCTCAGTTCAACCTGTTTTCAAGAACCTTAAACTGTGTAACATTGTTTTCAGAAACTTTTCAAGTCCCAGTTTACAACTTCACATTTTAATGAGTACCTTCATCATGGAGAGAAGTCACTCAAAAGGTAAGAATATAATAAAGAAAAATACTATTTAACTTCACAGAATACCTGGTAGCAGACAACAGTGTGATTTTATGCAGAAATAGCATAAAAGAAAAAGCTCAGCAAAAGTCAAACATCTAAATCACATCTGAAGGAAACCTAGCTCTAATAAATCTGTTCCAAATTTCTTACCTACGCTTATTTCAGAGACCAAATGTAACAACTTCATCTTTCATTTTTCTTAGAAACACATGAATTTCTCTTGTGATACTCAAACTTAGCACTAGACATTTTTAACTTACCTAGTACAGTCCATAAAAAGATCTTTAGAAGGGTTCTTTTCCAGTCTTGCTTTACATTCATTTACTGTTTCCTGAGGTATTTCTGGCAAGTGTGCTGCAGACTTGACATAATAAAAAAGAACGAAAAGCAACAACTACAGTAATTTTCTAAATCAATAGAAAAAGTTTTGTATTCAATGTGAAATTATATCTTTAATACAGGAAAAGAAAAGGAATGGTTTGGCTAACGAGAAAAATCAAGAAAGTCATATTTGAGCAAAGTTTTTATTTATTCCCTATTACAGAAAAATGTATTGAAAGCTATTCCAGCTATTTACTACTTCAGTATCTGGGGAAACAAACTTGGCAATAAGTCAAATTTCTTTTTCTTTCCATAAGTCTACCACCACAAAAACAAGTTATCTATTTCCCTTGGCAAGATGGAAAAAAGGAGAAAGAAACATAAACTCAAGTTGGGAAACTATTTCAAACCAGACCAAAGAAATCTGGGGGGGGGAGGGATGATTTGCAAAAAACTGCATGTGACTTATGCTACTACCAAAGATATTCTCGGCAGAGATGTAGCAAATTTAGATTTTATCTGCTTTTGAGGCATCTTCAAGACCTTCTTTTGTATAAGATGACCAGAGAAGCAGAAGGAGCATCTATTCATAGAAAGCAAATGTCTAATTATATACCCACAGAAAAGCTTCAGCTGGATACCAAAAAAGAGACTCTTAATAAACGCAAAAAATCAGCTATTAATGATCACCATGGAAAATAAAAAACCAGAATGCTCCAGAAGAAAAGAGCATTTCACTTTACAAAAACCTGCAGCAATTCTGCAAATATACAGCAAAGCAACCAAAGTCTGAAAGAAACCCAAGAATTTCTCATCTTCAGACCACAAAATTCTGAGTTAATTTGTTATTCAGTTTTCTTTAGGTGTTAAATGGAGAATAAACCATAGTCATAGTCTTAAAAGCAGAGATCAGTCAAGTTTTCTGCTGAAGTTGATTGAGTGGAATTTTAGAGCACACCTCTCAGAAAGATAAAAATGGGACTAATGAAGTTTGGAAGTCAATTCACTAAAAACAGTGCAACCATTTCAATCTATTTATCTGACATTTTTCAAAACGCTTGAGAAAATATTTTGTAACATAACATATTTACCCCATTAGTGAAGTACGTCTCTAAAACTTTGAGGCCACAGTCTATACGCTTTTCATCTGAAGATACCTCATATTCTGCCTAGGGGAATGGAATTGAAAATTGAATTAATGTTCAGAGCTTTTTGGCACTTAAGTGTTTTACATGATGCTAGGTAAATTTTATCATCAATAACACAATACTCTTAATATAAAAGGAACTTAAGGCTCTCATTGTTTAAAATCTATTTAGATTTTTAGGCTACATAGTGAAACGTATGAAGAACAGTCTTAGGGAAAAAGAAAAGCATATGGAATTTAACCTTTGGAAAACATACAAGACCTAACAATTAGTCTAAATGCAATTATAGAAACTGCATCCTAGAGGTTAAATTAGATCAATTATAATGAAATAGTATTTATGTAGTATTGTAGGACACAATGATCCAGAAGGAAAACAATAAGAGTACAATTATCAGCTTTTTCTTCACTGTACTTGTTTTCCTTCGTGTATTCTTCTTAGCTAAAGTCTTGGTAAAAAGAACGATAAAACTACTTTCTACAAGGTTATGTTAACTGGAAATAAGTGAGATCTAAACCAAAACCTACTTCATTCTTTGAAAAACTGAGTAGATACAAAATTTGTCAGTTTTTGACTTAGAAATATCTGATACTGAGATGCAGAAAAACAGCCTTGTGCAATACAGCGCGTTTTGCAGATAAACAACTGGCAGCTGAACAGAGGTAGCTACTTATGGAAAAAAAACCGCAACCAACAAACCATCACAGTTACTAAAACTGAAAAACTCCAAGGACTACTTACTATTCATAATTATAAGGAATAATCTAGAAGCAAACATCAGAAGTTACAACATTTAAAGATGACACAAAATCTGGGGAAAGATGAGTTAGAAAAGAGCCATCTCAAACAGCAACCTGTATTAGGTTCATAAGCTGCGCCAACTCAATCAAAGCTTATTTCACATTTCAGAATGTAAATGCATGTACCTAAGAACAAAGAATATATGGCAGACTTCCAGAGTGGAGGGCTGTATCATACAAAACAGTTGGGCATATTAGGACAACAACCATTAGGAACCTCACAGGAAGTTCCAAGTGACTGATCTAATCAGAAGTTATTTACCTTTATTAAGAAAACTAGAACATTGAAAAATGACAGTTCAAGAACCAAACACACACATACAATACTGGGAATAACAGAATCCCTGATCTCCAGTTCTGCAATTAATCACAACTAACCCACACTGACTCACTACTAAGTCATCAACATCTTTTTCTGCTGAGACATTATGGTATCACCCACTTCAGCCCAGTACTCAAATCCATTAACAATTGCAAGCCATTGCTTTTGCTACTTCCATTCCACTACAAAAAGTCTAATGGTAAGGAATTCTGGACCTATCAAACAACCTGAGCAGGCCAGAAAAGTTCATCAACCAGAAGTTCAGCAGTGCACTTAGCACCTTTAACATTTTCAATTATGCGAAAGAGGTCACTAATTCAATACAAATAGTCAGGCATAATGTTTTAAGTGGACACTGCAATTTAAAAGGAAGTTTGAGAGATGGCCTTTCCAATTAATCCTGTTACTCACAGAGTTTAAGAGGGAAGTTTGAGCTGTCACCCATTCCTTTTCATACTTAAGTAACCCCATCCCCAGCTAGTGAAATGAGTCACTAGACTGGATAACTGTAATTCCTCACTTTAATTTCTTTCACTTATATTCAATTATTTCACAACTCTTCTTTCTGTAAAGCCAAGCTGACTTCAGATTTTAAGGTCACACCTTCTCAAGAGTTGGAGCTTACCAGTCTTAGTAATCAGTACGGGTAGACAACACAGTATTTTACTACCTTGATTTTGGACTCCTGAAATCACAGTGCTCCATATAAGAGTCAGAAAGCCCTATTAACTAAGATGCAAGGCAGATATTGTATTTTGGGATGCACGTGTATCCAGTGATTCCCAAGCATAATTCTTCACTGTGATTCTTCAAATGGAAGTTAAATAATACATTTTAAAAAAAGAAAAGTAAATTGTGAAACCATCCCTTACATCAAATTATTTTAGTTATGACAGTCTTCATTAATTCACAGAAGAAGTGCTGTTATCTACATAACATTACAGGTTGCATATTTCAAAATAATTCAATTTTTTCAGTTAGTGTAAAACAGTTACTTCTTAGAGACAACTTCACCTGAAAACTGACATCTGCAGAGCAAAGACACACCTGCCTTACAGTCACGCCTAAGGCTTTTTCTCTTTTGTGCTGCCAAAGATTCTGCTACTCCTTAACCAAGCTTTTAAGGATTAAAAATGCGTACAGAAGTCGTAACCATTTGGACACATCCACAGTTGTCAGTGGTCTGGCTTACATTCACTTCAGGATATGAGCTCCACTGTTCTGGATTTCCATTCAATCCATTCTATGTCTCCAACTATCAAACTGATCTCTGGAATTTGGTGCTAGAACAGCTCCCAAGAGTCACAAAAATATGGTGAAATGCATCTGGGGAGGAAGCCTAATTCCATAAAGATTCATTGATAAATACAAAGCAATTGTACTTATTTGACACTCAAATTCCTTTTTGGCTGATATAGTGACTCAGTTTATACTCCCACGAGGGGAAGATACAGTGAAGCGGGAGGCACAGCAATAATCCCAGGGTACTTCCTTACACCTTGCCTCTTTCAGAGCCATCTTGCATTCGGATACTGTGTTTTGGGGACGCACGTAAGCAGCAGCACTACCCCATTTCTATATTCTTTAGTCATTTGTTACCAAGAATTAAGAACAAAAATGGGTGGAATAGAAAAAAAGCTTTTCCTTTGGCAGCAATCTCAGCTTAAGCCTATATCTCATTGCTCTTGGATTAACTATAAGGGACAAAGAATAAAATGCCCTGAGCTATTATTCTCTCCTCTTAAGGGCTGTTGTGTGCCTGCCTAATTTTCTCATTACTTTCCCCCTCCCAAAGAGAGTTTTGTCTGAGGATTTTTACAAAAATGGCTGTGGGCACACTTCCTTCCTCCCCTCATTCTTCAGCATTAGATACCAAGATGCAAATGTATCAAGACTTTTTCCCTTGGTCTCTGAAAATCTGGTTTTTCTCCTTCCATAGATGGTTCTCTGAATTTCCATCTCCATTGTATTGTTTTTAATTAGCACATGCTGTCTAGCCTAGGGCTTCCATGCAAGTTGCAACATTTCCAAGCCTCTGTTTAAAGGATTTTCAAGTCTGAGTATAGTCATAATCATCCTAGAGACACCCTTTCAGGCTTAAGAAGTTAAACGGCATGTCTTCCTGAAATTCCCTCTCTCTTTCCGATCATGCCCATGTTTGTAGCTCTGACCATACCAAGATGGCAGAGATTTTATAGTAAATATTAAACATCTTCCTTAAAGTTATAGAGACAGTTTTTTGACATACATCAGAAGTTACAGCTTTACAGTTGGCACAGGGTAGATCACACTATATTTTTGTGGATGCGGCATTAGGGAACAGACACGTGTAGAGAAAACTAATAAATTGTGGTGAGCTAACCCTAGGAGGCAGTTAGGCCCCACATAGCCTCTCACTCACTTCCCCCCACTGATAATCAGAAGGGCAGAAGTGAGAAATCCTGTGGCTTAAATTAAAGATAGTTTGATAAAGCAAAGCTGCATGTACAAGCAAAGCAAAGTAAGACATAAACTAATTTCTTCCCACTGGCAGGGAGACATTTAGCCATTTCCAGGAAAGCAGGGCTTCGGCACCACGCTAACAGCTAGCTGGCATGACAAACACCAAATTTTAACTTCCCCCCTTTCTCTTTCTTTCCCCAGTTTTTATTGCTGAGCACAGCACCATATGGTTTGGGATATCCCTTGGGGTCAGCTGTCCTGGCTGTGTCCACTCCCAACTTCTTGTGCACCCCCAGCCCACTCACTTCTAGGGCAGCAAGAGAAACACTGAAGGCCTTGACATTGTGCAATTATTGTTCAGCAAGAACTAAAACATTACAGTTATTAACACTGTTTCAGTCAAAAATCCAAAACATAGCACAGCATGACCTACATTGAAGACAATTAATCTATTCCAGCCACAGACAGCACAAAAATCAAATGTTTACATAAAATATATAAGCAATTGCCTATTGGTAACCATCTTCAATTTCTCAGTGCTTACCACTGCATCCAGAAATTCGATGCATCTTTTCAAATCTGGTCTGGAATCACAGAACTGTCTGAAGAGAAGTCTTCCTATAGGCTGTTTGTCACAAAGCTGGCTATAGTCTCTTTCTGGGAAAGAAACAATAAGTAAATATCTTTATTTATTTTATTTTTGTAATATCACAGTCCTTATTCCCACTTGAGGTCAGAACAACATCACTGAAACATGAAGATTTTACATTAACGTATTTAGCAAAGATACCATAAATATGCAATGATCCCAAAGAATAGTGAAACACTCTTCAGTCACATCTGACTCTTATAGACTATCACATTTACTAAAAACACATTGAATTATATGTTTGAGTTTCATTTAGGTTAGGGTGCAGAAAGCAACAATATTGTGAAAGAGCAATACCAAAGCAAATGAGATTGTTTGGAAAGAGGGAATACAAGATAATAACAGAAAAGGTTAAAAAATTATTACAAGACATTAGGGAAAAAGAGTGAAATATATAACCACATCATTCAATTTATAACATGAGCCTTTTTCTAATTCATGGTTTTGTAAATCTATCCTTTAGGAACAGTTTCCTTTAACAAACAAGGAGCTGGGATACAGCTTTTATCTTCTCATAAATTTATTTTCTCATAAATTCTCCATCATATTAAAAGTTCAATAGCTTTTTTTGCCAATTAGCACTGGGAAGCAAGACAGAATCCTTTCCATTAACACCACCAAACTGTTACCCTTCCGTCTCAAAAACAATCAGCCAGACCATTTAATTCTACAGGACACTTACCAATTGAGGATCTAATACCTTCACAGTGACTAACAGGTGGCAACTTCAGCATCTCTTTCCATTTTTTACTACGCCCACTCCGTTTGCCTAGAAGAAAAATATGAGTAATGAGTAATACTATGTCAGAATAAAATTAAACATAACATTAACAGCATAAAATTAGTTCCATTCTGCACAGATGTATCAGACTACCTTTCATGCCTAGACAGAAATTCATCTACAAGGATATCCAAACCAACAACAAACATAATATGGAAGAACTTCTACATGAAACACTGAAAAATGCAGGAAGTCTTTTGCAAGACAAATATTTCCCATTTTGGCTGTGTATATAGAATATCTCTGCAGAGACAAGGCAAATACCTAGGTATTCTGAAAGTTACAAACAAAACTGAAACATCAAAGACAGAAACAAAAAAAAATTTGAGAATTATCTCTTAACCATGGTAAAGAACGGAAGAGGTTAAAGTTGCGCAACAAAATACCAAGAACAAAGTTCTTGGATAATCAAGTTGTACATAAATATTCTCTTTCTTTTTCTAAGGGCAGTAAGACAAGACTCCTCTAATAAATGAGAGGGCACAGCTCAAATACACACCATTTATTCTAGACGATAGTAGGATACAGGATATCAGGAAGAACTTAGCTGTTGTGGAATTCAGATATTTTCAATGCTTCAGATTTCACAGCATTAGTATTGAATGGATTTAAAAAAATTATTACAGTATTTTTCCTATTGTTTCTCAAAAAATATAGCTGTGCTACTTCTTCTCAGTCTTCTACTGGACTTTTAACACATTGGCTTCTTCATGTCAAGGTAATCTCATTTACAGAAGATATTTATCAAAAAAGCAAACCTAGACACAGGAACATATATATATATATATATACATATATATATGCATTTGCAAACACAAAACATTTCAGCAGAAGAGTCATATTTTGCTGCAAAATATTTTAAAAGAAGATTTTGCTAAGTGATACGACCAGATGCATTTCCATGTGACAGAACAGTAGCAAATCTGCACAGAAACTTTCTAAGTGCACCAAAGCAGTACATACTGTTAACCACAATGGGAGAGAAAGGAAGGGAGTTACCCCATGCAACCCGAATAGAAACCAAGCTGCAAAGAGGACTCAACTCTTTCAGAATTAAATCATTAGGGAGAAAGGAACTAACACCTTCAGAATAACAAGTATTTAAAAAAAGCCCCCCTTCACTCAAACATACAGTTTCTTGAACAGTTCCACCATTTCAGTTAGAGCAGTCACAGCTTAGTGGACCTTAGCTCATACCAAATTTACATGATCCTGGCTAACAGAAACACTGACATCTCACTGTGCTGCTGCAACAAAACATTCTCAACTGTAGTATCCCTAGAAAAGTAAACAAATAGGGAATAAAAAAACCTGTAAACATTGCCTTGCAGACATTATTGCAGACTTATGCAGTAAGTGTCAGACAACTAAAACTTACTCTCTAAAAAAAACAACTTCTGCACTTCATTTCCTGATATCACTTATGCAGGTCATTTGCCTTCCAAAATGCTTTAGAATACAAACATATGGAATCTACTTCCCATCCCATGCTTCATGCAGTACCAGAATTAATAATGAAGTTGTAATTACCAGCATCATTAAAATAAACTCCAACTACTTGAACAAAATACTTTTGATCTTAAGAAGTTCAATATACACGTGAAAAAAATCAAATCACACAAAGCAAAGAGCCTTTCCAAGAGAACTGAATACAAACAAAATCAAGGAATATTGACATAGACAGCCTGTACACAGACACTGAATAACAAGGCCTGAGTATAGATTATTATGTGATCATGAAAAGCAATGGTCAGAAGTGTTAATTTTAGCCATGTAACCAAAAAATACACAGAAGGTCCACAGAAGTTATATTTTTTCTGTTAAAAAGTGCCCAGAAAGACTAATTTGTGCATGACACTGTACAATCAGTACTGACCAAGAATGACAAATTGACCCAAATTCATACCACACTGCTGTTTGGAAGAAGTAAAACTGAACTTTATGTACACCAAGTATACCATCTTCTGAAGCACAGTCAAAGAAAAACACCAAAACCACCCCAACCCAAAAAAAAATAGAGGGTCACTGGTGCATTATACTTCAAGTACAACACAAGAAAGTGCTGGACTTGTTTTCTTTTTGCCCCAAATATTTGGCCAGTTACTTATGATGTGACCATTATGAACTTCATTTTACAAAAAAGACCACATGCTAGAATGCAACTGAATTCATCATCCTATAGAAGCTGATAAAGACTACATATAATTTATTAATGACACAAAAGAATTGAGCGCTTAGGAATATCAACCACATCAACATGCTCTCTTTTCTCTGAACTGAATGTTCTTGTATTTACAGCAAATGCACTGTAAAAGTCTGTAAGTCCCAGTAATGTAAAGAGCCATTTCTGGTAAAAGTTATGGCAGGAGGCCAATTTGTTTGTCATGTTGCTCCCTAATTGCAAAATCCTTTTCCATTTCTGAAGCAGTTTAAAAGAAGAATCAAATCAAATTATAACAGTTGTGGTTTAAAAGTGTCTTAATATTGATTTCAGAGCTTCTATTCTGGATCTCATTCTAAAATACTTAAGATAAAATTCTTCCAGAAAGACCAACAGCTTACTTTCCAACAGAGCAGCAAAGCCATTAGGTTAATCTGCTTTATGGTTGACCTCTGTGGCTTAGATGAATTACCACTTTGCCTCTTTCAGATGTAATTGCTGGCTAAGAACAATGTCCAACTTGAAGCGACTCATCTTGTACAAAGAGAAGGGTGGATGCAGCAACACACCATTAGAGTGAGGAGAGACCACAATTACATTTGCAGGAACATGAGAACCTTACCTTCTTCTCCTCCCCAAATTACTTCTTAGAGTTACAGTTTCAACATCTGCCTCTTTACAGGTTTTCTCTTCTTAAAATGATACATACAAAATTCAGTTGGGTCATTGCACTATAATATGGCATGGGAAAGATGTTTAGATGTTTTAATTTCTCAATATTTTTTTTTAAACTTCAGAGAAATATTTGAAAAATGTATGTAAGGCAAAGTGGTTGGCTTATTCATCAGTAAAACCACAACTAGTTGCAAAAAAAAAAAGAAACTGCTGTGGTAAAACAAAGCAATCTATGTAGAGAAATAAGAATATATTTCAAGTCATCAGATGGACTTCCCACAGCCACAGTGATCTTTCTTACAGACAGGATTTGCAGACTGACTCTCATTTCACTGAGCACATTGTTCACTGAACATTACTGTCGTTCTTCCTTGAGACAGAAAATTTGGATTCTGTCAAACAGAATGAAAATGGTGAGAAGCATCGTAGTGTCTTTGGCTAATAAATGTACACAGACCATATGTGGTCACATTCAGTGGCTGTTCAGGGACCTCCGTGCCTCAGCTCTCCTGCCTGTGCAGGGCAAGCACCGTGTGTGTGTCTGGGAAGCACAGAGCTCCACAGCACCGGGGTGCACGATTGCTACAACTTCATTCTTGCAAAACTGATTCCACAAACCAGACTGTCAGATACCAGCTGAGAAATTCATACTAGACCACACCCAGATAAGCTCTGAAAGCATAAAACTGTAACAAGATGACAACCCACAGCACGCCTTTAACTGTATAAATCAAATCAATGGCTTCAATGAAAAAATGCAAAACAATTGATACAGAAGCTATACATCACCTACACTGAGATGCATGAAAATAACCCAGGCACATACAGTGCCTTAAAATACGTATTTCCCACAGCAGAGACAGTTTTAGACATGTTTCCTAACAGGTTTAAAACTCACATGAATTCAAATCTTCTCCTACTTGCACATTTTCCTTCAAATGACTCACAATAAGGATTAAAAGTTTTCACTAAAAAAAAAAATTCAAAACATTCCTGTTAAACTGTGGCCTTATGCTATACAGACGTTTATAAACACTGTCCATTAAGTAACAAATTTTGATGGTAAGCCCTTACTGGGAAAGATCCACCTTCAAGACACAAAATACTGGGGAACTATTACCTCAGGTCCTCAGATCAGACCATAACACTGGAGTAGCACTGAGTTCAGGCTGGAAGACAAGTTCACACACACCACCACTTGAGAAAGGCTGTTGTGCTTCCAGTTCTAGAGACAACTCATATGCTACTGCTTTGAGGATCACTGCAGCCTTCTCAACCTTCTCCATTCTGCAGGTCAGATGTGTTTTTCAACATCTGTGTTCCTTCAAAAACAAGTCTGGTCACAGCTTAACAACTAGGTTAAATAGAGTGGCAACTCTTTTCTATGGAGAAAGATTTTTTTTTTTCCCCCCAGACATATGAGACATAGAATCTGGCTGGTTCTCAGTAAATTCACAAGACCACCTGGCTGAAAATCCAGGTTTCAGCACCAGGTAGGCACCTAACTCGTCAGCATTTCAAAGGCCAAGGCACTTGTGAACGCAAACAGAAGCAAAAATGCAAGCAGTACAATAAATAAACACATCAAAGACACCTACAGGTTACAGACTGTTATGGCCTTTATAAGATAATATCACTCACACTCCTGGATTCAAGTGCACAGAGTTGGACTTCAGCAAGGTAATGCTGGAGTCCTCTCGCTTATCTGCCTGTCAGCACAGTGACACTGGGAGCAGTTCAAGCCCAGCTCTCGATGTGAATATTTGTGCAGCTTGTTTATGTGCACAATCCCTTATTGTTCCCACAGCTATAACCACTCGAACAACTGGTTCTTCACATCGGCTCTCCACACAACTCCAGGGATCATGTGCACATGGAGGAATGCTGGTGCATACACATTGCACAGCTCCTGCACTTCCAGCAATTAGGTACGGAATGAAAGTCTTGTAGCAACTTAAGTAAATGTAACTCATATGAACCAGAACTTGTTAATCTAAGCTTGCAATCAAACAATGTAACATCTGTGTATACATTTCATTTTGAAGTGTCTATAACAAATTAATGAACAGGATTTACTAGAGGGGAAAAAAAACAGTAAGAAAACTATGATTTTACAGACAACTCCTTGACAAACAAGGTTTTTTTTTATCGTGACAGGACATCAACACTGCAACAGATATTAAAGAAATAAAATTCCTTTAAGTAGATTGTGAAACCTCTACTATAATTGCCACATTTGACATAACCAAAGCAGCATGGTGTATCAATAACTAGACCTCTCATGTTGTGTTTATTTAGTAAATGTAATTATTTAAGATTCCAACATGCCCACATGCATTCTTCTTACAGCTCATTAAATAAAGGACAAAAAGGCAGACATTGTGCATAATTCTGTACAAACACAGGAAGACATGTTTCCTGCCACAATGAGTTTACAACAATTTAAAGCACAATTCAATAAGGGAGTGCAATAGAACATAGGAGGCAAACGAGGGAAGAACTGACAACAATTAAAAGCAACTACAAAAAGCCTCGGCACTCTCCTGTTAAAACTCATATTTACTGCTGGTGAATGGACTTTCTGGGTATGAGTGTGCCTTGGTTTCCCCCTTGTCCATACCCCTTAAATAATTAAAGATTTTAGTTCAGTTCAGTAGCCAAATTGCACTGATCTGAGCAATCTCCTTAGAATTATTTTCCTAGTTACAAAAACACACATTATAGGATACCTTCCTTCTATCATCATCAGCACTATACTGAATTATTACCCCATACTGCAAGCAAAAGTAGGATGTATTTCACCTGCAGAATTATTCCAATTGCTTTTAAGCCTAGACAGATAAAACCCACTCTTTGAGTGGACTGCTTACTTTCTGTGAAGAGTGCTTCATAACACAATTATCAGTGCTGAAACAAGTATCCTGCAGGATTCACTTAAGCCACACTGTGATCACACTCTCTTACTGAAGGGTTCCTGCTAAATCCATCCTTGGGCTGCACCTAGCAATTATCAAATCTGCAGGAGCTTACTGATCCATCTGACAACTAATTTTGGGAAGAAAACCCCAAACCCAAAACACCCAGCAACATAGGAAAAAACCCACCACAAAATCCCACACATCCCAGATTGGTTCATGGATCCAGCTGGAAACTACCTCACCCATTCTGCAACCACAGCCTAGAATCAACACAACCAAGAGCTGGGAGAAAATTTGCTTGAGGCATGACCTTAATTTAGCCAAAATCAATCAGGACACAGAGGATATTATATGCCTAACAGCAGACCCAATTTCCATTTACAAACTGCTCCTGCCACAGCAGTACAAATGAATTTTAAACGGATGCAAATGGACCAGGTATGTTTAAAATGTACTCTTGGCATGGATCCTCAACTGGAGTAAACTGCCATTGACTTCAAAGGAACTACATATCTACCCTTTGGGTGTATTTTTGGAGACTATTACTGTAGGCAATGAAAAAAGAAAGACTCCTAAGCAGTTTAAAACATACAGAGATTAATTTCTTTCCTTCAAAACATCACAGACTATGTGTGGGTTGCTGAAATGAATTTGGGGCTTACATATACTCAAAGGATTTACTGAGAGTGATAGAAATATCTACAAAAACCAGAAGATACAAACATAAAGAGAAAAGTGAATATAAAATACAAATATCTTTTGGTGAACTTTGAGGTTTTTTTCAGAATAGCCTTGTTTATATTTATTATTTCTCTCCATTTATGAGACAATTCATCAGAGAGATACTAATTTCAAAGATATTTCTGCTGGGGAAATATGAATGTGTTAATTGCTCTGCTCTTGTACACAACCAGAAGTCATATTGCTGTACACTATTCTTTTACACATAAAAATCCCTGTATGTGAAAATCTGAGTAAGGAGAACATAGAATTGCAAGCTTTCACACCAGCTATCTCAGTTCATACATCACTATCACTTAACACTTACCTGTTTCTGTATCTCAGTTCCTGCACCTCAGTGCTCATAAGATCAACTTTGAGTTTGCTTTATAATCTCTTGTTTTTCTACTGAGTCACTTGTGCTTGTTCCACCACAGGGTTCACCTTAAGAGGAAGTTTTCCCTTTTTCTTTCTCACATACAGGTTTCCCTCAAAAAGTAAGGTGCACACAAGAGGAAAGACCTGGATTGGCACAGATGGCCACTTATCCCAGGAATCTGGGATGGGGAATCCCGGAACATTTTGCACTGCAGTCTTCATCTGGAGGCAAATCCCTCCATGGGCAGGTTAGCTCTCAGCAAAAGCAGGTCAACTGGAAAAGTGGACAAGGAAAGAAAAACTCCCAATATAGCTCCCGACTCCTAAACCTTTGATCCATGAAGTACCAAAGGGTACTTTGTGTCATCACAGTATTTTCTAGTAGCAGGGACATTCAAGCGTCCTGAATTATGAGCCACCATTGACATCCATAAGAGCAAAGAATTGGCATTTGATTATTTACCAAGTCACATTTAAAGAAGATAAGGAATCCTCCTGGCTTTCCTTCTTCACATAAAGAAGTGTTGTAGTTGCTACAGAGATATTACAAGTCTTTAATGGAAAGGGGCTTCTATTAAAATAATCTGTTTTATTAAAAGGTGTAAATATCCTCTCATGGACAAAATTTAAAGTTTTGAGGCTGGGGGAAAGCTGGGGTTGGATATGGCATAAACAATGGGATTAGTAAACTCCCATAAAGAAAAGTTATCATCATGTAAATTGAATTAGAAATAATAATAAAAAATATCAATTAAATAAATTAACAGTAAGACTGTTAGTGAGAAGGTGGAAGGTAGTGCAGAAACAGAGAGCAATACCACTTTGTTTCTGTTCTGTAGGAGAGGAAAGCAGTAAAAGATGCATTCCAAGCACACTAGTTACTTCCTTGCTCTCTAATGACATAGATTAAATTTACTTTCTACATATCAAATCAGATTTAAACAGTAACATGAATCTGGATGTTCAAGGTGTGCTGATCCTGCACACCTACAAATTTAAAATCCAAATTATATTCACATCCTTAATACATTGACATCCAGAAGTATTAGAGTATCTAAAATAAGAGGAAAATTATAAGTACAAATCTGGGATCACGATTTTGACTGTCAGGTCTGGTTATGTGCTCAGGTATGATTTGATGTTATTTATGGGAGATTTCTGAATTCTCATTAAACCTCTGCCATAGCCTCTCACCAGAACTGGACAGGTACACAACAGCTTTAATTCAGTTTCTATATTTGCAAAATGAAAATGACACATCTCTGGGGTTAAAAGACTTTGTAAGATGCATTCAAGGGTACAGTCTTTTACTGCTCTCATCTTCATCAGAAAAGAATCTCAAGTTAGACTGAGATTGACCAATGCAAGCCATAATTAAACCTCACTGGTTTCTTCTGACATGTCACTGCAAACTATAAAATAAGAGCACAGTAGTTTAAATGTTATTTCATTTACTTTTACAACTGAAATATTTATCCAGGTCAACACCTTCTCTTATCCACGCTGAGAAAAATGATTAATGATGTGGCTCAAGCCTATACATGAAAATAAGTAAAGCTGCTATTTTATACTAGATTAGGATTTCACTTTCTTCCATGGGAAACAGTAATTCTGCACTTTTCCATACTATCCCACCTCTCTATACATGATACAGTGAGGTAACAGGAACATGAAAGTCTGCTCTTCTGTCTCAGTTGTGAGGCCCTTTTAGCAAAGAATATATTTCAGTAAAATATCTATCTCACATACTAACTTTGCAAATTCCATTACCTTGCAGTCTACTGGCACATAAGAACAGAGCTGGGACAGGGACTTTACAGAATGGTCCTGACAGATGCAGTAAACCAGACACTCCCAGACCAGACAGATCATGCAACAGTCAGAAAATACTTTCCTTTCAATAAGTGTTTTGAAAAACGTGACATAAGAAGTATCCCGTGCACAGAATTCAGACCTGAAAAGGTTAAAAACCTTCTACCAATTGATCAATGGAGTTCTAGAGTTTTAAAGCCAGAAATCACATTTTTTGTGCATGCTTACAAAACAGCCCAGGCCAAGTGAAGGTACAAAAGAATAACAGTTTATTACCACAACTTTTATAAGCCTCACGTCAGGTAGAACTGATCTTCTTCACATCAGCTGCTGTCAGACTTTCATTTAGTTCATTAAAATATCTTGTTTGGTCAGTTCTACCACTATAATTTATTTTAAACATAGTGAAAACTTAACTAAAGAGGCAACCTGACATTAAGCAGCCACTTAAAAGCCTTTCCAGATTACCACTCCACTCTTTGTGGTGAGGGTTTGGGCACAGTAAAGTTTTGAGCCAGATTCCACTTTCCCTTCATTTCTCAGATCACTTTAATGCAAATTCCAAATTCAGGCAGCACCACCACAGACATGTTACCGTCAGTGAAACCAGCCAAAACACGTTCTCTAGTTTGAGGTGGTCTCTTTAGCTAAGGTTGGGAAAAGGCCCAAAATTGTGATCACTGCTCTGGTTTTTAAACCCCACTTCAAAGTCAAAAAGCTGATTTTCCTCTCCTGCTGCTTAAGGCAAATTTAACTGGATACACATATGGCGTAAGTGCCAAACCCATTTAGAGTTGGAGGAACTTGCAAAACATACAGAGGCAGATTCTGTTGTTCTTACTCACTTTGAACAGCTCCAGCTAACCTAATGGAACTTCTCTACCCAATTAAGAAAAGCAAGATCCAATCCAAAAAGAATAGGCACATTTTATAGTTGAAAAACATACTCTGCACGAAGTACAGTGGTAATCTGGGGAGGCTTTAAAGCGGTCATTTAATGGACAGTTATATACATGAAAAAGCAGTAGGACTATCTTATTTCAGAATTTTTTTTAACAGGAACCACGTGTTATACTAAATTAATTATCCAAAACGTTTGTTAGTTGAGGGGAGGAATCTCCAACTCAAGGTGTTCTGGGGAGTCAAACTGTAAGTACTAATCTAATGGAAAACAGCACACTTTTGCATTAAGTTAATACAAAATATTCGATTGCAAAGTACAGGTCGCATTCACCAGCTCTGTTTTTCACAGGCAGGAATTTCAACAAGATGGAGTGCAAGGTTTTCCCAGAGAAGTCTTATGTCACTTCGTCCTTTATGCCCATGTGCACATATATTTATAAACAAACCGAGAACTACAGACGAACGACCTTCTTAAAACATCCGGTAAAAACACTATTTGAATCAAGGGGGGAGGAGGAAGGGGTGTTTTTTTTTTCAGAAGCAAAGCCACACGGCTGTAACTCCAAGCTGATCCCGCGGAGGAGCGGGGCAGGTGCCTCGGGGCACTACCCGGGACTCACCGGGACGGTTCCCGCCGCCTCCCCCGAGGGGTCCCCCCCCGCCTGGACCCCCTGCCCGCAGCCTCTCCTCCCTCCCACCCTCTCCTCCTCCATCACTTCCTCTCCCCCTGCCCGCGGGCCCCTTTCCCCCTCACCTCAGACCCTTTTCCTCCCCCGCCGTGCGCCCCCAGCCCGCCCCGCCTCGCCCTCCCGCTTCTCCTCCCCGCGGCTCTCACCCTCCCGGGCTTTCAGCAGCACCGTGTTGGCCACGATGTTCTCGATCTCCATGGTCGGGGGCTCCTTCCCCTCAGGGCAGCCGGAGCGGGGGCCGCCCCTACAGCCTCCTTCGCCCACTCCTCCAGCCCCGCCACCGCCGCGGCGCCAAGCCTCGGCTCATCCGGCCCCACAGGACCTCAGCGCCGCGCTCGCCTCTTCCCCATCACCCGCTGCTCGCCCCGGCACCGCGCTCCCCCTCCTCGAAGGCGGAGGCGGGGAGCGGGCAGCTCCCGCCCGCCCCGGCCATGGCTCCTCCGCCCGCCCCAGGCTGCACCGCCCCGCGCTCCTGCGCCACCGCCCCCTCACAGCTGCCTGGGACTACAAATCCCAGCAGGCACAGCGCGGCGCACGCGGGGGAGACGTCGGTGCTGCCGCGCGGAGCCTTTTGGGATATGCAGTGCGCTAAGCCTTCCCCCGACTCGTCTCAAAGCGGGAGGGGAGGAGAGTGTCAGTTATCGCGGTAGTTTGGCGGAGATCTCGCGAGAGGTGTGGGGCTGCCGGTGCGCATGTGGTGCTCCCTGGCACTGCCGAGGGGAGAGTGGGGACCGCGCCGCTCCCACCGCTCCTCTGTCTTCTCCTCCTGCCTCCCCTCCGCTCCCTCCTCCGCTCTGCGCCCCTCCGGCTCTCACGGGGGCTGAGAGAGCTGTCCCGAAGGGCAGCTGTCAGACCGAGGGGCAATTCGGGAGGTTTTGCCCCCCCTTTGGCGCCATTTTGCTCGCCCTGTTCGCCCCCCCCAGCGCTGACCCCGAGCTCTGTGAGGGCTGAGCCGCTGCCTCCCCTCAGCCACGGGCAGCCAGAGCAGAGATGGGGAAGGCGGCGAAGAGGAAGAGAAAGGTGTCGGGGCCCTCCACAGCCAAGGGCCCCGTGAAGTCGGCGATGGCCGTGGTCAAGAGCAACCCCTTCGAGGTGAAGGTCAACAGGCAGAAGTTTGACATCTTGGGGAGGAAGACCAAGAATGATGTGGGGCTACCTGGTGTCTCACGGTCCAAGGCCATCAAGAAGGTAAGAGGACATCCAAAACAGGGAGAAAGGATAGCGTCTCTGGATGTGGGGCTGGAGCCTTCTCAGGTGACATAAGGGACCACCTTCGTCGTGCACAGGAATGTCTGGTCACCTCCCACTGCTCGGGAGATGGTGGGGAGCTCTGGGAATGGCTCCCACCAGTGCAACCCACAGGATTCAGGAGTACAAGTCTTCCTTATGGCTTGTGTGGGAATGATTCTCTTTTCAAGTTACCCAGATCCAGAATACAGTGGCACGTGTTGTCGGCGAGCAATTATGGGACCAGAGTGCTGTCAATGTTCAATGCGTTGGTGGGTTTTGGTGATCATAGGATGTTAAAACTTCTTGATAATGGTGCTGTGTTGGTGTAATGGTGAAAGCTTGAGTGGGCTCTAAGGTCTGAATGCAGGGAGAAATGTGTGGATACAAAGAAACTACCACTGACCTGGAAACAAGTGCGGGTAACCTTTTGCGCACTGATTAAATAGTCGTGTTGTAGAAGCATGCAGTGATCTGTCCTCTGCTCTCATAAGAATGATCGTACAACTTAACAGGAGTAAATCTTTTGTCTTCCAGCTTTGTACTGTTCTAAAATTGTCTGTTTGTCTTTCTCTGCTGCCATCACCAGCTACCTGTCTAAAATCTGTAATGCGTAAGGGAGAGCATGTCCTACTCTGCGTCTGGGATTCCAGCAGCCTACCTTATCCTTGGGTGAAACACTGGATTTTTCAATGATCTGTCCCTTCAAACAAACCAGCAAAGAAAACCTCTGTAGATTCAGTTAAGGCTGAAAAAAGTATAATTTGAAAATGTGCCCCTGAGATTCTCTCTGACATGTTACGTACATTCTGTTTTCAAACAGATTTAAAGCACTTGCTGAAAGGACAAGTGCAGCAAAAGCAAATGGATAGTTTGTCATTTTGCATGTGAGAGGTGATGTATTCAGTGATTTCTTTTTAATCAGCAAGAGAGGTAATCAGATAATTGATAAACAAAAGTGCTTTTCAATATCCAAGTACATATTAAAGTACATACACAGTGTTTAAGCTGCACGATAATTATATTTGTGCAAGAAGTAGAGACAAGGTAGAACTGGTACAACAGTAGATGAAACCTGAGCTTTGGTGTCGTTTACAGCCACATCTGAAAGTTGTAAATGCTCAGTGAGGCTGCAGAGGCCTCATGTAGGAAACAGGTCCTTTTCCTTCAGTGCAGCACTTTGCCAGGTCCTGGCAATATGAATGGCAACAGCACTTTCCCTAGGATTCATTTAATGTATTTTTAATAAAAATGGATATTTTTTCAACCTAAACACAGCCAACATTTTCTTTTTTAGAAACTATATAGTATTTTCAGCATAAAATTATAAATTAGCTTTCAGTCTTCAATGCTATTTGTCAAGATTTTAGAAAACTTCATGAATGTTTTAGTTCACATTTTAAGAGTTGGGGGTTTTCTTTCCTGGTAAAGTGAATCAGATGCTTGTCGTGAATTGGATCACTGGCATTGAAAAGTAAACCTGTCTCCTTACTTGTACCTTAAATAAGAGTGCATTGTAACCACTTTGGGTGGGTGTGATAAATTTTCTTTTACTGTCTTGATGCCTGACCTCTCTGTGCTCAACAGCAAAGCACAGAGCTGAAGATATGGACCCACTTGGGGTTGTTATGTCTTAGATGAAAAGACCAAAAAAAGTTCAGCTGACTTTTTCTGGCTTTTTTGCCTTCTTTAATATAATATTCTTTGTTTCCTAAGCTTCAGGCGAATCAGAATTCTTTAGCAGAAAGGCACAGTTTTTATATGTGATCAAATAAAGATACAGTGTAACATATTTTATTTTCACATGGGCGGCTTATAAGAGAACTTAGTGACACTGAATATATTGCATGAACTTCCCATCTTTTTTTCTCATTAATTTTTCCTTCTCTTTCATTGCATTCTGATAAATTATTATATGATGGCAACATAAAGCTTGTTATGTTGACAGGATACCATGGAACCATTTTTGCCTTGACTTAGAAAGTAGTTACTCTCTTTGTTTTTTTTTTTAATTTTATCTCCTTTTGTCTTTTTCCCTCTAGCGCACCCACACATTACTGAAAGAATATAAAGAAAGGGAAAAGTCAAATGTGTTTAAAGATAAACGTTTTGGTGAATATAACACCAATATCACTCCAGAGGAAAAGATGATCAGACGATTCGCTTTGGAAAGACAGGTAAACTATAGGAGTTTAAAGAAAAGAAAGCAAAGCAAAACAAAACCAAACACAAAACCACAAGGAATGCTTGACTTTTGAGAGCACCCCCTTAGCAGAGGATTTTGCAGCACAATGCTTTATTTTTTATATGTTTGGAACTTAAGAAAAATGAATTTTTTTGTGGGAAATTTTTTCATGAAATCTTTCTGGTTTTGTAAGACAACTTTTTGCAGGATAAATTTCTTTGAGCGCTGAAATTCAAGGAAGCCAGTTATAAGCAGATTCATTGATTATTTGGTGTTCTTGAACTGCTTTCACTACTATGATGTGTGAATTGAATTAGGAAAAGGCAGCAACTGTCAAGTGTACTTTGAGATTCCAGTACAGCTGGAGAACAGCAGCCATTTCATTTGCTGAGTAGAAGAGCTCTGTAACTTGCTGTCATTCTGTAAAGTGAATTGTGTGCATAGTACTCTCCTTTCTGCCTCATCATACTCAGCCTCCAGAATTGAGTAGTGTAATGTCATACCCTGCTGGTAATTTGTATAGCTTTAAGTCTGTTTCGTTAGGCCTGAAATGTAGTAATTAGAAACTGATGTTACAGATATAGATAGAAGTTAAGCTTCCTTAGGTTTTCTGAGTCAGTCCATTTCTACATTAGTATAAGAGAGACATGATACTCCCTCACTTAAGGTTTAATATATTTGAATGAAAGTATTGGTCTGGTAGTGCTCTTATTCCAGTCTTGAGTTCCAGCAAAACACTGGAATAAGAATCTCCTCAACTAGTACTAAAAATACAGGTTGTGTTAATTTGTTGTCTGGGAGCTAAAAATCTTTTGATATTTAATGGGTGTTTTATTGTTCTTAGCAAAATTATGGAAAGAAGAATATCTATAACCTTAACGAAGATGAAGAATTGACTCACTATGGCCAATCTTTGGCAGAAATTGAGAAGCTAAATGACATTGTCGATAGTGACAGTGACACAGAAGAAAGAGGAACACTGTCAGGTAAGATGTGCCAGCTGGTGTCCCACTGCTGGTTTTATTGTTGGTAAATGTACATCATTTGTTCAGTCCTCTCTCTCAGTGAGGAAGAACATTATGTACTTGGTGGGAATGTTTAAGCCAGATTTAATTACTTCTTAACCACACACAGACCAGCTCTCTGGATTTTAGCAGATGTTAAGTTGGACATACCTACCTGGCGCTTCTTTACTCTGTGAGCTTCTCAGCATGAATAGGTACCTGTATTTTGAACTCTCGGGCCAGAGTCTGAAGAGTGAGTTTTCTGGCTGCTTTCTTGCACCTCTGAACCTAACTGCCAGATAAATATTGGAAAAAAACATGTCCCTACTTCGTACAAAATGTTTGTTAGTGTAAATTATGTGTCTAATACAATCTCTTTTGGTACAGCCATTCTGTAGGGATGGGAATAATGCATGATTGGTTCAATAGTTCTAATTGCTCCCATTCTCCAAGAATAGGGAGATACTGCCTCAGCAGCAGCTCTCCTGCAGTCATGTATGGATTTGAAAAGGATTCACATTCTACTTTTTTTTTCCCAGCTGAATTAACTGCTGCTCACTTTGGAGGGGGTGGAGGCCTCCTTCGTAAAAAAGTGTCAAGTGGGCAGCAAGATGAAGAGGAGGAAAAACCTAAATCTAGGAAAGAACTCATAGAAGAGATGATAGCCAAATCTAAACAAGAAAAGGTGAGTTTTTAGCCCTGAAGTACAAATGAGCATGATTAAGAAGCTGTCATGATTCCTGTGTTTGCAGAAGAGAATAGTAATGGCATAGAAAGCAAAGGGGAAGCTGTCTAAGAGAAGAGTCTGAGCTCCTTGAATAAAGTCTGCCTGACTTTGTAGGCATTTTGGGATATGACTTGAATATCTGCCATTCTTTTGTATCCCCAAATCTCCCATTCTGTTGACACCTAATTTGGTTTCTGTATGCAGCTCTTGTACCATTCAGCATAGCTCTATATTGCTTCTTCTACAAAGAATGTTTGCACCTTATAAATGTTAAATGTCTAAAATTATTCATTTGCTAAAGACAGCATTTTGGTTTTGTGCTGTAAATGCTGTGTCATGTCCATCTGAACATAACTGCTGCATTTGTTTCTGTTTTGTTTTTCTAGCAAGAGAGGCAAACTCGGAGAGAAAGTGCATTAGAACTCACAGAAAAACTTGACAATGACTGGAAGGAAATCCAAACCCTTATGGCCCGCAAACCCCCAAAGTCAGAGAGAAAGGACAAAGAAGTAGAAAAACCCAAGGTAAGTTTAGTTGTCAAGTCTGAAAGAGGCTGCAGGCTGAACAACACTACTGACTTCAGCTTATTTGTATGATAAATACGTTTTCTTGAAGAATTAAAATTGTTGAGAACACTGACTTGATTTGAATGTCTTCAGGGTGTTCTTTGGATAAAACAACTCATACTTGACAACAGACGTTTCCTTGTTGTAAATTGAGTTTTATCTACAAGAAGGGAGTGGAAATATTTTACTTTTGAATAGGTATCTTTTTCTATCATTTTTATTTTATACTAAGGAAAATAACTTTTTAAATCTAAGAATAGGTATTGTATTGTGTTGAGTTTTTTTCTTGTAGAAATTTTGTAGTATCTTGCAGAACATTGTGAATTCCCATTTATTCCTTTGCAGTAGAATTCAGTTTTTATAAGATTAGTTAATTAGTTCAATCTTACATTAAAAGTGATCTCAAAGTACAATAGAAGATACTGGATCAAAAGTTCATATTTTGGTATGTTGGTTTTTGTATTTAAGATATTTCGCAGCATGCTGAGACTCACTGAATATCAGCATCCCTTTTTAAGTTCTTTAAGCTAGACTTCTGTGTGACTGAAATAGCAAAGGCTTAGCTCATGTCTGACAATATAAAGTGAAATGCAAATTACTCTTTTATTAATTTATTCTATTTGTGTTTTGGTAATAATCAATATTTTAAAGCTTTTTCAAGTAATAAGTAAACCAGTTTTTATTCAAGATACTATATTTAAGTTTCTCAGTGGTGACTCAAGTAGGGGAGGGGGAAATTCCAGGAGAATTTCTGTTCAAGTGTTCATTCCATTCCATGTCTTAATACTGAGTTGAATGTTCTTGCAGCTTGCTTTGGAAGCAGTCTTTTCCTTTTATCTTGACAGTCTTATTTCTTAGCTGTTAGTCTGGCAGGGGGCTGGCTGCAAAGCAGAATAATGAAACTTGGGATAATAAACAATCACATAAATATTTCTTTAGCCTGATGAATACGATATGATTGTTCGAGAACTTGGATTTGAGATGAAAGCAAAGCCTTCAGAAAGGATGAAGACAGAAGAAGAATTGGCAAAAGAGGAGCAGGCACGGCTCCAGAAGCTCGAGGTAAACCATTTATGGCTGAGATTGTTTTGGGGCCTGCCTTTTGGGAGTGATTGCTTATATTGCTTGACCTTAGGTTGATAGTGGCTGTACTAAACTGCAATTCATCAAGGGGGGTGAATTCAGGAAATTGTCTGTTTGTGTTTGTAATCTGATATTACAACAAAAAGCCCCATAGGCTTAGTATGTGACTATGGAGGTTTATGAAATGAGTCAGTTTTTCTTCAATAAAAATGTAATGTTACTTTGATTTGCCTTTAAATGTTTTAAGTTATTCAGAGTTGAGAGCTGCTTCTAAGTCAGTGGAGTATTGTATTGCACAGCAGTTGAATTAATACACTGGCAAGTCTTTTATTGTTGTCTTCTGGTGTTGCAAATGTCTTTTAGCAGTACCATGCAAATAACCTTGCTTTACAGAGGAATAGGATTCTTTTGGGAAATGTTGCATGCTACTTCTATTGCATGGAGCTGTGAGTCTCATGGAAAGATTAAATAATTTGCTAAATGGTTCTTTTAATTTTTGATTTGGTGTACTAGGGACATGTGTAGGACCACAGGGATTTCAGTACCTTCAGGTTACCTCAGAGCAGCCCAGTATCTAATAGCAGAACAGAGAGAATGATTTTTTTTTTTTTTTTCTGTTCTCAGTATCTTGTTTGATCCTTAGTCTGTATCTCAAAAATCTTAGGATATGGTTGTGTTTACTACAAGCTTGTTACACATACAGGAATCAGACAAACACTGCAGAATCACAAAATGCTTTAAAAGCGTATATTTTCTAGTAATAATGTCCCATAAGTAAAACAGATACATTTTAAATTGAGGGAACACAACGCTTCAGGTAAACTCAGTTTTAAAGTCTTACAAATAAGATAATCCAATTGACTGTGTGCTCCTATCAGATTGCACTCCCCACAAAAAAATAAGGTATCATCAACTTTTTACTGTAATTTCTGAAGTTGCTGGTTTGGTTTTTTTCAACAACTTTTTGAATAATCCCAGTTAACTGTTTTCTTTCTTTGATTTTCTTAGCTGTAGTAATTGAGGGATCTTCCATTTTGGTGTAGTTACCGGATTGATGTAGAAGGCTCACATCTTTGTGCAATATTTCTTGTTAAACACAGGCAGAGAGACTGCGTCGGATGCGTGGAACAGATGAACAGGCAGATAAAAAGAAACCCAGCCACGTGTCAGCTGATGATCTGGCCGATGGCTTTATCCTGGATAAAGATGACAGACGGTTACTGTCTTACAAGGTAAGGTTTAACGTTTCTGAATTTTCAGAGTTCCATAAAGAAGATGGGAAAAGCAGTTCAGAAGTGAACTCTGTGGAGACATTTAGTCCAACCTCCTGCTCAGAGCAGGGTCAACTACGAAATCACCAGTTTACTGAGAATCCAGTCTGTTCTTGGAAAATCTCCAAGAACGGAGGCTGCACAGGAGATGTGCACTGACTGTCCTTACTGTGAAAAGATTTCTCTTTATATCCAGGCAGAACAAGCCCAGGTCTGCCTCTCCTCATAGGGCAGGTGCCCAGCGCCCTGGTGATCTTGATGGCTTTCTGCTGAGCTTGCTGCCATTTGTGGATATCTTTATTGTATTTCAAGGCCCAAAACTGGAGACTGTGTTCTGTGTGGTCTTACAAGTGTCTAGTAGAGGGAAATAGTTGTTTCTACTGACTATATTCCTGCTATTGCAGTAGCCTTCTCCACTGCTGGCTTACTGCGTTGAGAGGAGGCTTTAACCCTTCTGTTCATTTTTTGAACTTCCACTGTATTTGGTAACAGCTTCCACCAAATTTCAGCCTGAGGATGAGTGAGTTTCTGAAAGAACCCTTCCCCTGTGAAATAGTTTTGATTAAGGTGGCAGAGCAACATAACCTTAGAGCTGATGTGTGAGTCACCCTGACTGTGGTGCACATGTGTGTGTGTATGCTGATCCTCTTCCACACAAGTAGCAAGGGAACTGCTGTTTTCCTCAAAGGGGAGCATACAAATTATGAATATGAGTTTAAACTGATGATTAATAAAATCAGGATGGGAACAAATTATCTGATGTGGTATTTTAACACATAGAAGGAATATATTTTTTAATCAAGAATGTTTCTGTAAGGGATGTTGAATTTTTTTTCATATTATCTGTTAGTAGTTTTTTCTTTTGTGTTGATTCTTGTAGTCTTCATATACTACCTCCTAGTCTTCCAGTTTGTTATAGCCCCTTGGAAATACCTACTATTCTTATATCTGCAGATATGTTTTCTCCTTAAAACCCCTTCTTGGCTGGCACTGCTGCTATTCGCTGCTTGGTCTGTTCACATATATTTGAGATAGCTTTGCATGATGCTTCTGGTGAGGTGCTATCACTTTATCAGTGTTTTAACTGACCTGTTTCCTCTACTGATAGGATGGAAAAATTAATATTGAAAATGAGGAGGAAGAAAAAGAGGAGGAGGAAGAAGATGAGGAAGGTGGGGAAGAAGAAAATGAGAATGAAGAAGAAAGTGAGGAAGAATCTGCTAGTGAAGATGAGGAGGATGATGCTGCAGATAGCCACTCTGATCTTGACTCTGACCTTGAGAGTGAAGAAGAAGCTGCAGGGAATAAAGAAGAGAAGAAACGCAAGACAAATGAAAATGAATCACAGATTGTGGAGGAACTAGATCCAAAAAGGGAAGCTGCAAAATCAGAGCTGCCCTATACTTTTGCTGGTAAGCAAAGGACTGATCCAGAGATACCTGTTGTCTTCAAGGGACTTATAACAACCAGTCTCTTTCTCTGCCCTGTAGTATCTACATTCATGCATAAAGGTTTGCTTCGTGGTTGTCCTCTACTATTCCAAGAGTAGCCAGTAACTGCTGTTCTAGATGATCAGGCCTAGTCAGTCTTTGAGCAGTAGGAACTGGATCTGTTTCATCCCAGAGCTGTTTCTGCTCCTCTGAGCATCCTTAGAATTGAAAGATAAACACAGGAGAGAAAAATAAAAATATCCGGGCTCCTTTCTGAAGGCAACCAGAACATCCAATCCAAAGTGTTACTGTTCTGCTTAAGAGAAGCCAGAGAGTATTCTATGATCTGTACTTCAATGAGAAAAGCTTACTTTCCCAAGTGTTTAGACTGACATTTTTGTCAGAAGATGCTTGAAGAGGCAGGTTTAATCCCTGTGATGTAACATCACAGTATTGTTAGAGACACTCAAAGTTTGACTAGTTTTGGGTCTATGCCTAGCAGGAAGGAGGAGGCACGTTTCAAGTGATACACAAAACATTCATTAATATTAAGTACATAATGGATCTAACTATTGTCCTAATGTAGATTCTCTAATCTGTTGCAAGATTAAACAACCTTTCAAACAACTTCCTTAAATGCTTGTGTTTTTCCATCAAAGAAGATGACTTATTACACAAAGCCTTTTAAATTGCATTCAGGTTTTGCTTTAACCAGAAAGCAGTCACATTAAAATAACTCAAAAGTTATTCTAATAAATCAAAAGTTATTAACTCAACCAGTTAGGTTGTGGACTTTTGCAAGAAACTAAATATGCCAGGGTTTTATTTTCTGACTTCTGTTCATAGATATAATACTACATATATGCTGATAGATTATTACTGTTTAAAAGGTGATTATTTAAAACTTGTATGGTATCTTTTTTTTCTGAACAACAGTATTTTCAAATTGGAAATTTTGTTACACATTCACTCGATTACAGATATAAAGTTTGAGATTTTTTTCTGGTCATTTTTTGTTTTTATTTTTTAGTTCCTGAGTCCTACGAGACATTTAAGTCTTTATTGGCTGGAAGAACAATAGAACAACAGCTTATTATTCTGGAGAGAATTCAGAAATGCAATCATCCAAGCCTTGCAGTGGGAAACAAAGCCAAGTTGGAAGTATGGGGGTTTGGTTTTGTTTTATTTAAAATTAACTTTGAATTCCAGAGTGAATTTTAATAAGTGTTTGGGAAGTAATATAGAACATAGATGTTTCTATGTTGTGAGTAGGAATAGAATCAACAAACTATTCTTCATTTTCTAAGTCTGTATTACTGTTCTTTTGTGCTGTGTAAGAATACGTACAGTGAAAAAAAACCCTAATAATTTTAACATTATGCTTCTTGCAGAAATTGTTCGGCTTCCTTTTGGAATATATTGGAGAGTTGGCAACTCTGGATTTCCCAGAGCTCAGGACAATTGACAAACTGGTCCTGTAAGTATTAAATCCTATAGATTTTTGCCCTTTTATGATTTAAAGAGAAAAGCTACCTGGAGTAAAGCATAAATGTTGTTTCTTTGAAATACTCTGTAAGGCTTGTTAGCAGCTGGTAACTCTCCACCTTTATAATGTTTTAACTTTTTTTCATATGTTGCTTGACCTGTTAGTTATACCAAGATATTTTTGAAACCTCAGAATGTGTTTTTTGATCTGCAAAATGCTTTTCATGGGTAGTGGATAAATAATACCATATATGCCTGAAACTTCTGTATGTTAAGTTATTTAGACTACTGGTAAAGGATTTTAAGATTTGCAATGACAGTGTGCAGTTTCCCTTGCAATCTCTGATTTTTCCATGGATTTTCATTCTGTGAATTCACTCGGGGAACTAGATGAAAATGGAATTAAGGAGTGTTATAGTAAACTCATAGGAAAGTTCCAACTAAACACTTGGCAGGAAGTTGTCAATTTGGCACTGTTGTCTTCAAATACCTGACAGGGAGTTAGTCTGTGACAAGAGAGCCAAGTTTGTCTCAGAGGTATAGGCAAAGGATAAGAATCAATGGACATGGGCTGCAACAAGGGAAATTGCAATTACATTCGAGGAAAAAAATGTTCACAGCAAAGGTACTGAATGTTAAAATGAGTTTCCCAGAGAAGCTGTGAAGATACACAAAACTCAACAAAGCTGTGAGCAACCTGAGCCACCTTTGAAGTTGGCCGTGCTTTGAGCAGGGGTTGCATCCGATGATCTCCAGAGGTCCCTTCCAAGCATAATTAACTTGTGATTCCTATCTTGATTTTTGCAGGATAGACAGCTTTCTTTCAAGGAGTTGTTTTATGTAGTTCTCAGCATTTTTGTTCTATGCTAAAGTCAGTAAGTTTTTAAAAATCAGTTATGTGCAGTGTTAGCGTTCGTTGCTCTGTTGCACTGGTCAGCCAGAGCACTGACCCACTGATACTGTCCCACATGCTGGGGCTTTGTACAAAAGGGTAAATACATTTTGGTTGTGTTCTAGAACTAGGATTTATTAATATCACTACAGACATATTTAACTGAAAATACTGAAAGAACTCTGACAAAAGAGATGCAGATTCCAGACTACATGTCCCTGTAGGCACTAGCCTTAGGCCAGCAGCTCACCTAACGTACTTTGGCATTTTTTGTCTTGTTTTCAGTAATAATTTTGCTAAGCACATTGCTACCTTACATGTTGCTTAATGTTGCCTAAGAGTGTTTTGAATAGTGGGCTGTTTAGTATAAGCCAACATACCTCAGTGCAGTAAAATATAAAGTTAGGAGATTCAGAAGGATGTGTTATAACCATAGCAAAGATTTGGAAGTATATTTTAAAGTTTTTAATTATTTTTTATTTAAGATTTAGAACAACTCAAACCAACAACTCAAAGATTATCTCACAAACCCCAATGAAAAATATATATCTCTGTAACTAAGGTGTTACAATAATAATTATCTGCATATTGGGTGGCTATTTCTAAAAAAGAATAATTTGTCTCGGGGAATTTGTTATTGCTATAATAAAGTGCTTAAAAATCGGGTTTTTATTAACATCATATTAACATCAATGGTGTAACTTGATTATGACTTAAATTTCTTGTTAATAGGCCATTGTACAATCTTTGCCAGATGTTTCCTGAGGCAGCCAGTGACAGTGTTAAGTTTATCCTTCGAGACGCTGCTCATGATATGGAAGAAGTGATTGAAGTCAAAGGCCGTGCAACATTCCCAGGTTTAGACACGGTAACAAATGCATATTATCAGGATAATCTCTTTCCATTAGTACAGAAGTTCTAATAAATGCAGGATGATATTAAATTTTATTTTGAATTTCAAAATATGTAGCGAATTATTAGCATCTGCAACTTTTTAGGTTTCTCAATATTTTAAATTGCTTTTCTGGAGATAAGGTGTAACAAAAATCCCCACAACAACAACAAATACTCACCCCTGAGAAACAAACAACCCACACACATTCTTCAGAACAGAAGTGTGAATCTGTGATATTAATAAGGGGAAAATATCTTAAAATTGCCACTCCAGTTTCATAGCAGAACATTCTTTGTTTTCCTGATGAAACTTAATAGGGTAGTTAGGAAGAAGTGATTTTATCAGTTATGTCCTGATTTCTCTAGTTGTTTTAAGTGCAGATGTTTGAAAAAAGTGCTCCATAGAAGTGCAGTATCTCCTAGGTTAAAAAAACCAAAAACAAAACAAAAAACCCCCAAACAAACAAAACAAACAAAAAACCCCACCAAGAAACTATTATTATGGGTATAAAAACACAACATTTCTTAGTACTTTATATGTGATAATGGCCAAATTAGTGACTTGGAAAGAATTGGTCTTTCCTTCTAATATTAGTAATATCCCAGTTTCATTGGCCATGCTAAATATGAACAGATTCCTTTTGCAATGTCTAGGTAAATGGCTGTTAGGGAA
Source organism: Neopelma chrysocephalum (assembly GCF_003984885.1). Lineage (NCBI taxonomy): Eukaryota > Metazoa > Chordata > Aves > Passeriformes > Pipridae > Neopelma > Neopelma chrysocephalum. The sequence goes on along the minus strand of NW_020897731.1, from coordinate 319,369 downwards.
TTCAAGAATGGAGCATATGGAAACCGAATGGTTTTTAGTGGTAGCAAGAACTTCAAAGACAATCCATAAGTCTAATTCAAAGGGAGCTACTTTTCTGTCTCTCAGCTTGATGAATTGCTGCTTCCTAATGGAATAATTAGACTCTTGAAAGAAACTAGACTGAAGGATTTGCTTAGAAGGCTTGGTTCTTACAGCTTGGAAGATGTTTTGAAGAGTCTTTATTCAGGATGTTTTGGATTTTGCAGGAAATGTATTGTAGAGAGCTTTTAACTTCTATTTTTAATTTGTCACTGTCACCCTTATGACACCAGTCACACTTCTGGCTTTCATTCCCTTCACTGGACCTTTCCAGGTTGCAAGCCATTGTTATCTTTTACGGTGAAATTATATCACTTCCTATTCTCAAAGCACTTGTTTGAATGAACGTTCCACAGAGCCGTCATCTTAGTTGACCTTTCATGTGCCTACTGTGAAGCTGAAATTTGGAATGTGACATATAGTAAACAAAACAGTTCAGGAGAGTATTTGTTTACAGCAGAAGCTTCATAGAGAGAAACAGAGCTGAAACAATAAAACTTTACTTGCTTCTAGGTTACTATGTAAATATCCACTTAGATAATTATCAGAATTACCTTCAAACTGATGTTTAACTTCCGGATGGTCTTGACAGGTCACTTGTAGCTCTTTATTTAGCAAGTCTCCTTCAGCAGTGTACCTAATCACTGTTCAGTTCTTTTGGCTGCAACTGTTATTTGTTGGTGTGTGGCAGTGCCTGAGGATCCTGGTCACTTCACTGGCTGTGGTGAGGACAAGTTGAAAGGTGTCACAGGTCCTGTGTGGCCACAGGTGCCACAGGTGCCACAGGTCCTGTGTTTGTGGTGTGAGAGTATGTGGTTGTGGTGGGCTGAAGGGGGTCAGGTGTTCTTGTGGTGTAAATGGGGTTGGGAGGCATAGTTCCTTCTCAGTTGTTCTTTCAGCTGCCTCACTCAATGAATGCAATGTTAGACCTATAATAGATATCCTGTAACAGATAACCCCTTTTGTTTCAATAAATAGGTCACATAGCATATCAGATTTCTCAAAATTATGTATATTGTAGTTTTTATGACTACTACCTGGCAGTTACTCATTCAAAGTTACATATATGTAAAGGTAAGATCCTGGGATTAATGTCTTAACTGTATTTTGCCTTATTTTTATGTGCCATCAGCTTATTTATTTGAAAATTACATCTCTGCTGTTTCCAACTTCTGACTTCTGGCATCCAGTTGTAACACCTGCTTTTATCTACATGAGTCAGCTCCTTACTAAGGTATGTCTGTGATGCTGTATCTCAGTCTATAACTTCATTTTCTTATTTCTTCCCAGGACTCCAACTATATATATTAGCATTAACATATATAGTGGAAATGTACTGAAAAGGCAGCTTTGTGTTTGTTATAGTCACAGGTAGTAATTGGAAGAAAAAGGGAAGAGGAAAATACCCTTGCAGAGTACGCTCCAACTCACAAAACCATGCCTACTCATTTTTTCAAGCTGTCACACGAGTATCCCTTCTATGGTGAATTACATAGGACTAATAGAATAGAGTGAATGAAATCTGAAGTCATTAGTGGTTTCTCTTTCATATGTTGCATTTGTTCATACTTAAGAAAAATTATTTACTTTAAAATTGGCAATATTGATTTTCCTCGAAAGTGTACCTAATGCAGTGCATTGAGCTAAAATATGTCCTTATTTTTCTATCCTAATATCCTGTTTATATGTTTCTTGAGCTAATTGTTCAATTGCTGCCACGTTACTCTGAGCCTTCTGTTTCCTTGGTTCATTTCTAAAGAACTTATTGTTTGTGGTTTTAGCACCTTCTAGTGGCTAAACCAGTGCTGACAAACATCTTAGATCTGCATATACTCTTGAGTGAGGGTGAGGGAAAGCCAGTATGGTTTTCATCTTAGATCAGAGAAAGTAATATTACAGACTTCAAATGTTTACAACATAGTTAATACTTCATTCTTCTGGGAGATCCTGTAGTTGTGATATATAGACTTTTAATTAGGAATATTTTCTGCTTTTATTTCTTTTAGTGTCGCATTACAACATTGGAAGATGTTATTAAAGGGTTATTTATATGCTGTTTGTTCCTGGAATATGTATCTCTCTCCAGAAGATTTATACCAGAACTCATCAATTTCCTTCTTGGAGTACTTCACATATCTCTACCCAAAAAACAGGCCCAGGGTGAGTTTGTTTAGAGTAAATGAGTATTTATTTTAGAGTAAACTTTAGGATTAGGGTTTATCTTTTAAATTCCAATACAAATATTTCACACTGATTTCATTGTTTTTGAACAGAAGGCCAAAATCATCTGCTAGTTTAGCCAAACACAACCTTGATTCTTGGGCATCTTGCGAACTAGATCCTCTAGTGTTGTTGGCAGGAAGGAAAGAACTGAAGTTATTAAGGGAAATGAAGTCATGTTGGCCACAGTGCAGTATTTTTGCAATACTGTCATTCTAAATACTGTGTGATTGGACTGTACTTGGAAATTTACGGTTCCTAATGGATTCCTGATGAGTACCCTGGAACTTCACAGTGAGGCAGCAACTAATGCTGCAGACATCCTCCCTCAGCCAACAGCCATGTTACCAAGATAAGTGAGAGAAGTATATCACAAAGTTATTTATTTGACATGGTTTTGTTGCAGTGTAACAGAGGGCAGCTATCCCCACAAGCAGGATTAGTAACAGAAGTGTGTAAATTTAGCAACTTGCACAGACAGCAGAGAGAATAAAATGATTTTTTCAGTGTGATCCATATGGTAGCAAATTTTTTATGTTTGCCAGTCTTTCTCTTTGACTTTTTATTTTGGATTAGTTTCTGTCTTTAAAGTTATTCTGGTTCTGGGGCTTCTTTGTTGACAAGTTCAATGACAAGTTCAAATTCAGTTATGAGGAACTTTGTCAGAGCATAGTAGCTAATTCCTGTGTTAGTATCTCTGGCGCTGTGAGTGTCACAGCACATGGGAAGAGACGCATGATATTGTCAACTGAAAAAATTCAATTATTTGGCAAACTCACATGATATCTGGGATTTAATGGACTACACACTATCTATTAATATGCTCATCACTCTTGATAATGGAGAGTCTGTTCTCTAGGTAGTTTTAACAGTGTAGTGAGGAAGGTTCAGCTTCTGTCAGTATTCCAGTACATCTTCAGTAGTAGTGGTAGTCTTTGCAGCTCCCTTCTTTTCCTTTCAGGACTTTTATGTCTTTCCATGCTGGCTTTTTTTTTTTCTTTTTAATTCTTGAGCTACTCATGATCCCGTTTCTCAACAAGCTTAGCACTGCAGTTTCACCTTTATTTTCTTGTATGGCTGTACCCCACAGACTTTTCCCCAGCTGCTTCTCCCAACTTAGCAGTTTCTTCTGAAGTGTGAGCCAAGGTTGCACAGCTGGGCTACATCAGAGCTAAGCCCTGGATTCTCAGAATGCCAACAGCTGAACTCTTAGAAGGAGGTGGGAAGAGGTTATGGAGTGGGTGGGTTATGTAGTACTTTAAGTATTTTTCTCCTTTGTGTACTCTTTTAGGAATACTTGATCCACAAAGGTTTTTGGTACAGTTTAAATAGATGATTCTGCAAAATCAGATAAGAAACTTGAAAAATATTTAGTGGTAATTGATGATCAATTATTACTTTTAAAAAATAGTTCTTTATATCTCTGCAATTTATTTTGCGTTTCTGCTAGCAGTGAGGAAAAGCTCAGTACAAGAAACATTAGAGGCACAGTGTTGTCTTTGAGAACTTTCCAGTCAATGTTGATGTTTTGAAGTTCCTAAAGTATCCAATCATGTTTTTAAATATTCATGGTGGAAGTATTGCTGATAATTATGATGGTTCAGCTATCATCACAGAGTGTTTTAGAATGAGCCGACATGTACTTCTCTGGAATGTTGATACACTGTCACACCAAAAAAATTCTTGGGGTTCAATTTTAACAGTAAGTAGAGTCAGCAGATTAGAACTCCTACTGTTTTAATTTTATGAGCTTGATCCATGAATTTGTCACATGAAAAAATATATGTAATACAGTTTCATAAAAGGTTATTGTGTGATTTGGACTAAAAAAACTTCAATTATTACCTGAAAGAGAAGAGGTGGAGGGAGCAGGAAGGAGTTGTCATTGTTGATAGCCTTAGCTAATGGAATTGCTAATTCCTCTCATGAGTAAAGCAGATAATAAAACTTACGTATCTTGGTTCCTGATCTTGTGTAAGTCTGTGTGGGTTGTAATCTCTCACAACTTCGGGTCTCAAACCTTAAGAACCTTTATTTAAATGTGCTGTCTTTTGGCCGTGTACAAGTTCTATAGCATGTAAATAATCTTAATTTAGTTTGAAAAAGTTTTTAAGTAAATTCCACTGCAAGCTCGCAGGACATAAGGAAAACAAAGAAAAAAAACAAAACGAGGTCCATCACAGAGACTGGAAATTATTTTGTCCCTTAGCCATGAAATTCCTCAGATGCTTCTTTGGTGTTGCTCTATAAGTAGTTTCACATATCAGTTTATGACTGGAAGTATAGGGATCCTTTAGTGTTTTCTGTATGCTCTGCTCCAGTATATATTCTGTGTTCCATGCTTTTCCTGTTCCTCCTTAGCTGGAGTGGGAGAGGAGTTTACAGTGTGTATCTGAGGGGCCCTGCTGTGAGCCCACAGGAGAGGCTCAGTAATGAACTGCAGCTGGGGGCTCTCCCTGCTCCAGCTCAGTGTGTTTCTTGGCCACTTTCTGGTCAAAGCCATCTACTTGTAACTCCATGGGAAAGTCCTATGCCTACCCTGTCCTCTTAAGCATATCCAGTGCTCCATCCTCAGTGGCAGTTTAACTGTGCATCCTTCTTTCCACAGGGCAGGTGAATCTATCTGTCCTCACTTTCCCCATATATAGAATGACTCAGAATCACAGAATGGTTTGAATTGGAAAGGACCTCAAGCACCGTCTAGTTCTACCCCCTCTGCCAAGGGCAGGGACACATTCTACTAAACCAGGTTGCTCAAAGCCCCATCCAACCTTGAACACTGGCCTTGAACACTCCCAGGGATGGGGCATCCACAGCTTCTCTGGGTAGCCTATTCTGGTGCCTCACCACTCTCATAGTCAAGAGTTTCTTGCTTATATCTAATCTAAATCTACCCTCTGTCAGTTTAAAACTGTTACCCCTCATCTTATCACTACACTTTCTGATAAAGAGTTCCTCCCCATCTTTCCTGTAGGCTCTGTTTAAATGCTGGAAGGCTGCTGAAGGTCTCCCCGGAGCCTTCTCCAGGCTAAACAACCCTGGCTCCCTCAGCCTGTCCTCATATGGGAAGTGGTCCAGCCTTCTGGTCATCTTCTTAGCCTTCTTCTGGACTCCCTGGAGCAGGTCCGTGTCCTCCTTTTGCTGGGGGTCCCAGAGCTGAACACACTCCTCCAGGTGGGGTCTTGGGAAAGCGAATTAGAGGGGGAGAGTCCCCTCCCTTGCCCTGCTGCCCACACTGCTTTTGGTGCAGCCCAGGATGCCACTGGCAATCCCTTATCTACTGAGTCACACTGAGTTTGACACCTGTCAGATCTGTGCCTCTCCAGTCTAGAGACAAGGATGTTGTATAGGACAGATGCTTTGTACAGATCCAGGTAGATGACATCTTCCCTTATCCACCAACACTGTAATCCTGTCATAGAAGGCCACCAAATATGTCAGGCACAATTTGCCCTTAATGAAGCCATATTGGCTGTCACCAATCACCTCTTCATTTGCATGTGTTTTAACATGGTTTCCAGGAACATGTGCTCCATGATAATGCTGGACACAGAGGTGAGGCTGACCAGCCTGTAGTTCCCTGGATCTCCCTTCTTTCCCTTCTTAAAAATGGTGGCAGTTTTTCCCTTTTCCCAGTCACTGGAAACTTCAGCAGTCTACTACAACTTTTCAAATATGTTGGGGAGTGGTTTAGCAGCTTCGTCTTGCCAGTTCCCTCAGTTCATCCCTTGGATGAATCAGGTCTCATGGATTTGAGCACATTCAGGTTCCTTAGTCTCAAACCTGATCTTCTAGTGGGCAGTACTTCCTGGTCCTTGCCTTTGGATTCTGTGACTAGAGCACTGGCCTACGATTGCACCAATGCTCCAGTGTTTTCAACTGTTTTAGACAAATTTAATACTAATAAAAGTATTTTTTAAGGTTATATAATTAAAAAGGTAAAATGAGTTGTTTGTTTTTCTTCAGAAAGAATGCTTAGAATTGATCTTGTTTAATGATTGTTCTTGTTTTTCTAGGCTATACTGTAGTGCACCCATTTACACCGGTGGGGAAAAATTTAGAATTGCTTTTGGTGTGTGATAAGGAGGATCTGGAAAGTTGGCAGAAGCAAAATCTGCCATTGGGTATTGTGACTAGATTAAAGGAAACCAGCAAAACAGAAATGAATCATATCAGGTACGTAGGAGCTGTGAACATAAGAAATGCCAAATCATCTGTTGGATAATCTCAGTGACAGTGCTCTTGAGGAGTAAAAATAGGAGTAATGGATAGTCCTGCTGTGGTTTTATGATACTATTCTGTAGCATAGAAAATATGCTAATCTTTTGCCAGAACATTGTGCAGAGCACTTGTTGGAGTGCTCAGACCTTCCATTTGGTTTTGGTACAGCTGTGAATTGATGAGGATGATGTAGAGACAGAGGAGGTGCTCAGTACTTTGAACTGTCAAGCTCCTCAGAATCAAACAATTGTATGTATATACAAACATTATGTTAGGAAGTATAACATAAATAGTAAACCACTGAAATTAGGAAAGAGCACCATTAAACATGTTCATTAACCACATTCAGCCTCATTTTTCACCCTGGGCTTATGTTATGGTATCACTTACTTCAGGGATGAGTAAGCCTTTTGTTAAGTTCTAAAAGAAAACTGAAAACCAAAATTACTAATTCTGTTTGGACAAAGTTTTAGAACTTCAGAACCGTTACCAGAACACTGTTAGAACTAGTATAAAAAAATCTTACTCCTCATAAGTGGCAAATAGACCATACTGGTCTTGCGTAGTGCACTGGCATAAAGGTTTGTTCCTGATACATTTCTTGGGTATTTGCTTAGAAGGGTGATATTTTTGGTCTGAATTAACTATTTCTAGCTGTCACTGGTTCTGTCAAGCAGTCTTAATAATAGATTTTGCTAACAGTCCCAAATTTAATTAATTCAGTTCCTTTTATTTGAAAATCCATTACAGTTTTTGCAAGTGAAATTGTTAATTTTTTTGTGCATTGACAGGTTATCATGTCTAGCCCTGTGTTTTGACCTTATTAAAAAATGCGCAGCTCTCTATGAGTCTTTACCATCATTCCATGAAATAATGCATCCTGTCAGAATTCTCCTTACACAACATGTGCCAGTGAATGAATATCCTGAAAAAATGCAGGTCTGTACTCCTCAGGAATGAAATAATTGATATGTTTGTTTTATTAATAAATTCTATGATCGTCATCTGTGTTTAAACAAACAAAAAACCAAGTGTAAGCATCAGTGAAATTTTTTCAAGAGTCAGGAGTTTGCTTTTTGTGCTCTTCAAAAATAGTAGTGATGTTTCTGTGGAAAAAACAAAGAATAGCAGAGAATGTTTAGAAAAGCTATTTTTTCATTGTGTATCATGTCTATTGAAGAGAGTAGAAATTGGCTTGTAATAATGTAGCATTCCATGAGTGACATAATTTATAAGAATAGTCTAGCCATCTGGTTGCTCTTGTACTTTTGTGATGAATCTGTAAGACTTTGGTACAACAAATAGGTGTACCAAACTGGTGAGGTAAAATTTGTAACTATTTTAGTAAAACTAACATAAATATGCCTGGTCAGCTACCTTACTTAAAACATGGCAGTTGCTTATTTTCTAGCAGTGAGGTTCTAGTTTTTAATCTGTCTCTTCTGAATGTAGCAAAACTCTCTTCTGCTCAAAGAGGCATCATAAAATGTCCTTAGAGAGCAGTGTTTTCTTGCATAAATGTTGCTAAATGGCCTATATTTTTGCAATCAAAATAAAAAAAAAAGAACAATCATTCTTAAAATTACCCGGAAAGGCAGAGTCTGAGTTAAACTGCCTTTAGTCTTGTTTCTTCCTCTGTTAGGTGAAACTACCTGCAGACCTTTCTTATAGTCCATGATACCATCTTAATAGACTTCCAAAAGCTTTTAAAACCTATCCAGCCTGGATTACAGCATGTCAATGTTAGCAATGTCATGCTGAATAGCAGTGACTTTACCCAGAAAAAGAATATATGAGGAGAACATTACTGTTGATTCAGTCTACGATAGCTTGTGACTTACAGTGTCTTAGATATGTTTTAAAATTGTAATTTGTTTTGCATTTTCAGGAGTGGTATCACAGTGCTCTGAAAGAGCTGGAGACCAAAGTAAAACACTATACCCCACTGATATGTGAGAAAAAGAAGCCAGTACCATTGAAACAGTATACACCTAAAATTGTGAAAGTGTAAGTAAAGAACACTGGATGCAGAGAAGTGCATTTAAACATTAAGATTTTGGCAAGCTAAAATGGATTTGGAAACGGGACACAAAACAGATAACTGTTTTTCTGCTAGATTTTCTGCATAATTCACAAGAGGCCAGCTACCTGGGTGGTACGAAGGGGGGAAAAAAAAAAGGAAAGAGGAATTTTAAATGCAAATTTTATCGGTGGGCAAAAATAGGACTGGAAATCAACTCTTGCCCATATAATTGATTGTAAATCAACAAATTTAAAGAGTGCTCTGTCAAGCACTCAAATCAGAACAAGAGTGATTAGTTCATGGGTATATGAAATATACGAAGGTAAGAATGGATGGTGAAAGCACTGAGGGATTTTCTGCACCTTAGTGCAAAATATAAGGCAGACTATTCTTGTACTCTGCATCAGATAAATAACCATCAGTCAGATGAAGTGTTCCTTTACTTGCTCTACTCCTTTTGTTCCCCCAGCCAAGCAGCTTTCCACCTTCCAAAAGTAGCAGTGACAGAAAACGTTGGGTTTTTTCCCCCCTTTTTGTACAGTGCTTGCAATGACCATGTGCATTTTTCTGTTCTGTTTTGGAATTAGATTTTAATAACACCAGTTTAGTTTTGTAGATAATAGAACAGTACTCTAATTCAGGAATTTTGCTTCATATTGGCTGCTGATTTATTTAGCCTTGTTGGTTATCTACAGGGGCACAAATTGTCTGCTTTATTTACTCTAGTAATTGAAGAGGACATACACATTTATCCCCAAGTAACTGATCAGACTTCTTCTGTAAAATGCATTTACAGACAACATCTGCAAAGATTTAAAATACACTGGGAGATTCCATCTTTCTCCAGACATCTTTTATTTTCCTGCTCTAGCTTTTTCAGTCTGTTCAAAGAGCAGATCGTATATGGGGGGTTGAAGTGTAAAAGTTGTCTGCTGGTTGTTGGCATGATGATGATGTGCAGTTAGAAGGCCTGGCAAGTGTTTTTCCAGTATGTTCGTTGGGTGGCTCCTTATTTTGCAAGTTAATTATGTAACATGCAGGAATTAAAATACTGAGGTAGTATTGATACAGAAACTTACTCCTTATTAACATGAATAAGTTGTGTTTGTTAAGGTGTTCTATGCTCACACATACATTCTCATTCCAGGTTAGAGTTTGGAAGAAAGCAGGCAAGCAGCAAGAAGGAGCAAGAAAGAAAGCAGTTGATTCAGAGGCATAAACGTGAACTTAAAGGAGCCATTCGTGAGATTCGGAAGGATAACCAATTTCTGGCCAGAATGCAACTTTCAGAAATCATGGAGAGGTAATGTAGCCGTTGTTTCAGCACCAGTTTGGGGGCTATTCTGCTGTGTGTTCATTTCTTTGCTGCATGCCAAGGCTGACATTAATGATCAGCCATACTAAACCTAAATAAAATGGGACAATTTGAGGAAAACCAAATCTTTTCAATAGAGATCATTTGCAGGGTTTTCAACTTTGCAGTTTCATTTTTCTAGTTTGAGATGCATAATGTTTTTATTTAAAATACGTGTTGGTGAAATTTAATAGTTGTGGGGTTTTTTATGAATTAATAGTTATTCTCTTAGTGTATTAACTTATTTTCCCTAATACAAACTTTCTGAATTTTTTTTATTTGTTGTTTGCTTTACAGAGATTCAGCCAGAAAAAGAAAAGTGAAACAGCTTCTTGGTAGCCTTGCTACACAGGAAGGTGAATGGAAAGCAATGAAAAGGAAAAAATGGAAGAATTAAATGGGACTGTATACAGCAGAAAAGTTTGGTTTTACGGTCATAGAAAATACCCCAATCCTATGGCTTTTGAATATATTTTAATTGCATTCTTTGGATGCATTCCTTTTGAGGAGACATCATCATCAGATCTGTCTGAAAACGTGAACCTGCTTATTGGGAAAATCCACAGCTTTTCATAAGGAAAATAAAAATAACACTTTTGTATGTGGCATGCTTCTATTTATTTTAGTAATAATCCGAATTCTTACATGTGTGTGACCAGGTTTTAGACTACCTTGAACTACACACACACACATTAAAAAATTGTACAGCAGAAACCTTCTGTTACATCAGGCTGGGGACCAGTCACTAGTGGAGCTCCGTTTTAGGGCCAGTTCTCTTCAACACCTTCATAAATGACTTGTATGCAGGACTCAAAGGTGTGCTGAGTTTGCTGAAGATCTAAACTGGGAGGAGCTGTTGACTCCCTCGAAGGCAGAGAGGCCCTGATGAGAGATCAGAGGATGTCCAAAGGGGGAGCAACAAAGATGGTGAAGGGCCTTGAGGGGGAGCCATATGAGGAGCAGCTGAGGGCACTTGGTCTGCTTACATGACTTGGAAAGCAGGACTACCTAGTCTTGCCTCAGCTTACTAGTCAATATGGTCTGATAGTTTTGCCATTGCTGCTCTTATGTGAAAGGAAGGTCTGGTTGTTTGGACTACAAAGGGCTTGGACAAGCTTGAGTGTTGGCAGACCCTTTCTCATAAAGTTTCTCTTAATACAATCACATTTACGAGTTACTGTCTTGTCTCTGTTGCTCTTAAAACGGCTTATCGTAACAGGCCTTTTGACACATCTGTTATCAATTATAAATCTGTATTTAATTAGCCAAAAAAAGAAACTTCTGTAACTACAATCAAGTCATCAGACACGAAAAAGAAAAATTACCATTTTGCCCTTAGTTCAGGTAGGTTATCTGCCACCGTCAGCTGTCCCAGAGAATAGTGACCCTGAATAGGAATATTGTAAAGAATAAGGTGAGAACAAAACTGTTCATCTAGAAACTGCATAAATTACCTTATTTGTGGTGGCTGGATGCAGTTTGATATTCTCAGTCATGACTTGCAGAAGTTCTTATCTACCGTGGCATGTCCATACTCGGTGTCAGCCTCCACCTTTCGCCATCAGCCCCTGCTGTCTGGAGGTACTGAGGCTGCTCTTTCAGATGTGCAAGGTTTTGGACTGGGAAGGAGTGGGCAGTGACCTGTCTAGTTCTAGAAACAGTGCAATGTGTTTACATGCAGGATTGTATGACATGGTTGACTGCAGTAACAGAGCTGGGCTCTAATCTGCAGAAGCTTTGGGCCAGTAGGTTTAACAACAGGAAGAGCAGGATTTTTTTTTTTTCAATGTATCTGAATTCAGGTGGTGCCTGATCAGTTATATGCGATGAGTAGGAGCCAGAAGAACACATCTACATATATTTCCCAGACATTAAATGATTACTCCAGCGTAGTCTGGAGCACCACCTCACAGCAGAAGTTTGCCTCCAAATGGGCTGCAATACTGGCATAATCATTCATTTTTCAGGGTATGTACTGAATGTGCCACATTTAATTTCTCACATCTAATCAACTACATAAAATTCTCAGGTAACCATGAGAGTAGGAGCTCCCTATTTGATCCAACTGGCATGTTAATCCTGATGTTACGCTTACATAAGTTCCTCCAAGTCTAATCAGCTGGGGAACCATGAGAGAGATGTCACTGAGTGAAAGAACTGTATCCAAGTGCTAATACTGGTACATCCACCCCCCTGACACAACTGCGTGCCCTTGGAGGGAACCAGAAGTCTCTTCAACACTTTATTCATTTACTTTATACACCTTGTTGGCAGATTCTTACGTATTCAAGGCTGTGGTGATACATGTGCTCAAGTCCAGTTGTAGCCATATGACTCCCATTTTAATTAGGCAGTTGGACACCAGACACGGCTGGAGAAGGGATCAGTGCTCCATGCTGCTGCCCCTATCAAACCTGATATTCATGTTCTCCGGGCTACAGACTTACAGCGTTAAGGGAGCAGTTTGGTTTAGGGACAGTTACATCTTTTGCAACTACCCTGGTCAGGTACCAGGAAACTTCCGTTTATCAAACTCACAGCTGCTGTAACGTGGCGATGTAGCAACTAACGAAAAAACATCCCTCTCTTCTGGGAGCAAGTGTATCTTCCGTCTTTAAAACTGTCCTTATCGAAGAAGGAAGGGCTGTGGTTTGAGGTGCGCGATGCCCAGTGGGGCGGTCCATTGGCGCGGGCGCGGCTGCCCCGGGTGAGGGTTCAAGCCCCGCCGCTCCCAGCGGAGCCTCCCGGGGCGGGCCGGTTCCCTCCTCGGCGGCGCCGGGCGCGGACCCGGGAGCGGCTCCATCCCCGCCGGAAGAGGAAGGCGGACGGGGCGCCGCGGAGGGCCGGGGAGGAGCCGCGCCCGCCCGCCCGCAGCATCCCCAGGGAAGGCTCCTGCCGGCGGGGGGGCCGCCCGAGCACCCGAAGCAGCGGTAGGGGGGTGCCCCGGAGCGGGACGGGCTCTGCCCGCGGCGGGGAGGGGTCAGGGGAGTGGGCCAGGGAGCGGGACAGGGCCGGGCAGGGGCACCCGCAGGGGTTGCGGGTCCCGCGGCTGCCCGGGTGTCCCCGGCGGGACGGGACCGCGGCTCCTCCCGCCGCATCCCTCCGGGGCCGCCCCTTTCCCGCCCGGCGGCCTCGCTTGTCCTGTGCACTTCGGCTGCTCCGGGAAATTGCATTTTGATTTTTGTTCCCCAGCCCGAGGCGCCTGTCCTTGACCTGGATCAGGGCTGTGTTAAGGAGTCAGAGGAGCCTTCTCGAGGCTCAGTAGGTAAAGCCGGGCCCAGGGAATTTAAGAGGGGGAGAAGTGGAGGTAGAGAAAACCCCAGAAGGATGGAATTCTTGCTGCTGGAAGATGCAAATCTCAGTTTGTGCGTTCGGGCAGGGCCAGCTTTGCTGCCGATCCCTTCCCGGGGGCACGGCATCAACCCCCGGACTGACGGAGGTCGGAGGCAGAAGTGATGAGACACAGACGGGGAATCCCGAGGGAAGGCTGGGAAGAGCCGAGGCAGGGCCAGCGAGTGTCAGGAACACACGTGTCCGGAGAAACAACTTCCCTAAACTGAAAATCCTCTCCCTCTACCAGCACGCCTCACAGAAAGCAGATGTCGTGGTGGAGGTGTTCTGTTTTTGCTGACAGGATGCCAGGGCCTGTAAAGTGTTTGGTGGTTTCCTGCCTAGCAAAAAACATGGAGAGGTTTGAACAACAAAACTGATGGAGCACAAAGGCAGAAACATGTAGTACCTTGGGATGTTGCGTAAGGGAAATTGCAACCACGTAGCCAGAACTGGAGCAGAATGAAAAGGTCAGTGCAAGCATCCAGTTCAAGCTGCACACTAGCCAAAATGTTCATGAGGGTATGGTGTGAAGGATGTTACCCTCTTCAAATAACCCTGGAATAAAGTTCAGGTTGGTCATACAATTCAGAATATGAATAAACAAATTGTGAGGATAAACGATTGAATCTCCCATAATGAACCCAGCTGTTGGCTGGGCCAGAGAGTATTTGTTTAAAGAAATGCTTATTTTGGCTCCAGATGCTCTTGGGCAAGCAAATAATGCTGAATATTTGTAGCCATGATGTTTTACCATTTCAAATAAAAGGATCTTGAACATAAATCTGCCAGTGATCAGACCAGTTTGGTTAAGAGCATTACGCCAGGAGTTTACTAAGTGGATTGCAGGTGGCCCTCTTCCATGGTTGTTTACCTCGTGGCATTTGAACTTTAATAATGGTTCAGGGCTAATAAACTGAATCCACAGGTAAGAAAATGTCACGATAATATTTACTGTTGAGCATGACAAAGTGTTATGACCTTCAATTAGTGTAATATGGTGTTCTATGCACAGGTAAATGTAATATGGTGTGTCTGGTCTGGAATAGAATTTATATTAAGAATTGCTCACTGTTTTCACTCCTGACTCATCAAAGTCAATGAATATTTTTGTATTAATTGGATTTGGATTAAATTCTGTCTCCTTTTTATTCTTTTAGTGCAACAAACATTGAGGGATTTTTGCAGTAGAAGGGACTGCAAATTTCTTTGTTATATGACTGAGATATCCTGTATTGATTCATGAGTCTGAAGTTTATGAAATCCATGGTTTATGCATTACTCCTGGATTTTGATGTATGTTGAAATTTTGAAACAGAGTATTCTTTCAGAATAGAGACTGGCTTCTTTATTTGTTAAATACTCAATGATATATGGCCTGTGTCCTTCTTTAGGACTTTAAGACAGTTTTGGAATATTATCAAAGAGAGTTGATAGTTCTGATATTTCTGCCAAAATAAAAATGCTGCCTTAATCATTTGCCCCAACTCATACAGCCTATGAGCTGTATGAGTTCTGTCACCTAGAGAAAGAAATACAAAATCAAGTTTCAAAAGGTTCTTGTGTTGTTTCTTAAATTGCTGTTGCTCTCTGGGATTTATCTTGAAGACAGCATTTGTGCAATAGTTGTGAAGTCTGCCTTTTCTTTTTTAAATTTGTTCTTGTTTTGGTCATTTCTCGTATACACTCGAGACATAAATAAACTATTACTTACTTGAATGTGAATATTTGGAATAGAGTACCCTTTCTTACCTATTTTTCTGTAATGCTCAGTTGGAAACATTTGGGACCATTCTATAAGCGTTGCTCACATGTCAACAAACTTCAAATGCTCCTTAGTTCCGTGTTTTATTTGAGATTCTCCTATAGTAGAGTTTGTTATTTTACTGCACTTGTAGCCTGTTCTTGATGCAGACTTGGTGCTGAGCTGATAACAAAGACTAGAAAATTGAGGTTCTTGTTCCCTTGAAAACCAGATAGCTTAATGTAGCCAGAGCTAATATTTATTTTTGTGAAGTCTGTAGAAAGCAAGAATGAATCAGCAAGATACTCTTATGAAAGGCCTGCAGAAGGCTTCCTATTGACTAGATATAAATGTAATTTTTTTTAGAAGCAGAGCATCTGGGAACATGGCCCTGCGAGAGAGAGGAACCAGCCCCAGCTACGTGGATGACAAGAAAGAGCAGAACAGTAATCGAGTTATTACGACTGTCTTCCTGGCACTGTTCATCGATTTGTTGGGATTCGCTCTCATCTTGCCACTGTTTCCTTCCATCCTTGATTATTACAGCCAGACTGAGGTAAGGAACAAAGTCAGCCCACAGAAAACGTTAGGATCTTTAGGGAGGAATGGAAAAAGAATCACTTGCCTTTGGGCAAACCAATTAGCTGTAGGCAGATTAATAATTACCCAGCACATTTAAATGGTTCATGGGCTGAATTTATTTGTGAACCTGCATGAGATTCTTGGCTCTTGCTTTTTCATTAAAATGAAGGGTTTGTTTTGAGGAAAATCCAGGTATTTCTTAGGGACTAGTCCTTGTAAATACCAGTGCTTTTGTGTCTTACACTGATGTCAGTGGTGAGACAGTTCATCATCCTGCAGTTTATCTAAGAACCACAGGGACGAGAGCTCTTACCCCACTTGATACTACCCCTGGTGTTATGTTCCATCTCAACTTTCTTCCTTAGCGGGGAGCTGGTTGCTGGTCTGGGAACACAGAGCAGAAAGTCCTGTTGGTTCCCAGCTGTGCTCATTAACACAGGTGTTGCTGCTCAAGATGAAGGTGTTGTCATGGGAGAATTGTTTTTGCAGCCCACACCTACGACTCAGCTCCTTTCTAACCCCACTCCAACTGCAGCTGTAGCTTTTGTCCTTACAGCCCTATCTCTAACCCTAACCATGGGCTCTGATCTCCAGGGTCTTCACCCACTTCCAGTGTATTTCCTATAGCCAAGACCTTCACCTTCTTTTCTGGGCCTCCTTTTCAAGTTGTCCTCCTCTTCTCAAGAACCATTCTTTTTTTTTGCATCGCCTTTTCTTTCTGGACCTACAATCCCCTGGTTCTCCCAGACAGAATAATCTATGTGCAGTGGGATAGACTGTGTCTCATTTTGCTTTATTAATAGAAAGATTCAGGGTATGCCTGTTCAGGATTTAGCAAATAGCGAGCCTGATGGTTTAAAAACATTCAAATTCAGACATTCCTCCACCCAAACACGTACACCCAACTATCTGCTGCCTGTTAGCATGCACAATTTTAGCTATTTTTAGCCTATGACAACTGATCAGTGAAGAAATTTTCCCTTGTGGGGAGAAGGAGGGAAGGATCATCCAACACTGCCTCTAGTTTGCTAAGCTCTGATGCTGTCTTTGAAAAGAAAACAGAGAGACTGCCTTCCTGCTTCTATTTCCCTCTTATCTATTTTTCAGGATGGATTCTATTTGTCATTGCAACGTGGTGTGGACTGGTTTGCAGGGATGGCTGGGATACCTCCAGAGCGGAAATACAACAGTGTCTTGTTTGGAGGTATGGAAATCAAACAAACAGCCAAAAAAAAAGCATTCTTTTGAAGTTGTTTGCAGTGTTGATGTGAAGAATGACAAGAAATACAAAAAGTATACTTGCCTGTTATTAGATTTAGATTTAAGGAACACAGGAAGTGTCTCTTAGACAATAAATGATTTTTTTTACACCACATTGATAGCAATGAAGAGCTGGGCATCCCCATCTCTGTCATTTGGAGACACTTAGACAGGCAGGAGGAATGGGCTGACAGGAACCTTATGAAATTCAGTAAGGACAAATTTTAAGTCCTGCCTGTGGGAAAAAGCACTCCTTGCAATGATACAGCCTGGACACTGACTGGTGGGGAGCAGCTCTGCTGTGAAGGCCCTTGGGGCCCTGGTGAGCAGCTGAGCATGAGCCAGCCCTGGCAGCAAAGGTGCCAAAGCTCCTGGGCTGCCTGAACTGAAGCAGAGTCAGTGGATTAAGGGAAGTGATCACCTGCCTCTACTCAGCACTTGCTAGACCATGTCTAGAGCTTTGCATCCAGTTTTGGTCCCCAAGTACAAGGAAAGGCGAGGGGAGTTCAGTGGGGGGTTGTGCAGATGGAAAGTCGGGGCTCTGCAGCTACTGGCAGCCTTCCAACACCTCTGGGGAGGTCATGGAGAGCCAGGCTCTTCACTGAGGTGCGTGGTGGGAGAAGGACAGGCAAAGGTATAAGTAGAAGCAGGGGAGGTTCAGACTGGAGATGGGGACGAATGTTTTCACAATGAGGATGGTCAGTGGAACGAGCTGCCCAGAGTGGTTTTTAGTCTCCATCCTCAGAGATTGTCAAACCCTGACTGGGTGAAACCCTGAACAATCTAGTCTGACCTCACAGCTGACCCTAAGAGCAGGCAGAGGTCCCTTTTAACCTGCATTATCCTATGATCTTGCTCAATTTGCTCTACAGATTGTTACAGAAATACAGGCCTGCTGTTCCTTATTGTCAGACTGCCAGCTGGGGGTCAGGATCCTGCTGTGCTGGGCCTGGTGCAGTCACAAAAATTACTCTCCCTTCACAACTGATATGCACAAGATAGGAGATCAATCAGTAGGAAACACTGGAAATAAAAACTTGTGAGTTCCAGCCTTGCCTCGCCCTTGGGCAGGTATCGTGCTGCGCTGCTTCTAAATCTCATTAGTCCTATTAAAAGCAGCAGAGCTGCTGCCTTGCAGGGTCCAGAAACATTTGCTGTCACTAGGACACTGGTGTGGATGAGCTCCAGCAGGAGAAGGGAGGGAAATCCAGCAGCATATACGTCATGTTACACATCAGAGACTCTTGGCTTCTTGCCATCTAGACAGTTGTGAGAAAACTGTGATTTGAGATTATGAAGATGTGAGAGTGACTGGGTTAAATTTAGTTAGACCTTCTGGACCTTCTGTTTTTAGTGAGCTGAGGCCTCCCACAAGGTAAATATAAAAATATTTAAAAATGAAACAAACCACAAAACTTCATTAGAATAGGTGTGAATGTATTGTTACTATTTAAAGTTGCTTATTTGGGTATAACAGGCATTGGAAAGTTTATAAGCATTTTTCCTCTTTCCCACAGTTTCCTTGCAGGCATGATTTTGTTTCTGTGCTCATTTTTTAGTCAAATTACTGGCTTTGAATGCTAAGAAACAGTTTTCTTTAATCCCTCAGAAGCTGCTTTCTATCTCCTCTAAGGCCTGGCTGCAATCCCCCTCCTTGCACCTTCTCACCGTCTCAGACTGTTTAAACAAGGGGCTGGGAACCCCCAGTGGAGTTCAACTTGTTTTTCTTTTACCTGCCATGTCATATAACCTTTGGAATGGTGTATCCCTTGACTTGGCTCAGTTGCTCTCAAGGGGAACAAGTCTACCTCCCTGCTCATTCCAGAGGAGTCCAGCTGACTCTTTTGCCCTTTCAAGAAAATACAGCATCCAAGTGGGAACATGCAAATAAAACAGCCACTGCTTGTCTCAGAAAGGAAGTTGGTATCTGTCTTCTCTCTCTAGGAAAAAAGTATTAAGAGAACTTATTTAGAAGCAGTATCAAGTAGGGATGGGACTGTTCACTGATTACGTGTCAGTCACAGCCAGCGACTGTTAATTCAGGTGGCTGAATTAACCTGGTATCTGTCACATTTGGCTTCATCTCTTCTGCTGTCTTTGATGACAGCTTTTCTTAATGAGTCATTTGATTTGCTAAACCAGCAGAATTTTTCTTCTTTTCTTTTTTTCTGGATTATTTTTCTGCCAGATTGAGTTGAATTAACTCACTGGAGAGTTGACCAAGGCTGCAGAAGCAGGGGAATATGGGCAAGCCATTTTAGTTGTAGTCAGCTCCTGTCTCAGTCTATCTTGTCTGAATGCACCTTAAGTGTTAATAATGGAAAGTTTAATTATACTTGTGATGTTAAGCAGAGGCCATTGCAATCTCCTTCAGCCTGTATTCCTTCATTGCCCTCATCTGCCACAAGGAGCATAGGATTGGAAAGGTACTTGCAAGATCATCTCTTTGTTTCTCTCAGTGCAAGATATATTCTTCTTTCCTTCATCTTTTCTTAGACTGCAACCTCTTTAGGTCAGAGACCTTCTCTGCCCACACAAGACCCTGAGAGCACCATACTTGGTTGCTGTGATTCAGGAGCTGTATTTCAGCTGGGACCTGGGCCTTGTCTCCAGGGCTGTCTCTGTCCCCATCTCTTGGATGAACCTTGGACCTACACTGGAGGTGTCTTGTCCCCCAACAAGTCATTGCAGTCACATCATGGTCTTGTTTCCACTCCTCTCTCTGCCCCTGACTCCTGCTGGTCTGGACTGGATTCCCTGGATGGACCTGATGTACAACCCTTGCCTTGCCTGGGACTGTCCATGGGCCCTGTCAGCAGCACCCTGCTCTGCCCAGCCTGCCCAGGTCATGTGAGACCCAGCTTGGTGAGGGCACTGCCAGTGCTGTGGTCACCCTCAGCTCCCAGCTTGTTCCCCCATGTGGAACAACCCTTTTGCTGCATGCTAGCTTTGAAATATTTGACATGAATGGGTGTTTCTACAGTGCTAGAAACACAAGGAAGAGAACTGTCTGCCATAAACTGCCTCTGTACCAGTCTGTAAGATTTTTTACTTTTTTTTTTTTTGAGTTCTGAGTTGTCACAAGCAGCTGTTCTTGACAAGATGTTCAGTATCAATACTCTGCCTCCCTCAAAGTTGAAGGGAGCAGAACTTCTGGTCTGTCTCTCCTCTGCCTTTTAAATCTTTGATAGCTGAATGATCTGAGACATATAACCCAGTTTTTCCTTTAGAGAAAAACTGACAGCAAGGCATCTTTTGTCTGCTTGTTGAGAGTGTAGTGCAAATTATTAAGTCTGCGAAGCTAGAAATGGCAAGAGAAAAGAGGAATTAAAGATCACAGGAACTGGAGGCAGATTTCAAAGACTCTTGGAGTCTGTTGGAACCAATGCTACCTCTTAGGGTGCCTCACCAACAGCAGTGCTTAAGTCCTTCTTTCTATGATAAAAAGGAAAGAAAAACCAATTGTGACAGAATCAGGTTCAAATAATCAAAAAAGTCTTAAAAGAACTGTGACTGTGTTATCTCTACTTTAAGAACATAAAATGTATGTAGTGAGCTGGGGAAGCATTGGAGAATCATCATTCCATTATAATCAGTGAGTTCCAAACCCCCTCTCACCAGTGAAGTAACCAGTAAATCATCCAGTTTATGGCTGTTACTTGGTCTGTCTGGGTATCTGGTCTGTCTGTAATTGTGCCTCAGTTAAGTAACAGTGCAAGGTTAGTGTTTTGAGAGCGGCTTAGTTTTAGAGACAAAGCTGTTCTTTGTAGCTGCTGGTTTACATTTGATTTCATGCTTTTAAAGGAGTTAATCCGAAAGGTCTAGAACAGGTTGGCTGTCTTTGTATTTAAGATGAAGGCAGTAAGTCTAATGATATATACTTTTTTTTAATCTTTTTCTTTTAGGTCTGATTGGCTCCATCTTTTCCATCCTACAGTTTTTCTCCTCTCCCCTCACTGGTGCTGTGTCAGACCGCTTGGGCAGAAGGCCTGTCATCTTGATGACAGTGGTAAGTGTCACGTGCTGATTTTAGTCCTGGCGTCTCAGTACACAGTGGAAGGCACTAAGATCTTGTGCTTAGCACAGAAATTGAACTGTGTGTGAATTGTGACAGTCACAATCCAATTCTAGAATTGAATGTTCTAGGTCTGTTGGTTGCTGACTGTTTCTTGCCAAGTCACTTGGCCAGACTTCCAAACGGAGTGCTTAAGCTGAGCTTCTCAGATCCAGAATTGTACATAGAGGGCACTAAAATACTTACCTGTTTCTGTGGTTTTCCAAAGTCCCTTTACCCTGTGTATGGTAGTATGACTTCAGATGCTCTGTTTACAAATGTTAGACTTAATCCCTGTATATTTTAGCTCCCCAGGTGACTAAAGAGGGCTGATCATTTCATGACCTGTTTCACAGAGCCTGGGAATTGTTGGTTAGGAAGTGCTATACAGCAGTGCAAGACGTATTTCTTGCGAACATGAACATCCTCCAAGATGTTTTCTCTGTTGCTGGTCAGAGTATGGGTTTCTAATAGCACAGCAAGTGCATACATAGGTGGTGGAACTTGACTGTGGAGGACATACAAATTACCCATATCCTGTAGGCTTTGGGGAGTTAATTAAATAAGCATTTGTGCTTATGAGTGATTATGAAATTTAAGGGCTAGAACTGTGAATTCTTCTTATTTTGAACTCAGGTTCCTCTTGATGCTGGAAACAAATGGAGTGGGATATACAAAAATGTTTTGTGCCCAGGACTGCTTTAACTTCCACTGAACTTTGCTCTTCTGATTTTGTTAGAAATATCACAATTACATGAAGTTTGTATGGACCTGTTTCTACTTCTTTTACATCACTGTTCAGGACATAGTGCATTTTGAGTGTATTCAGCCATTTCTGTTACGTGGGTTTTGGAGCAGCATTTGAAAACAAATAAATGAAAAAATTAAATGTTTAGCTGGGAAATGTGCAGAAATTATATATCAGCTTTGCTTTGCTTTATAAAGAACCCTTTCTTGCTTCTGCAGATGGGTTTGATAGCATCATACTCACTATGGGCTGCCTCTAGGACTTTTGGCGTTTTTCTTCTCTCCAGGATCATAGGTGGAATAAGCAAAGGGAATGTCAGCCTCTCCACAGCTATCATTGCTGACTTGCACTCTCCAAAAGCACGGAGCAAGGGCATGGTGAGTTACACTTGTGGGGTATGTGTTTAGGTTTACTAGGTAACTTTTATTGATTTTTAAGTGCTCAGTATGTCTTCCTCAGGTGTGTATTCACTGATCAAGTGAAAACATGACTTTTCACACCACCTTGCTTCTGAAAACATGCCAGATCATATTGCTGAGAGCTCTTGGACTTTGCTTGCCAATGACCTTCACCTACAAGTGAAACACAGATGTTCTGGAGGTGGAA
Source organism: Neopelma chrysocephalum (assembly GCF_003984885.1). NCBI lineage: Eukaryota > Metazoa > Chordata > Aves > Passeriformes > Pipridae > Neopelma > Neopelma chrysocephalum. Next base: position 297,149 of record NW_020897731.1, on the reverse strand, counting down.
AAACTCTATCTCTTTAAGTGTTAGAGCCGTTACTCTGACTTAGCTTTAATTCTCATTATAATAGCGTTGAAATCAAAAAGTCTTATGGTTCAATTTTGGTAGCTGGAGGCCAGTTACAGAACAACTTTCTCGCCTTTCCAAACTGTGGAAGCACAGCAGCACAGCACAGTGTGCCTCAAGACTTCCTTGGATGCTGCACTGGCTTCAGGATCTGAGCTCAGTGGGTAAAGGATGTGACATTTGGCTGACTGAGCAGCAAGGAGTGTGAGCAGCTGCCCTGTCCCCTTCCAGAAGGCAGTGGCCCAGATGGAAACACCCTGCAGGCTGAACTTGGCCTGTGAATTACCAGTTATATCTTTTAAAAACCTTGGGGGCCCAAACTTCTCTTAGCAGATTGTTATAAGCCACTGCGTGGGACAGCTGCTTCTTGGGAGGAGAAAGCTTTAGATTTCACAGTAATAGCTAATGGATTTTCCAAGCAATTTATTATAGTCCTGGTGAGCCAAAATAAATTTTTGTTTGTGGAGAGAGATAGCCATACAGCATTAGTAAATAAAATGGGTCAGGGCCTATTTTTAGGGCCTGAGAGTAAGTCCCTTAGTACAAGCATGGCTCACATCTATACAGCTTATATCCTCTTATTTTCCAAAGCAGAGTAGGCATGTTTATTCTGCTTTCTGGGAAGCAAATAGCATATGACTGATGCTGTTCCCAAACTGTGATGGGCCATTGCCTGTTCCTGCTACTTCCTTGACTGGACAGAAAATAAAATCAGTGATTTGGAAAGAACAGGTTTTTCACGCTTCATGCTCTTTTCTGTGCCTCCCTACATCATGGGGGTGATTAGGTTCTGTGTCTGGTTGCATTTCTTTCAGGAAAATGTCAGGAAATCCAAATTGTTTTAGAACTGAGCTACCTGAATGAAAAGAATGGTGTCTAAAACTCCGTGTCTGTGTTCGCTGTATCCCTGCAGGCCATGATTGGTGTTGCCTTCTCCCTTGGTTTTACCCTGGGCCCCATGATTGGTGCTTACCTCGCCATGGAGACAGAGAAAGGAGAAGTCTTCTACCTCAGATCAGCACTGTTAGCACTCATGTTTGCTGTGGCTGATTTGGTGTTCATCTTCTTCCTACTTCCAGAGACACTTCCCAAGGAAAAACGGGTAAATGGACTATCAGTCTCAGGATCTGTGGGTTTTTTGTAAAAATAGGATTTGAGAATTGTTGAAATACTGGAAAGAATGGTTTAGCCAGTATCTCAGAAATTTAGCTCATTCCTGGGATTAGGATTATTATTCGGGCTGGTGTCAAAGTGGTTGCATGGTCATAGAATCATAGAATATTTTGGGTTGGAAGGGACCTTCAAGATCACTAGTTCCAACCCCCCTGGCATGGGCAGGATCACCTTCCACTAGACCAGTTTGACTGAAGCCTCATCCAACCCGGCCTTGGGATAGCCTAGTGTAATATGAGAAATATAGTTAACATGGCTGCTTAATTGCTAGTTTTGATGTGTTAGGTTTAAATTTCTCAAAACCTAATACAAGCATGGGAGGGAGACAGTGAAATTTAAACTGTGATCACAAGGACTCCTTGGGGAGCAATTTCAGCTAATCATAAAAGTAAATGCATGAGAGACTGGATTTTCTTTCATTTGGCCAGTATATGTTAAAAATTTTCTTAACTATTATTCTTGTCTTTGTTTGAATGACCCCAAGATGAGCTCAGTTGATTAGAGCATGGTGTTGATAACACCAGGTTGTGAGTTTGATCCTCATGTGGGCCATTCACTTAAGAGTTGGACACAATGATCCTTGTGGGTCCCTTCCAAGTCAGAATATTTTGTGATTTTTAATATTTTGAACACTAAAGTAGCAAATTACCTATTTCTGAGCTGTGCTTTCTTCTACAGATAGAAAATACCTACATGTGCTAAAATTCAGGGATTATTTGGATTTTTGGGGCCAAAACTCCTGTTATCTCTGGTGTTTAAGCAACACTCAGCTGTTGGAGCGTGCTTGGTCTCTGGGTGGCCAAACCCCTTTGACACTGAGAACTGTTCAGGAAATTTTGTCTGCAATGTCCTACCAGGGCACAACTTTAGACCTCCCCTGAATGTTTCCCAGCAGGTTGTGTCCAGTGTGAAGTCAATTGCTCACATTGTGTTCCCAAGCTCTACAGCTGTTTTATTTTTTTTCTTTTTAACAACTCTTCCATGTGTCATCTGTTCCTCTTTCCTATTTGGCTGTTTCTAAACATTCTGGATAAAATCCTGTTCTTAGTTAGAGCTGCACACCACACTCTGGGGTGGTGGCAACATGTTGAAGTAGGGAAGTGCTGTAGAGCAAATCTTTATTCTATAAACAATTCCTCCCTTGCTGTAGAGTGATTAAATGGCTCCAGCACCATTTTGGACTGTGTGATGACTGAATATGTCCCTCCACCTTTTATTATCCTCTGGAGAGTTCTTCTGATAAGCTGTTCTGTGTTAGCCAACACAACTGAATTTTGGTAAGAAAAGAAGGGCTCTGTTGCTGCTCTTGGGGCTCTGTCCCTGTGCAGCAGTGGGGATTGCACGAGGTGCTGCTCAGGGTCAGGTCCCAGTCACACAAAGTACACGGGGTGTTTGCTTGCTGACAAGAGAGTTGTTTGTCTGGCTTTGGGGCCTCTTGTGATTGGTCTCAGGGTTGGTGCTCGTGTGCCATCTCTTCTCGGCTTGCAGTGGCCCCATATGATCCACGTGTTCCAGCATATTTGGAATTTCACTTATTAGGCTGCTTTGCTCTCTTCTTTGGTAATTACTCTCGCTTTCTGAGTGGGAGGGGAGCAGTTTCCTTGGCCTGTGGATGACAGAGGAAAGGCAGGTGTGTTGGCTGGCTTTCTGGAAGTTGGCTGGGCTGAGCTGGAGCAGGTGCTCCCACAGTAAAGGAGTGGAATATGTTGGAAGGACAAAGCTGTAAAAAGAGGGGAAATGATAACGATAACTGGTAGGAGAGGATGTGCCAGTGGGATCAGACATCTGTTTCCTTGAGATTTGCTGTGTTCTCATTATACCCTTGTTTCTCTGTCAGTCCACTTTTCACAGGAGAGAAGTATTTCACATTGATCCATGTTGGAATTAACCTGTAGAAAGGGAAAGGTGGAGGGGCACAGGGGGAACAAGGATGAGTTTTCATCCAAGGACATCAGAATTTTCACTATCCTCCTTCCTCTTTTTCTCAATTGTTCCATGAGTTGACCAGGTAAAGAGAGACCAGAGAGCTGCACTTTTTACCTGACAGACACTGGCCTTATGTGAGGTAACCAAAACAGCTCCTGCTGTGGCCTGTTTGGGAGAAGGGAGGAATAGAAAAGTCTCTAGTGGAATCTGTCCCATTTAAGAGCTTTTGAGTTAATTTTTAGCTAAGCTAGTCATGGTTGACTGCTAGTTGGAGGGAGGGTCTTACAACTCTTTTTTTCTGGTGTCCAGCTGGTGGTGCAAGGACTGTGTGTAGGGCTATGCAGCATCACTAGCAGACTTGGGGAAAGACAGAGCTGTGCTCTCTGCATACTAAACAGTGTCTGGTTTGGAGGGTAAGGCTGCAGCTCGGAAGGCCCAGGCTGCATTCCTGATTTGGACTGACTCTGCCTTCAAGATGTGTTACTGAGTCTCTCTGCATTAGAGGAAAGCAGAATAAACAAAGACACTGTGAAAAAAGTCACCATTCAAGGTGACTTCTGGGGTGATCATGAAGTAAAATTGAGCAATTTGGGAGTAATAAATCATAAGGATAGAAATTAAAAAATTAAATACAAGTTACATGTTGCAGATTTTGAACCTGTGAAGAATCTAAACTTCCTGCAGCTGCTGACATGGACTGAAATTGGCAGTGTGTACTTTGTTATTTGTGGATGATGAAGCTCTTTAGTCAGTTTTAGGACAGTGTTTTCATTATCAATCAGTTATCAGGATGAAGTTACTTCTAGCCCACTGTTTCTATGGCAGAGAGAGGAGAAATTGAAAGAAATGTAGGTGTGCACACACACAAACCGCCTATATTAAAAAAATCTAATACTTACGTATATATTTCATAAAGCACTTAAGATTTTAAATGTATGCACCACACTAAAATCAGCCTTGTAGTACAAAGCAGCTTGGCATCCTGTCTGACATGGATAATAATTCAAACTGGGTACAAACTACAGGGGATTTTTATTACTGGCAAACGTGCTTGCAGAGGGTTGCTTGTGACCAGATTCTCTCTGCTATAGAGCAAAGAAACGCTGTGGTGCCAACAAATGCAGGAACTGAGGATTGCTACAAGCCAGCTTCAGGAAATCCTCTTACAGACTTTTCAAAAGCACGGGCAAACTTCTTGGGCGTGTCTGTTTACTCCCTGCAATACATGCAGTGGGAGGGGAAATAAATATCCCTGTATGTTCTGTGTAGATCAGCAATTTTTATGGCCTTATACAAGCCCAGCCTGGTATATTGAACTGGCTGCTGTTGTGAGACTAATGGGCTCCAGAGCTCTGCTGTCAGATACTGAGAAGCTCTGACTATCAGAACAAGACAGGGGTCACGTTAATACCCTATTGAAGGTTGATTTGTTTACAGCTTTGTTAAATCCAGTCCATATGAGTCCTCAGGTCATGCACTGAGATTAAGTTCCACTGATAATTGGACCTTTAATCTCTGCTGTCAAAGGGGTGATAGGCTCCCTCCCTCCCTATCTGGGAAGAGAAGGAAGCTCATCAGATGAAGCCAGTGCAGTGCTTTGAAGGCGTGAAATACTATGTGTGATTATTCAGGATTCCTGAGTCTGTCTTATCTCTTCCTGTGACTGCCATGCAAAGTGACAGGCTAAAATCTCCTACTTTAAAACGGATTGTTTCCTTAAGAATTTAGACATTATTTCTTTTAGTATTTTCTTCACTTTTCTGTACTTTACATGAAAAATAAACAATTTAAAATTTAAATTCTCTATAGAGGGAAGACTAAGCATCTCCTAAGTGCCTGTGGATATGGAGCAGGGAGAGTTCCAGTAGGTGCATAATGAGGTTGAGATGTACAGAGTACAAGGCCCAGAAATGCTATAAAATAAATTTTCCTCTTTAAAAAGCCACACAGTGTGGCTGGGCAGAATCTCTCTGGAAATCTCTCTAAAATATCTCAAAGGAATGTCTCTAAAAATTATATTTTCCTTTTCTTCCCCAGGAGGTGTCACTGGCTGGCTAAAAGAGCAACCAGTACCAAAACAGATTGGTGTTTGATGTGCTGTACATATTGGTCTCAGACTTGTAACACAGGAAAAAATCCTCAGCTTCCTCTGAGCTTGCAGGCAGATGTGCCATAATTTTCCCAGTAAATGTTCTTTGGACATGAGGGATGATGCAGAAGGTGAACCAAATAAAGCCACCTTCGAGGCTGTGGGGCACAAGCCTCCTCTGGCTTATTTAAGAACCTGGAGAAGAATCTGTTTTCTGTCTTCAGTGAAAGGAGCTATCAATGCTCTATCTTTCAATGACAGTGCTGGAGCCAGTTCTGGGTTCAGAAAGTCTGGGTTGTTATTGGGAGCCACTCAAATCCCAATGCCAGGTGCCTTGTTTCATCTCAGATGATTTGTGTAGGTGTAGAAGCACATCTGACAGTTACTGTCAATTCCTTGCAGTGCTTATTACAGTAGGTTTTTAAATAAACCTCTTTCTGCCTTTGATCAGGTCTCTTCTGTGACATCTGGATTTCAGGCAGCAGTCGACTTGCTCAGTCCTTTGGCTTTATTTCAGTTCTCTGCGGTCACCCGAGGAAAGGAATCCCCTTCACAGGAGAGTAAGTGTTACCTGGCTGTTTATAGTAACACTGTGTCCGTTTTCGTATGTGAAAACTTAAAGGGAAAACTACTCAAACCGTTTCAGAAGCAGCATTCTGTTTGCTCACCTACTTTACTAACTTGGGAACAGGGAATTTAAAGTTCCCTGTTTGGTTGGACTTCAGTGCTGTTATTCCCAAAAGAAGGTTTTGGAGGTTAGTGTTTTGAAGACATGATACTTGCATTTTCTTGCATTTCAGGCACTGGCTGCAGCATGGAGTAGGCTGCAGTAAGTTGTGATTTAAAAGGACAGATCAAGGCATGAGTAAGGGAGATGTGAGTTTTCTTATTCAAGCTGCAAACCAGGAAACTTCAGACTGGAATTTTTTTTCTGAATTCAGGACTTGGAGATGCAGGATTTGCTCCATTCTCTACATGAATTTCTTTAAGCTGTAGAAAATAAATCAGTATTTGCCAGGTACACCAACTGATCATTCAGCCCTCCTTACTGCTGCATCAGAAATAGTGTAATATTTGCCTCTTTGGAGAAAACCTGTCAAAGCCTGCATTGGCAGAAAAATAAGTAAGGTAACCTGGCACAGACCATTTGTAGCTTAGAAAAAGGGACAGTGTGCTTCAGTCAGTAACATCCTGAGAGCAGCATCAAGGCATTGGGTGAAATACAGGTGTGGATTAAAATAAATATATCAGTCCCCGTGAAGGTGGAGGTGTGAATGTGAGGTAGAGGGGCTGGGCTGGGTGAGTGAGACCAGGGTTACCCAGAGGGAGATCAGTCATTTTGTCTCTCCTCCCTTCATAAGAAGGGAGCTGTAGTGGGCAGAAGTCATGTTGTGGTGGCGTGTTTTGTGTGGATATTTAAAAAGAGCATCTGAGGTGAGAACTTTTCCCTGTACGCTTGATAAATGTTGCTCTACTGTTGTGGTTATATTCTCAAGCTATGTTTGAAAAACACCACCATGGTTTTCTCCCCACCTCCTTGGTGTTTGGTTTTTTGTTTGTTTAGATCTTCAGAATCTCAAGATTTTGGGCCTGGCTTATTTCCTGTACCTCTTCCTGTTTTCTGGCTTGGAGTATACATTGAGTTTTCTCACTCACCAGAGATTCCACTTCAGCAGGTAAAGCACACTTGAAATATAAATGTTGTATATTTTGACTAGGATATTTTCCAAAATCTTGATTTAAGGTCTCTTCTTGTATTTTCAAGAGAGGCTTTATGACGTTAGTAAAACCACTTAGAAAGCAACTCCTGCGTTCAGTGGAACTTGGGCTTTGTGGGAAGAATTTATGAAAATATAGGCACACTGTTTATCATGAAAGGAAATAATCTACAACCTCTAATAACTAGAGAAAATCAATACACAAAATTAAATTAAAGCTCCCGAAATATTTATAGCTGGGCTAGTTGTATTGATTATTGTAAAACTTTTTCTCTTCTTGGTCAGTGGAGTTTTTCAGTATCAGGATAAATCTTGAAACTCAAAGAGGCAAATGATGGAGGGATAGCTGTGTGATTTTGTTTGCTCATTAGAGTTCTGCACTGCATATGCTGTACAGTCATGTCACAGAGTTTGATTTCCTTTAGTCAAACACTAGAGAAGAGAACAGAATCCATTAACAGCAGCTCAGCTTGAAATACTTTTCCTGTCAGGTCATAGGAAGAATTCCAGCCAGGAACGTGAACTTGCAACTTGATCCCTGTGTGTGTCCTTCCCTTTGAGTAATTCTCAGGGGGTTGTCTCATCTTTCCCTGTCTGTGTTTCATTACAGTTTGTGTCTTAACTAATACATGTGTGCCAAGGAAAGGTTTTCTAGTGTATTGAACTGAGTCCTGCACCATCCGTTCAGGACAGGCCTTAGTGAGATCCACAGCTGAGTGTCAGCAGCACAGGCTGTGAGACAGCAACCTTGTCATGGAGGTGAGATCATCTAGTTGAGAATGTCCACACAGTTTAGTAGGTGAGATAGGTGAAAATGAAAACTGAGGAAATATTGAAGGATGGAGGGAGTAGTGATGTCACCACATTCCCGGTGCAGGCCAGTGCCCACGTTGTGCCTTGGTGACCTTAATCAAGCCCTGCAGGAGTTGCTCCTCAGAAACCAACGACTCCTGTGCATATGGCACAATTTATGTGGTGACTCTTTGTGGGCCCCCCTAGAAACACTAAAGTACACTACAGCAGTCTGAAGGGGCTGCAGCATTTGCCAGCAGTTTTCCCATCCACACGACAAGACTTGGAGGTGTCTCCCTTTGCTGTCTGCCTGCCTTGGAAACCGATGTCAGCACACCAAGGACCTGCACTGCTCATGAGAGCACCAAAAAGCATTTTCTCTTTCCCCGGTTCAGGGAAGGGTCCTCAGGGGCCCTGTGAATCCCAGGGCGGAATGCTCAGTGCGTGATTCCACAATGTGTGTTTTTGCCTCCCTTCCAGCATGCAGCAGGGCAAGATGTTTTTCTTTATTGGAATAACAATGGCTGTGATCCAGGGAGGCTACGCTCGCCGAATCAAGCCAGGAAATGAAATCAGAGCTGTAAAACGGGTAAAAAAAATAATATTTCTATTTCTTTTCCCCCACAAACCTTATTCATTGATTTTCAGTCTGAGGTGCAGTGGAGGGTAGCTGGAGGCTATATAACTGTATTTGTCAAATCAAAAGAAATTTGTCTCATCTGTCCAGCTAAATGACTTCTCAAGACCATGGGCACTTATCAGTCTAACTAAACCTTGGAGCATTAGACCATTTCTTACCATATCAGCAACAATATTATTGAAACTTTGTGTTCTTCATATTTAATTGCATTAAGGAATGAGAACAGATTGTCCATCTGTGCAAGCTATGTAAAGTGCTGTGAAGATTAAGCTTTGTTTCAGTGACTTCTCTTGCAGTGCAGACATTGAAACTACTAAAGCTGCTTCAGAGCTGGTCTCTGACTCTCTTTCTGAGAAATGATTTTCAGTCTGGCCATCTTCATCCTTGACAGGCTTTCCTTAGAGTGTATTTCACTGGTGGGCAGAAATAGTTTCTTCTTCTAATATTTGATTTATGATCATCAGTATTATGTGTAACAATAGCACGTGCCAGTGTTCAGACCAAAGTTTCACTGACAAAAGTGTACATTGCTTTGTTTTGCTTGGCTCTTTCTTCACAGAGATGCTGCAGCTGCTGTATTGGGATGATGGGGAACAGTTTCCTGCAGCTTATACAGCTGTGGGAACAGTAGATGTGTCTTGTCCTTTACATTTGTGTGTGGAACTAAACAAAGCAGGTTTCAAGTGTTTCTGAACTGCTGGCAAGAGGTTTGCTCAGGCTGTGAAAGCCTCCATCAATGTATAATACATTGATGCCTGTGACTTCAATGGTGGCAGGGTAAAAAATGATTTCCAAACTGCACTGCATTCCAGTGAATCGACTCAGCATTTCTTTAAGTTATTTCTGCTGGTGAAACAATCTCCACCCTGCTCCCTGGCAGGAGAAAGTTACTGGCATGTTGCTTGTGTCACACAGGAAGCATTTCCCTGTGATGAACACTCCGTGTTCCTGCTGCTTTATCCTCCCCATCAGCTTCCTGCATGTGCTGTGCCAGCCTGCTGCGTTTGCTGGCACTGCACTGCAGTTTGTGCACACTGATTTTGCCCCACTGATTTTATACTCCTTCCTCTTTCCTGCCCTGAGAAGTGTCATCACCTCAAAACATTTGTTTGCTTGGGCTGTTGGCTTCTCAAGAACACCCTGTGCCCTGTGCAGAGACCTACTGGCCCTGCACCCTTCTTTCCATGGATATCAGTGGGTTTTGTGGGAGTTCCCCCTTTTGCTGAAGTTATTCTGGCAATTTGTGAATCTGCAGCATGTGGCAAACGTGGCCTCTCAGCACAGTGGTTACAGTAGCTCATTTATAACTGAATCTTCAAAATGAGGCACTTAGTGGCAGTGAATACCCTCCTTTATCAAACACACAGCAGATCTGGCCTGTCTTTTCTGCAGGAGCTCTGTAATCGAGGGAGACATCACAGAGGAACTGAAGTCCAGCACTTGGAGGAGATGAAGACTGGTTTCTGGGGGGGTGTGTTGGGGTGTTGACTTTCAGATGCCATTCGCACCCCACCATTTTTCTTCTTGGCTACAGAAACATGGAATCTGAAAGCTAAAGATAAAATCAGCCAATACTGCTGAGAAAAAGCAGATGAGCTGTAGTCCTGCTGCACACAAGCTTTTTGCTCTCTTGTGCCACCTCAGGAGATGAAGAGTTAAAGGTAGATTTCTGTCCCGGTCAACACAGAACAAGAGAAAAAATCCCCCCCAAAGGGTGGATCTGTGATAGAGAGAACTTGCATGTGGTCTGCAATCATGTGATAGTGAGAGGGAACAGAAAAGTGCCTTGTGCTGGTGTGTGGCCATCCAGGTGACATTGAAATGCCTATTTGGGAAGAAAGGCCTTTCTGCTTCTGTGTTGTCCCATCAGCGGAAGAGAACTGGCAGGACACCTAGAGTTAGGCTTTAACAAGCAGGGCTTAGATGTAACCGTGTGACTCATTCATTTTGCAGGCTATTATGTTGCTGATTCCAGCTTTCTTGTTAATTGGATGGGCTGCAAATGTGACCATGCTGAGTGTTGGACTGTTGCTGTACTCCTTCGGTGAGCTGATCAAAAGGCACTCTAAGCACAAAGGATTTTTCTTCCTGTATTTATTCACCCTGTTAAAAAAAGATGCACTTCTAATTTCAAACTATAAGTAGCAGAAAGCTGATGTTTCTCTTTATGAAATATGGAAGAAACAGTGCCTGTTTTTTTTCTGGTGCTGTTTGTATCCAAGGAAGTTGTCATGGTAATATTTGGAAGCATCCCTGGTGCTCCTGTTGTCTTGTCTCACTGGGGAGCTTTTCAGGGTGGTTTTTCCTCCCCTTTTTATCAGACCTAGAAGCAAAATATTCACTGAATAGCTCAGCTCAGGAAAAGGAGACATCATGTCTTTGTTTCTCCATGGTGTCTGCGTTATTTCTTAGGCCACAGGCTGGAGAACTGCACATGTGAGGCTGCAGGTTGGAGTTCAGACTGAGCGAGGGCCAGATGTTAAAGTGTTTAGATAAATGCTACTCTGCCAGTCTAAGCTGTTATCCAGGGAAACAGTTATGAGTGAAGTTGGATCCATCTACTGCAGTCCCTGTCTGAAAAGAGATTTCAGGTATTCCCAGTGCTGCTAACTATTGTTAAGAAGCTTCAAATATGACTAATTACAAAAGTAGATGACTTCTCTTTTGCATGGTACAGCTTGATTTAAGAGCAAACTGTAAACCACAAAACGCATCTGAGTAGTTTGTTTTTCTATGGCCAGCTGTGTGCTTGACACGTGAGGAGTGAGGGAAGTGTGCAATTTGTCTAACCATGTTTGAGTTTTCCTAGGTGCCCTACTTTGACAGAAAACTCCATCTCTTCCCAGTTAAGCCAGCTAGAAATGCCTCTGTGGGGGGCCTCTTCCCCCTCTCTTCCTCCCTCTGCCCCAGCAGTTGGGGCAGTTAAGGCAACATGTCCATTGTTCCTGTTCTCCAGTTGTCCTTTCCTTCCCTGAAACGATTCTGCTTTGTATGCTTAAGGCGCTTCCCTCTTGGCAGAAAAGCCTCCTATTTCAGTAAGAGGGCAGTGATTGCCGAACAGCTCTTGGATTTTGTGTCCAAAAATTTTGTAACCTTTTCTTCTTGGACATGACTGTCTTATTTCCCAAGACAGAATGTGGCTGCCTCTCTCATCCCTGAGTACAGTAAAGCCGTGTGCGTGGGGACAGTGTCACTCTGGGCACAGCCACCTCATTGTCTGTTTGGAACAAATTTGGAGCAATTCCCTGCTCCACCTGATAAGACCAGAGTGCTTTGGAAAACTACCAGTTGGCTGATCTGCCCTGTCCATCCCTGTCCCGTGGGCTTACAGAGTGAGAGTTACTAATGTGAAACATCTGCTCGGAGCACTCCCGGCTCTGGGCTCTTCGTGCAGGTTGGCTTTGAGGGGGTGTTTTCATTATTGGACTGGATTAAACCTGATGACTCAGTGTTGGTCAAGTGCCCCAGAGCTCAGCATATTTCTCTGCAGTAATAACGAGTTTGGGCCACATGTTTTTTTCACTGTTGCTCTTGTAACTGTTCTGAGCTCTGCTGTTCATTAACAGTCTCTTTTGTGGGTTTTTCCAGCTGCAGCCATTGTTATCCCGTGTTTGTCAGCAGTGGTGTCAGGCTATGGTGAGTGTCTTTCCTGCTCTGACTGGCCACCCTTGGCCACATCATTGACCTTTGTTTGGACTTGGCTCAAGTACAGAACTGACCTCAAGTTTAGTGAAGCATCAACAGGATCGCTCGTGGCTTCGGTTCGCCTTGGATCCAAGTGTTGGACCCGTAGCTTGGGCTGCTGCTTGGCTTTATAAAAGCACTTTCCCCCAGTGCATTAACAAGGAGAGCAGGAATGCAAGTGTTCCCCCAGCTGCTGCCCTGTGTTGTACGCGTGTAACCCCAAAGCCATGGCCACCCCTGCAGGATGAGGCTAAAGCCAGTCACATCCCTGCTGCTCCGTCCCAGCACGGCCAGCAATCCATGGATGTAGTTCCACCAAGCTTGGCTGGGGGGGGCAAACCAGCTGTGTTAGGCTGGCAGTGGTACAGCCTTCTGTGAGTGTCCTTCACAGAAGGGAAGCTCAGTGGGGCTGCTGGGGATATCCTGACAATATCCTGACCCTGGGAAAATCAGAAACATCCTGCAAGGGAGGGTAGGGAACCCCCAGACAGGCTCGTACTTGTCTCTCAAAACTGACCACACTCCCTGACTTTCAGCACTAACAGCAATGACCTGTTCAGTGACCATCACTATCACACTAATTTTGTACTGTGTAAAGCAGCTTGTTCCAAGGGGATGGGGAAACTGCAGCAACCTTATTGGTGGTGGTGATTAAGAAGCTGAAGAGTGGGCAAAGGCCACAAACAGGAGTGAGCAGGGAACAGCCTGGGTTCTGTGAAAGGGGCACCAGCCATCCCCACCAGCAGTGAAATCATTTCTCCCTGGTTCCTTAGGAAAGACCTTCCAAGGGACCTTCTGAAACCTTCTGGCACGGGTTGCTATGTAACCTTGTAATGCAGCTGTAGCTGTGTTGCCATCTGTGGATGACACAGTTCTGTAGCTTTGGGTCAGCTGGCTGCCAGCACTGCAGTGCCTGCTGAGGTGGAAAACTAAGGCTTTGCTCATTAGTGGCACTGACGTTGCTCTTATTTAACTTGCATTCACACTTCCATGTTTCTTGTATACCTGTGCCTCCTCAGAAAATCTTGTGTACAATATAAAGCTTTTTTTTTTTGTTAGGTTCTTTTTTGGTGGTGTGGGGGCAGAATGCACTACAAGTTGTCCCTGGACAAGCACTTGTGACAAGCCCTGGTGTTTTTTCAACAAAGCAGTCGTGATTGTCTTGGTTGGAGGGCAAATAAGCAGAGATTGGGCAGTGGGTGTGAAGTGACAGGAGGGGGAGAAGCATGTGGGAAGTACCTCCAAATGAAAAGGCTCCCAAAGCTACAGCAGTGCCCTGCCCACACACTGTCCCTGTCCCAAGCAAAACGTCCAAACAGCCTAACACTCTCCTCCCACAGGCACTGCCAGCCAGAAAGGACGAGTCATGGGGATCCTGAGGAGCCTGGGAGCCCTGGCCAGAGCCCTGGGACCCATCCTGTCGGCTGCAGGTGAGTGTGGCCTCCTGCTCCCTCCTCCCTTTGGCACCACACAGTCTGGGGTGGGTGGGAAGGGGAGGTGCCCAAAGAGCACAGGTACCCCCTGCATAGGGGTCAGTTCCCTGAGCCATTTAGGGCAGAGGGACAGAGGACGGGGAAGCAGCCAGACAGCAACTCAGAGCTTGAAGACTGAGGCAAAGCCAGAACCTGTTTCCTGACTGCAGCCCTTTGCCAAGCAACTGGTGCTCTGGCTCACCCAACCAGGGATTCAGTAATTCCGTGTTCTCTCTGCATTGTGAGAGCAGCAGCTTTGAAGCATTTACACATCTGCAAGGTCAAGGGCACTAACGAGACAATCCCCTTTCCTTTGCAGTTTACTGGCTGGCTGGGGCCGAGATTTGCTTCACTGCCTGTGGAGTTTTGTTCCTAGTCCCCTTTGCTTTACTTGGGTCTATAAAACAGCAGATAAAGGAGGAGTAAGGAAGGAACCACAAAACTCTCACCAGCTTCCAGGGACTTCTACAAGACCTGAGTCTTGGCATCTGACCCTGCTAAGCAAATAGGAAGATTTTGATCTTCTGGAAAGAGATACACAATGACCATTTGCAGCAACAACACACAGCAGTTATGTTTAAAGCAGCCCCCCAACCAGGTGGGCTTTGCAAATAGAAAAAAAACCCAAACCAACTAAACAGAACAAAACAGACACACAGACCTCCCCCACAAACAGGTGAGTAAGGCATTAAGATCATCAGAGAAGCAGAAACAGGCACAACAGCAACGGGCCTGGAGCCCTCCTCACTCACCAGGTGCTGTTCCCATGGTCCTGGAGCACACAGGGGGCTCTGCTCTGCTCCTGCCCCTGAGCGAAGCCTCTGCAGGGGCTCGGGCTGGCACAGGAGAACCCCCCAGGGCTGCTCTGGGCGGTTTCTGTACAGCAGGTACGAGATCTCTGCAAATGCTGCATCAACGCCTTCAAACGAGACGGTCAAACAAAAGCAAGAAGCACTACAGGCTTCCTGAGCCCCACTGGTACTTTGGCACAGGGGGCTGTTTTTAATAAACAATTAAATTTGGAGAGATGTTTTATATTTCTAATACTGTGTGATGTTTTTGATGACCAAGCACTGTTCTTTTTGCATTATGAATAAATGGTTACATTGTACGGTCTTATGGTCAGTTAATTACACTTGTTTACACCCATCTAAACTGAACATTCCCTTTTGGCTGAGCCAAAGGGGTCCACAACTTCACCTGAGGTGCTGAAGGTCTCCTTGAGGGAGCCAACCATGCATGACACCACAGTGCTGACCCCACGACAGGTGCAGGAAGGACCCTTCCACCAGGCTCTGCCTCCTGCTCAGCTGGGACACCCAGGGCAGGGAGCTTTATAGTACCCAATTTGAGTAATATCTGAGAACACATTAAAGCAATCATTAATCAACACATTAATCATTAAGAGAAAACAAACCTAATTAAACAGGCTGCAGATGTAGAATAAAACTGTACAAGTTCTGAAAGCAGAGCATGATTTTGTTTTCAAGAGTTTTATTTGTGAGTAGAACTTAATGATACAAGAAAGAAAAACACAGGACTTTATTCTGCCCTAAAGTGTGTAACCATACCATACATGACTACATTTCATATTGTAAATACAAAGAACTAAAAGAACAAACTACAAAATTAGAAATTAAGAATCATTGCATATGTGGTCAAGATAAATGGAGGGACTCCAGTAAAGAACTGAAACATACAGCAATTAGTCATTTAGTTACGACCCTGTCATAAAACACAATTTAGCAAAATAAGTGTTGTTTGCTTCCTAGTGTACAAGGACATACAAGGTTAGAGTAGAAGCTGAAAGCCATTCGTGCCATGCAGTCCTGCCTGAGCTCTGCTGTTCCGGGGCTCCTGCCCAGTGCCCGACTGCTCTGTCCCACCCGCCCTCCACCCGTCGCACAACAGGCCACGTCACACTTCTCACGGTACCAAGGACCACCTCGAAACCTCTTCTCTCACCTGAAGCCTGACAGCTCTAATTCCACCTCCGGCTGTTGCCCCTCCACTGCCCGAAACCAGCCCGAGGCATTGGCACCTCCCAGCCCAACATAGGCCTTGTGCTGCTCACCCAGAGCTGCCTCCGGCCGCTCCACCCACCCGGCCTTCTGCGCTTTCTGCTGCATGAAAGTAAGGCATTAGTTCTCTGCTATTTTACCAATTGCAACATTTAGTATTGTCCTAAAAGGTTACATCCATGTTCTGTTGTGTTACAGACACTTACTGTGAGTCAGTGTGTTGCCCTCACCCCCATGGGGTGTTGGGATTTGCTGCTGTTAAACCCGAAATGTAAAGTCTAGAAACCAGAAATGGCCACTGACCCCCGGCCTTTGGCCGAGGTGACGGCACACGCTTCCCGGAAAATTCCGCAAGCTTGACCTACCTGATCTTGAACTACTTTTACACTTAGTGATAGACAGAAGCATGGCAATAACTGGGAAACAGTGAACTCAGTGGCGAGAGTGATTTGCCATGCTACACATTTAACAAACATTTATAGCAAACGGTGAAAATACACCTTTAAGGTTACTTGGGATTTCTGTACTTTACTGCTGGCAACAACAACAAAAAGATTTAGAGAAAAGCCAGCTTTTCTAAGATAAAATAATTACTATAAAACAAGGTGAAATACTCAGTGTAATGCATTTACATTTTTATAAGTGGGAAGGAACAAACACAAAAGGCCGCACATGGGGTTCATGCACAGCAGGGTTGCGTGTGCACCAATGGGATTTTTAAGAGGGTGAAAAAATCCGGTGCTAAGGCCCAAAATACACCTGCCCATGCTCCACACCACCAGCTGAAAAACTTCTGAAATACTTTCACTTCAGTTACTTTTTAACCTTTTCTAACAGCCAAATCACCACATGACTCAGGGAGGCAAGAGCAAAAGACAGATTTCCCTTAAACTATAATTCACTAGAAAGAAAATAAACAAACCAAGATTGGGCTCTTTGAACACACAATGTGAGCAGAACACACCACAGTCATTTCAGTCCTAGACAAAGATGATTTCACCAGCCAGTTACAAAATAAAACAAAGTGAAAAACACCTTTGTTTTGTTACAACAGTCAGAAGGGAGAGAGAGGAAGCAATGGAGAACCTCAAAGCTCGGCCAAAACACGGCCTGTACTCACAAGCTTGCAGAAGTTTACACGTCAGTTCAAGAATACACCCCCCTTGAGAACACCACTGCAAAAGCATCCTCTCTAAAAGTCAAAATTTAAGAAGAAATTTACTTGTGACTTGGAACAGAATATTGGAAAAGAACACTTCTTGTGGTAAGCAATGGGTGTTTTATTTTTAATTGTGAATTTTTTATATTCTTTTGCAAAGCAGTGCAGGCTTTAAATTAAAAATAGTGAATCAATGCCTTCCATAGGGAAGTTGTTTACATTTGATTACAAATTAGGGATCAGATCTGTGGCAGCTGCTGAACACACAGGATTAGCACCTTTTTGGACATTAGTTTCTGGTTATAACCTTAAACAATCAAGCCATAACTTGGGGGGCTGGTTGGATTACTTGTGGCATTCATTTACATAGTAAGACAAAACACTCAAGTACGATCTGGTACATTCTAGTGGTTAATGGATTGGAAAATATGACAGTGTTTCTGCAGTGGGTTGGCCTTTAGGAGTCACTCTTCTTTTTGCTCTTCTTCAGGAAGGAAGGAGTGCGAAACTTCTTTTTCTTTTTTGATGGGGACTTCCCTGGAGATTCATCACTACCTGCATCAGCTGCTGTCCCCTCCTCAGCTGTTGGTGTTGCTGGCTCTTCAGCGGGTTGGGACTGAGGTTCCTTATTTTCCACTGCAGGTGATTCTGTTTGGCTTTTGGGCACATCTTGGTCACATCTCCCTTCCTCCTTTCCTAAGGGAGGGAAGCCGAGTGCTTCCGAAGGCTCATCAGGGGTGAGATCTGGGAGGGTTTGCTTGAAAGTTGCAGCATCACTGTCATCTCTGTAGGTCTGGTCCTGCCGTGTCTCTGGTGGACGGACAGACAGGGACACAGTCAGTTTAGTAAGTGCCCCTGGAACGGGGAAAGCGAAGCGAGTGGATGGTGAGCGCGCTCTATAAAAAACTAATGTATTTACTTTGCATAAAAGCCTTTGTCATAGGGCTGTTCTCCTCCAGCTTTGGGCACAGAAGAAATAAGATATTTCAAAGTTCTGTGTGTTTTTAAGCTCCCAGCACAGAACAGACAAAGCTGAATTCCATCAGCAAGAAAGTAACTGTTCAGACCTCTCTCCTGTTTCAGTCGTCACATTTGCAAGCAACACAAGACTTCAGGCAGTAAAGCAGGAATTAAATCCACAGTTTTCATTGGCATTGAATAGAGCTCTGTGCAATTCCACACGCTGATTCTTTTTTCTTTTGCTGGGATAACACTAATTGCTGGTTTGCAGTGATCCAATACACGCAAATCCAAGAATTTCTATATTTTTGGCTTGCCAAAATGCAGGGATTTTCACAATATTCTTCCATGAGATCTAACCAATATTGCTTCAAAATATGATTTCCTATGACAAAGGCTTCCCCTTTCTTTGCAAGATATGAGTAAATATTATGGATTCCTCTAAGTAAAATCCGTGTCATTTATCAAATTAAATGAGCTCAGCAGGTTATGCAATACAGCTTGTTTTTTTAATGTATGTGATATCTAACAGCAAAACTCACCCTGTAGAAAGGAACATCAGAAGTCCAGTGGTAACTGTATGTCCAAAGGGGAACTGAACCACTCCTCCCTCAATTGTAACACTTTCCTCACTCACCGTGGTGCTTTAGGGATGTTCTGTGTAAAGCTGCTCTTTGTGCATGTACTCAACAAGGAGCACTTTTGTGGAGTTCCCTGCAATGTTCCTCACTGCTCCGAGCAGCGTCCCGTGAGCTGTGTCAGATCCATTCCCATTGACGTTATGTAAGGAGGAATGTAGAACAAAATCCAGGCCATGCTCATTGTGAGCACAAATGAAAGGCAACTATTTTTGCCCCTCTCAAAATCTTGTTTGTTTTAATTTGAAAAGACTGAAGGCTTCCACAAGAATTTAGAGAAAATGTTTGATACTTTCCCATTTTTCCTATGAAAATGACAGTGTTCTTTTTACTTCTGCCAGATAGGATTAATAATCCTCTGATAAATTTTAGAGGGCTTTGTTCTGTGAATACCTGCTAGGAAACAAACATGTTTTGCCTAGAGCACCATGAGCTTCTAATAGGTTAAATAAACACCACACAGTAGTATTCAGTACCAAACACTCGGAATGCACAAGTTAGCAGTTTAAAAGTTATAATGCAGGCAGGATTTAAATCAGAGCGAAAAAGAGAAAGCAGTTATGTACAGTACCAGCTGCCTCCTGAAGCTCTAGTTTAGCCTGTGTATGTATGGGAGACACAAATTCATAAGAAACACCAGCTACAATTCTTCACTACCACTACACTGGTTTTGGATTTAACTTCTCAGAAATTAACTGAAAGCATTGCTGAGCTCTTCTCCCTGGGATCCAGCGATAGGATGTGTGGGAATGGTTCAGACTAGACCTCAGGAAGCATTTCTTTACTGAGAGGGTGGTCAGACACTGGAACAGACTTCCCAGAGAGGTGGTCGACGCCCCAGGCCTGTCAGTGTTTAAGAGGCATTTGCACAGTGCCCTTAATAATGTGCTTTATCTTTTGGTCAGCCCTGAATTGGGTCAGGCAGTGGGACTAGATGGCCACTGTAGGTCCCTTCCAAGTAAAAATATTATATTCTACTTATTAGTTGGCCCAATTTTTAGAACAGGCACTATATTGGACCATGAGTCAGGTTTATTTTTTTTTTTTAGGAAAGTTTTGAAGTTTTAAAAAAAGGGATTAGAAATTCCTTCAAAGTAAAGAATAGGAAGCTACAGGCATTTCAAACAGCATTTGCCAGCTGGCCTGAGCATTGAATAAATATAAACGGGTTTATAGCTCATTAATACAGGACTGCTATCCTTCCCATCATCCCTACTAAATAGATTAACATGATGCTGGAATCAACCAAACATCTGTTTATCTAGCTTGCTATGGGCAGTATTTTACCAGAATTAGAGAGATTTACAAATTCCACATTCAACGGAGCCAGCATACAACACATAAATGCTCTGCTACTCTACTGAGTGGATTTCAGAACTAGGAAGGTTCAAAAAAATATATCTTGCTGCAAAACCTATTTACAGTTTAAGAATTCAGCAGTACCTCAATATTTCTAAAGTTTTCTCAGAATAATCATCTCTGCATTCATGTTCTCCCTTTATATATACACTGTGGTTTAAGTGTTTGAAGCATAACATCAATACTAGTGTGTGTTTACAGTTCACATTATTTATGAAAATAAAGGTTTATGGGGTTGGGTTTTTCCCTCAACACAAAGATGTGGACAAACATACCAACTAGGCTATAACTGAGTTAACACAAAACGCTTGACTGACTTCAGCTACACTTAAATAGAAAGAATATGATGAATCAAAGTTGAGAAGAGGCTGTATACAGAGAACAT
The DNA here is from genome assembly GCF_003984885.1 of Neopelma chrysocephalum. NCBI lineage: Eukaryota > Metazoa > Chordata > Aves > Passeriformes > Pipridae > Neopelma > Neopelma chrysocephalum. The sequence goes on along the minus strand of NW_020897731.1, from coordinate 277,073 downwards.
TGTCATTCTACAGAACCTCCCCCAATCAAAGTTGTCATGGTGTGAACTTCCAGTTACTCTCTAAAATAAGCTTTGTATGTTTGTTCTGGAAAACTTATACTAGAAGAGTTTGTGGAACACAATTCTCTGTTTGAAAGAAGTTTCAGGTTTTGGAACTTTATCAGTAACATCACAGGTGTCTACGATGTAGTTTGACTTTCATACCTATGACAAACACACCGACTTTCAGATATAACAGGACACACAAACATTTTTATTTCTCCAAAGTATAATCCAAAGGAGCCCTGCAGAGATAGCTGAAACAGCTGTAGAAGTTGCTGCCACCAAGTACTTGCTGCTATTCCTTGGTTGGAATTTGAATTCCCCTGCAGCTAACAGAAAATATGGAAATAGTTCCATATCCACTTCTGTGCAGAAGTCTGCTGAGTAAGTTTAAATCCATGTCAGTGGTAGCACTTTTGCACTGGAATAGATTAGGAACTCTTCCATTTCAGTACCAGGCCCAAATTGTGTGGGCAGCAGCAAACTGTTGGGGCAGAAACTTCCAGGGCTGTTTCAGCTATATCTCACAGACAACTTCAGACTATTCCTTTTCAAACCGAGGAATTGGACACACAGATATGGAAACACATAAGGTGACTTTCACAGTCTGTCTCAAAGGGGGAGTGCACTTTAACATGAGATCTGCAACTACCTGGAATTTCATGAAATTCAGAACTAAAGAAACCAACATTTCAACTGAAAAAGCCTGCTTTTTTTAAAAAAAAAGGCAAAACCAACAAAAGCCTTAGTAAACAAAGATGCAAGAGTGAAGCAAAGCACAAAAGCAGGTCAGAGTATGGAATGATACTTACTATGGTAACAGGTACTCTTTAGCATATCCATCTCCTGTTTGTAACGCAGCCACAAGAAGAAAAAAGCACAAGTAGAGAATCTATGCATTCATCACAGCCATTGTGTTATGTTAGAAGAATGGTTGCAACCATTCTTGTAGAAAACGGAATGAGATGAAGTAGTGAATGGCAGACTAACAGACAGGTGATATATACAATGTACAAGGTAAAGGAAACAAGACAATAATTGGATTACACCTGTTCAAGATTCTTATTTTACTCTTTTTCGAGGAAATTGTTGACTTTAGAGGCCCTGCTCTCATTTTAGTTAAAACTACGACATAAGGTGAGCAAATAATCAAATTTAGATGCAAATTGAGTCAGAAAAAATATTTACGGGGTGTAATCCAAGTACAATAATGTTTAAGAAATGTGCAATCAGTGAAGATTTACTAAAGCATGTAGATATGTGTCTGGTTCACCATCAGACACTATTTCATTTCGTAAGAGCAATTCTCTCTCACAAAAGATGTACAAAAGGTAAATCAGTTGAGAAACACCAAGAGATGACAAGGCAATTCTGAAGAGATGAAAATTTGTCTTTATATTAATGCACACTTCTTTATTATTGTAAACATAACTCCTGTTACAGTTCAGTGGAGTATACTTTAGGTAGTAGAACAATGAAATACAAGTAATAATTTACTGTTATTAGATACTAGTTCATGTACTTTCATGCGTCAGTCACTAAGGATGCAGTTACTGCTTTCCCCTGGCCCCCAAATCAGAAGAACATACCTTCCTCTATTTTAATGGGTGTGCTGGGAGGAGTGCGAGCTGAAGTGTGATCAGGGGGGCTTCTCTCTTTCTGCGGCCTGCCATCTTCTGAAGGCTCTGCGGGTGTGGGCACAGAGAAATTAAAAAGGCAAATAAAACTTCTCAGTATGTGAGAAAACAAGTGTCCGTTAGCTCCATGCACTCAAGATACCAATCCATTTTTCTGAATCAAAATTCTGCCAGGATATTATATAATACCAAAACAAGCAAAAGAAAATTAAATGACAGTTTGATACTAACAAAACTGTTCAAGTCACAGTTGTCCTCTGTAGCTTTTTTGGGGGCTATTTTTTTTTTCAATAAGAGGGCATGAATAGTGTCATTGTTTATGCATTGATTTATCACGTTATTCTAAAGAAAATTTGTGAGGAAAAACCACAAGGAAGATATAAACAAATACGGGGAGGGGATATGCTATCAGGCCTGCACAAGATAATGTTCTTTTGCTTGCTCTGTATTGCTAAAACTCTGAGTAAACAAAATTGCATCCCGAAAGAAAAGAAGACTGCACAGATAATCAGAAAAACATGCAGTAATTATATGATTCCAAACAGATTTCACAGTGGTTTGAGTATTTGTTATTAGTAAAAGGGTCCCCCTTGCTTCCAGCTTTAAACAGCCCTAGATCCAAAGGAAAACATTAATAGAGCACACCATACATCAGGAACAACATTAAAACATTGTTCCGTACAGTTCACCTACACAATTAAAAGTGAAATCAGTCCCACAGATGAGAGTCAACTGACAGAATCTCCAAATGGTGTAGGTAAAGAGGTTGTTCCCTGGATTGCAAGCGCAGCTGTACCATGTTAGTAATACCTGAGGCCTCAGCCAAAAGGTCAGGATCGGACCTCAGTGCTTTGATCACTGCAGTATGAAATTCCTTATGGGAGGACTTCTGCCCATCTGGCTCTTCTCCATTTAGATGTGGGATGACTTGCTGCGTGGTCTGACAAGAAACCCATGCAGCAGCAAACTGAGTGTTATCTAAAGATTTAGACAGCGATGATACGCCATGATCCCGTAAAGTCTTCATATCTGTTCCTTGAAAGGTGTTTGATCTGCCTTTCAAATCCAGAGATTTTTTATGTGACGTGTTTTGCTCACTGATGGTCTGATTTCTAAGCACTGTACTCTGTTCCCCAGCTGGTGTCTGTCTCAGTAACACAGTCTCTCCATATTCTGACACCTTATCTAAGAAGGATGTGGCATTGTTACTGAGAGAATAAAGGTACGCAGTTAAACAGGCATGACAGGAGAGCATCCCGCCCCACACCACCCAGCACTTCATTAACCCAACACATACAATGGCTCCTACATTGCTATCCCAAAAAAACAGGTGCAGGGAACACACACTGCAAGAGAAGGAGCACCTCTGGTTCCCGCATCACTCAAATCCAAAACCTCACAACAGATGAGCATTGTAAGCACCATCTCTTAAAATTATACAGAAGTAAAGTAGGAGAGGCACCTCAGATGCAGCAACGACCTCTTTTTACAGCACAAATCCGTTGTAATTCTACGATAATTTAAAAAGTCTGTTTTAGGGCAAGTGCCCAAGATGTTCCATTTCCAAGCAGCAATCAAATGTTATTCTGTACCTTCCCCATTCAATGGATTCCTCAAATCCACAAATTTCAGTGAGTTAGAAACCTGCAGTGTTGCTGCTATAAAGCACCACCGTTCCCTGCACTAGCCCAGCTCCAGGTGAAACAAAGCGGAACAATCTGCAACACTTTGCAGTACCGAAATATTTTTTTGACTTAAGTTTCAAGCTTTCAATTTCCTAATAGGAACAGTAACTGGCCCTACTGTCTAGTTGATCTACCAGGATAATTTTAGAATGAGATCGATACATTTTACAGAACACACCGTTAACACTTAGATCGCACATTCTATCTCCAATACGCTTTTCAAATCTCTAATTCACACTGGTAAAACTGAAACACACAAAAGCTGGATAATTTATCCATGGCCTTTACAGATAACCCACCTTCAAATCAGCAATACAGTTGTTGCTATTATAGCCTATTGCAGAAAAAAAATCCACACAGAGAAACCAACCTTCTGGTCCCTTCTGCTTTCTTTCTACTTCTTTGCGATATTCTTCCAGTTCTCGATCAGTGAGTTTGTTGAAGGGATTTGGTCCTGTTGTGCTCACTATGACTTTTGGCTGATATTCTTTCTCAATTATTGCCTTTGATGCAGTCACCAGTTCTCCCTGGCAAAAGAAAATTAAGATACATCTGCAATCAAGCAGTAACTTGCAGAACCCTGAGAAGTACAGAGGGTACAAAGCAACCAAAACCAAAACAAAGAGATCATCTGAAAAATGCTACTTTTTTCTCTTAAATTAAAAAAAAAGCTATTACAGATTTTTTTTTAATTTAATTCACAGCAGGTTAATATAAAGGAGAAAACAGGTCTCCACCAGGGAATAGCCACCATTAAGGAGTAAATCAAACAGCAGCCAAACAGTCCAGCTGAATTATATATGAAGTCACAAAAGTATATCAAGTTTCTTTTTCTCCCATGTTTCTCATAAAGAAACATGATACCAGGCCAACCTGCATGGCAGTCTGGGCACAGAATACTTGTAAAAGGTCACAGGACTCAGCTTACAGGTATTTCTGTCTGTGATTTGTTTTATTGTTTTGTCTTTTATAATTATTATTATTATTATTGTTTTGCTTTGGGTTTGTGTTTTGTTTTGTATTTTTTTAATGATGGAAAAGCCATTTCTAGCAGCTACTACATAACACCGAACAGATGTTATAGTAAAAAGCCATCTTGTATGTGTTCTGTATACACCAGATTAACAGTTTATTACAAGCCATTTTTAAGTAATTAGGGTTAACTGTAATCTTATACAAGTTAGCATATTTACATCTATAACATTTGTCATATAAGCCAGACAAAAAGTTATACAAATAAAAATATAACATTAGCAATTCTAAGTACATTAAGTTCCACTGGACAAAAGCAGCTGCATCAGATTCTCTAATGTTAAGATTTTTAGTTTTTCTTTTCTAACCATATAGTAAAGACTAAAGCCATTGGTTTTTCAATGTCTTGGGTATGGAAGATGCTTGCCTGGAGATAGCTGCTCTATCTCTCAAGTGACTTATCTAAGCATTTGGTTTTTTCCATTGGATATACAGAACTCTACTGACACTAGTCTGGAAACGTGGCCTGTGCCCCGTATCACAGTGATTTCCAAACTGTCTTCATTGTTGAAAAGAGGTATTTGAATTCCATTACCAAACAGGTACGGGGTTACTGACTGATCCAGGTCATCTCCATATTCAACTGTTATTTGTACCAATATTTAAAGAAAGCATTAAAAAGCACATGCAGTGCCTGAACAAAGAGACAAACAATCCATTCCATGTCCATACTTCATGGACAAGCACGGGATCTTCACTGTAAAACTGACGAAATTAGAGTGTTGTTTTGGATGCCGAGAGCTGCTTTGGACAAGTTGTCAGCACCAAGGAGGTGACAGACTAGAATGTCCAGATGTTATGAGGACAAGAGCAGTCAGATACTTCTGAAAGCCTCAGGAGAGATCTCCAGAAGTCTGGTCTAGAGCAATCCAGGGAGGTAAGAACAGCTGGTTGTTAGAATCTCTGCTACTCCTCAGGAAGCAAACACCAGCCAGAAGTACCAAAGAAGGAACAGCATAACAAGTCTCCAGTGTAAGACCCTGAAAGGAACTGCAGGAGAGACACATCTCAAACATTATAGATCATTCTGTTTCTCCATAAAATAAGAGGAAACTTCATCTTAGATGCAGAATGTCAGTAGAATGTCAAAATCTCAACTATTTCCATGAAATATTGATTTGATACTCACAGCTTTTCTTACATGATAACGCATAAAAAGATCACAGAAACATCCATCTTTGTACAAATCCTAACTGTTCTGTAGAAAATTTAAAACACCCCTAAAACTACAGGTCCCAGCTTTTAATGATGGCAAAAAACTGGTGCCCATGGCAATTTTGTATTTCCCTCTCTATCTTTGCCCACCTTTCAGATTGAGGATGTAGATTTAACTGAAACTCAGCAGTGAGTAGCAGGACTTTGTAAAACACTGATCTCAGGCAGAGTTTCTAGACTTTTCTGGGATTACAGAAGTCAACAGAGGAACAAGACACACAGTACTTGTTGGTATCCCTGGAATGTTTAAGAATCTTTTAACGTTGCAAGTTAAATCCAGAATGTCTGGGTAGAACAACTTATAATGGAACAGAATGTTAGTGAATGCCTGTTGATTTAACGATGGCAAACAGCAAGAGAGGCAGTTTGCAGCAAGATTCCTTTTGCACTGGCATGATGTGTTCTCCTCCTCAGGGAGTACCTTTGTTAACTACTGGGAATAAAAGTAGCAAATCAAGCTTATCACATTTACTAGATAAAAAAAACCAAAACAAAACGAAACCCCCACAAAAACACCCACAATCAATGCAAGCAGTATTTGTACTTGCTGAGTAGCTTTGACTGAAGAGAAGCATTATTGAAAAGATCAGAGGCAAGGACAGTAAGTGAATTACATATTATTAAGAAAAAGCACTTTTGATTTTTGGATCATAAAAGCAGAAAAATTATACAAGAGACGAGAAAGGCAAACTTTTGATCTGCTAAAAGCTGATTCCAGATTAACACATCCAGTTTCACTCAGTATCAGTAATATGGAAGCAGTTCACAGGCCACTAATGAAAATTATACCAGTAGAGGCACTGAGTCTATGTGGGAAATAAATTATAGTGATACATTAGTAAGCTCTGCAACATGATTACTCTAAAATGTGTACAAATCAAAGAAGCAGAGATATTTTACTTCACAGAATAGGCCACAACGCAGCATTCCAAGAATTCACATAAAAATATACTACATAAAATGAAATACAGGACAGAAAGAAAACAAGTATAAATAACTAAAAAGACAGTACAGGACATATTTTAAATTGCCAAATGTGACACTAAAATAGACAAGATTTTGCAGAGCTATTAACCTGTCTGTGCCACTTGGAGATTCCTATGAAAGTTCAGGAAAATTGAACAAGAAAATTGGTCTGGAATTGCTTCCAGTATTAAAGAGCCTGTAGAGAGGGAATAAATTCCCATAAAAAGACTCCCATTCTATTTCAACACAAGATAACATGAAAAAACTAATGTTATAGTGATTTCATCTGGATTATGTTGATATTAGTATTATTTTGATGATGATTCTAATAGTATTTTGATGACTATTTGAAGTCTGATTGCATATGTAAGCACCTGAATATCAACAGCATTTTTCCACTGTAAAAACTACAGGATAGATTACATTAAAGAACAGAACATATTCTCACTCTGTAAAATTTTTGTAGGGGCATCCACTCCCATAAAGATCCAAAGGGAAAGTAATTTATGGCTAATGATACACAATATAGCTTCATATTAAACATGGACCTCATATTTCCTACATGGAAATTTTAGATAATCATGTAATTTTGCAACTTCTCCACCAAATCGTGCTTTTACAGAAAAATTCAAACCTGAGCATTATTAAACAGGCAAGCACTTCACCCTGTTCTCAGGGAAAAATATGACCAAAACTGGCACCTCCTACATGCCAATTCTTCTCTCAATCAGATAGGTTCATAACAATTGTCCTAACAGAATCTGACATTCATGCAGTGCCTTCATCCAAAACACCAAGATTTCTGAAGTACTGTTCATGTAAAAGTTGCCACTCAAACCCAGTGGGGTTCTCTGGGGTAGAATTGAGAGGGTCCTCAGGAAGAACAAAGCCACAGAATTTCTATTCTAAAGGAAGAGACACGAAATGGGTGAATTCTTTTCTACTCAAAATTCTTGAAAATTCATGTGAATTTATTTTATTTTAGATCAGACTACAGGATGGTCATTGGTACAAACAACCAACATTCCCTCTTGTTCAGCTGAGACTGCAGCAGAAGCTTGGTTAACCTAAACGGGAATAAAATTATATGATGCACAAGGAGGTTGTGTTGCAACATGGCCAGGACTTCTCAGGACATGGACAAAGCAAGTGACAAGGCAAAATGCAGAATTCACTGCTGCAGCCATAGGCACGGGAGACTCAAAGCAGTACATGCATAGTGTACACAAACAGGGATTTTTCCATCCGAAATAGTGTGTTTGATTAGCACTTGATATAAAGCTTAATGTTAACTGAAAACATAATACATTCTAAGTGTTACTGCAATCAGAGAAACTTTTTATTTGAACCGTAACTGAGTGTCAAAGAATTTGTCAACTGAGAACTTGTAATTAACTGGTACCTAAAAGTCTGTAAGTCCTTGATGTACAGGACTCAAAAGTTTCATTGATATTTTCAGGTGAGGTTTATGTGGGCATCATAAGATCACTCACACTTCCTTTGTTCCACAATACATGACTATTTTTTGGCAAAATCTTTCTAGGAAATTTCTCTGGTGGTTTTTTTTGTTGCCGTTGTTTGGTTCATTGGGTTTTCTGGTTAGGGTTGGGGTTTTTTTGGAGAGGGTTATTTGTTTGGTTTTGGGTTTTGTTTTTTACCCCCAAATGGGAAACTATTAAGCATTCAGGTGACAATCCATATTAAAATAAAGTCTATGAAATAGGCCACTTCTATTTCATAATTACCCCTGTAATTTACATTGTGATCTAATTTTACACAGTATTTCAGGCAGAAAGCACTTTCACGACACCACAAAAATGGAAACAAATAATTTCGACATCTAAACCCTAACATGATACTACTAGGCAAAATCATATAACCAACAGACCATTTGCTGGTTCTTTGCCATCTACAAAAACACAGGTAAACTATCTGAACAGTTTTATAGAAAAGTGATGCCATTGTTTGAAAATAATACTTGAAATACGTTACCGATGAAAGAAACTGCCTGTGCTGTGATAACCAATGGATGACAATAAAAAATAATTTTTCACTTTGAAGGCATTATTAAGCAGAGAATAAGAGGCAAGCACTGCCTGGAAGAATTTGGCTTTATTTTATTTTTCATCTTAAATTTGGAAATGGCATCTTATTATTTTTCCTTTCACCATATGCACAAAACAAACTGCAATCTGAAAAAGATCATTATTAAATTCTCAGTATGATTCAAGTATCTATAACACAAACTGGCTCATTACACCAGAAAGTGTTATAAAACCATGAGGTTTTCAACAATGGTGTAATTCAAAGTATTCTGGTTTTTTTCATGGGAAAGCTATTCTGATAAGGTGTTAGGCGTGACCTAAACCCAAGATTTAAGAGTCTTTTAGATAAAATACTGGAGCAGCGGAGGCACTGATGCTTATTTACACACTGTGCTTCCATGTTAGGTCACCTCTAGAAACATCTTTGAAACTGGGGAAAGAAACACAGCAGAGGACACATTGTTTGCAGTGTGCAGCTGCTCCTGTTTAGTCAGCCCCAAGGACTGACCTCAACATCCCCACATCTCTTGAATTTATTCTGTATTTAATGTATATTATGTAAGCACAAGCATGATTAGAAGTTTGAAAACCAATCGATTTTGGAAGTGTGGGGCATTACTTAGCAACTCTAGTAGATAACTGCAGGAAGTTCTAAGGAAGCCAGATGTCTAGCAATGTGGGATCAAGAGTTGACAGTGCCTGTCAGCATAACACACACTGGTATCCTTGAAATTACACTGATGTAATCAGGCTGAGATTAAGCTAACTCTAAATTGATCTCAAATTAGAGTAATTCAACACTAACAGCATGCATGAAGAAACCCACTACATGCAGCACCTTAACATCAAAAGTGTTTCCTCACCAGCTTCTACAAATAAAAAGATCAAAATCCTTAAAAGACACTTTAACAGGGTAAAGTAACTGTTTGTACCATTGCATATACATAATTTTGAGATCCATCTATTTTCATCTTTTTTCTTCTCTAGCCAAGTCATTAGCTAACAGAGGGAAAAGGTCAGGGTAAGGAGAGGTTAAATGAAGGGTGAACAACAGTATTTAGAGCAGTATGACAGGGCAGTACCTTTCTAACAGACAGAGATTTAGCGGGGCTAAAGGCCTGCTCTGTGAGATCGAGCCCTTCAATAGATTCCGTACAGTCTGAGAGGGGAGCATCCTGCAACAGTAAATTGAGTAAACAGAGCAAACCGAGCCCGGGCTTGAAAACATCAACCGAAAGCATTGTGAGCCTTGCTAAAACATGCAAAGAAACAGTAACTGGTAGATGAAATTGCAAATGACAATGAATTGACATGCACACAATATGACACCCAGCATGAACAATGATATGGTCATGACAAGACTTGTCAAACTTTAAAAAGTATATCAGAAAATACTTATCTGGGGTAGTTAAAGCACTCACATATATAAAGCTTTAAAGTTAGTCAGCTATACAGTGTAACTGTATGGCTCTAATTCTTACTTTACTTTGAGCTATGATTTATAGTCTTTTGTATATCCAGATATACTGCTTTTAAGTTTTATTGATGTCTAATAGCTTTTTTCCCCAAACTGCTCTTCAAATAAAATATTATGAAGCATGAAAAACCATATTTAACACGAAACACTACTGCCCCACAGCAAGCCTGCTGTGCCCAGTATTAATACTTCAAAATACGTGAACTCAGAAAACAAAGTTGTCACAAAGCCCAATATTTTTGAACAAGAATCTAACCCATACAAAAAAGCCTTCTGAATTTCATGCATTACATTCAGCAAAAAAAACCAAAAAGCATCCTCCACAGGCATGCTTGGGCTACATGGCTGAAGCCTCTACATTTCTGACCCTGAGCACTCTCGCAAAGACAACGGTGTTACCTCTAAGACTTACCTTATAAACAGTTACTTTCTGCCAATTAGAGAATAATTTCATAGTGATATGTTAGGTGAAAGCAGAGGATATCGTAGATTAAGCTAATAGTTTTAGGAACTTTATACTCTCACCTGTACAAGACTCCTGTCCACAACTACCCCAGAAAGAACCTGTGATTGAGGGCCCGCAGTTTTAATATCTTGCAAATTTTGCTCTCGGATCTGTAAAGGAAAGCAGCAGAACACAGTCCCATGAACAACAGAGAAAAGTTGACCACATTTTTGTATTTGAAAAAGGGGTGAGTGAACCTGCCAACGGGCTGCAAACCAGTGTTGAGTGCTCTGGCCCTACACATCAAATGAAGCTGAGCTCATTAACACCACTTGAAGGCAAGTGCTCAGGTTCCTGGCTTTTCCATCACATTTCTCAGAATTTAGTTTTTAAGTACCACAGCAGATGTTGTCCTTTGCTTTTTAGTACTAGCTCATGGTATAACTCTACAGAGCATGTAACAGACAACTCTAGTTTGCGAAAAGTGAGCAGAGCAGAGAAGCAGGGAGGTCATACTTGTATAAGTCTATTGTACCTGACCAGTCAGTTACAGATTTCTGCCATCAGCCACTAGTCACTGATATTACACCACAGTTATCATCTTCCTATAGAACTTACTGTAAAACACTGCACAACATTCCATTTTTGGATCTAGTCAGGACCATATTCTCAAAAGGGCATGTAAATAATTTCTCTGTGAGAACTCCAGAGTGTCAGTTTATGCAAACGCACCCCTTTTATTGCGTCCTAAATACTTCTCAGTTCTTTCCATACAGAATATGGGAAGAGAAACTGGATCTTTAAACCTAGATAATTTAAATTAGATATCCTACAGTGGCAAAGAATTCATAACAACTGACTTGAAATTTATTTCTAAAATATTCTAGTTCTTGTTCCAAGATAAATGCAGAAAAGCATGCATCCCAAAAGACCTCTACTTTACAACTAAAAGGGCATTCAATTTATTAAAAAAAACCCCACAAGCATACAAATATACAGACTATTAATACTTGGCATTTCAGAAAGCTTGGAGATCCTGAACCATTTGTATTTGTTTCTAATTTACTACCCTTCTCATCACTGGCAAAGCATAAAATTTGAAGTCTTACTTCTCTTAGTCACCTCATTCAAATTTTTAATAAAACAATATTTGTGTTTCAAACACCAAGAAACTACTTCAAAATTTCACTGGAATTCTGATTTCAAGTGATTAATATTTTACAGTGCCAAGTCAAGAAAAGCATAAGCTCTGTCAGCCATATACAAATTATTTTAGAACAAATCAGTATTCCTGCTAGTACCCCTGCACACAGCCCTTCCTGTGACATAATGCTAACTCCCATGTTCCATATGTCCATCAGTTAGAGGCAGCAAAACAACTCAGAACAAGTTAAGTATTAACAAGATACCAGGGCATATTTTATACTTCAAAGGAAATAAATTGAAAAACCTCAGTGCATTCAGTGCTTTCCTGTTGGTAAATGGTGGCAAGAAGACCTGAAATTTGAAAACTGGAAAATTACCTGCAAGCTCATTTCAAAAAGATTAACATGCAGTTCTGAAGGCAAAAAAAATAAATGACTGCAACAATCACAGCATATTATAATATAATACATTAAAATATGGAGAGAGATCCACAAACTACTTTGTCTGGGCCACAATTTCAACTGGTGAAACCAAAGAGGAAAACAGGTCATTAATGTAAAGCTATGATCTTGGGGAACAGAATTACTACCACAAACTCAGGGCTGGTTGTTTCAGAGGCACCCAGCTACTGGTCTAAGAAAAAGGAAAGTCTTCATGTTATGGACAGAAATATCAACTTTTTCCAAGGTTAGTTCAGAACACTTAGGAATTGTTTCAGTATTTAGTTATCAAGGGACAGGACAATACCAGAACTGTGTTACTGAACCCCCAAAATTTCACTATAGCCAAGTAAGTTAGTTCATTACAAGTACACAACTTAATTGTAGCAATGACCAAAACAAAGTTATTTTACTTCTATTACAAACCTTGTTCCTCATTTCTTGGACCTCCTTCGGGTTGGTGTTCAGTGGAACAAACAGGTTAGGGACAGCAGAGGTGGCAGTTCTATGTCCATCCTCTTTAGTCCACTGTAACATCAAGAACAGTTGCAGAGTCAGAACTGCCGTAATGGCTACAGACACTCAGAGCAGCAAATTCACATCACAGTTGATCATGCATTATACAGAGCAGAGAACTGAACCAATGATTGCATTCTTCCAGTTGTTCCCAATAGTAGGTTGCTTTCTTCACCAGTAATATAAACTGCACCTTCAGATACATTTCTAGAGATCAGAATCATTCTATTAAGTCAAGCTAGTAACACCAACAACAATTAGAGAGTCAGTTAACTTGCAAATAACTGCCACCCAAAACTATGTTGTTACTACAGCTCCGTGCAATTCAGAGACCAAAGGGTTTTTCAGCTGTTTTTCTGTGGGACTTGATCACACTGGCAGCTGCAGTGTTTCTAAAAACCACCTACTTCTCACTTTATGAACAGACATATGGGAGTAGGAAAATACCAATATAATTACTTATTTTTAAGGACAATTTTATCCGAAATTCCACAGTGAGTTCATATTTGTTTAGAAAGGACGCTATTCCTTACCCAAACAGAAGTACAGCAAGATCTAAGACATGAGCTCTAAAACCCTGTTATTGCCGTTTTCATTTTCTGCACTGGGTGTTTTCACAAAATAACACGAGAGAGACAAGAGAGATCATTGATTCAATCCTCTGGTACCCAACAAACATCAAAGCCAACTTAAAGCATAAGATGACAGAAGTATGAAAAGCAATGTGATGTCACTAACCAGGTTTAGTGAATGACTCTGTACTGTAAAGCAAGAGTGGGCATCACCAAAGTTTTGCATTAAAACAAGCTACTTCAGCAAAATGTTCTGTTACCAGAATTAGTTTCTGCACAAATAAATAGCTGTACCAGCACAGCAACCTACAGGAACAGTTTGGTGATGTCGAATATTTTATAACTCATAGCTCAGAAGGTTACAAAAATATCCCAAACACAAGCTTTAAGCGCTTCATGGGTTCTTCATAGAAGGTTGCTTTATTTGATCTGTGCATTTAGTATGGGGCTCTGTTTAATTTGATGCACAACTGACTCTTTATCTTGATATATTTACTTTACTTTTAGTGCCCTAATTTCC